>NC_034603.1:71486126-71514247 GCF_900095145.1 Mus pahari
AGAAGAAGAAGAAGAAGAAGAAGAAGAAGAAGAAGAAGAAGAAGAAGAAGAAGAAGAAGAAGAAGAAGAAGAAAAGGAAGAAAAAGAAGAGGAGAGAGGGAGAGATCGAGGCTCTAGCAGATGGCTAAGGCCTGGGAATCTAACATCTGTGGGCCCACGATACCAATAGCTGAGTGTACAACAGGCTTAGGCCAGTTCTGATGTCACCAAGGTGCTGTTGACACCTCTAGAATCACTGACTTAGAAGCTGACTGTCTTAGTCAGGGTTTCTATTCCTGAACAGAACATCATGACCAAGAAGCAAGTTGGGGAGGAAAGGGTTTATTCAGCTTACACTTCCACATTGCTCTTCATCACCAAAGGAGGTCAGGAAGCAGGAGCTGATGCAGAGGCCATGAAGGGATGTTACTTACTGGCTTGCTTCCCTTGGCTTGCTCAGCTTGCTTTCTTATAGAACTCAAGACCGCCAGCCCAGAGATGGTACCACCCACAATGAGCCGTCCCCCATTGATTACTGAGAAAATGCCTTATAACTAGATCTCATGGAGGCATTTCCTCAAGGGAGGCTCCTTTCTCTGTGATAACTCCAGCTTGTGTCAAGTTAACCCACAAAATCAGCCATCGCAACTGACCCCTTGTCATCTTGACACACAAACACATCGCTATTAAGCCTCAACCCTTACTTTCTTATTCATTCCCAAGACCTAAATAATTTTAAAAGCCCCACCCTCTTTATGAATTCTTATATTAAAATTTCAATCCCATGAAACATCCAATCTCGTGTTAATCTGGATAAATCAGACTGGGAGCGGCCGATCTTTGTATGAGCACGTTTTTTTTAATCCTTCACTTCTCCAAATTCTATCACATGTTTGTGCATTTTCATGTTGCACTGCAATTACTTAAACTCTCCCCTGTCCTTCTAAATTAATTTCCAAACTTGGAGGATAGTCTTTCCCTTTAAGCTATGCATTAATTAAGGCTTTCTTTACCACTTACATTGTTTGTACAGTGTTCACTCTCCACCTCTTACTCTGTAGTCACTTTGCCCTTCCTCCTACCACTTGAGTAAAGATGGTCCACTAACAGCTGACATGTACCAGTGTCTGTGTGTGTAGCTTCAGAGTTAGATTGACATCCTCTGGCACAGATTTAGTCCTGTCATTTTGTTTACATATTGGGGGGAAATTCAGTCTAATGAACATTCCATGTAACTGCATTCAAGTTTCACCAGGCCGGAGGCGTGGATCTTTTCTGTGTAGTGACTTCTTACTTCTAGTTTCTGTAACCTGGAGATCAGACTGTTGCTTTTGCATGATGTATGTAGTGTCCCATGGTGGGCGTTTGCTTTGTTTTATGGTATCTGTACTCCTTGTATTTTTTCAAGAGCTGTTTTATAAACAGATGATGTATTTCTCCATTGAAAACACAATAAAAAAGAAAACATTGCAAAAATTATCTAATCTCTTTTAAAATTCAAAGTCTCTTATAATTCAAAGTTCTTCACTGTGAGCTCCACTAAAATACTTTCTTGCTTCGAGAGGGGAAAATATCAGGGCACAGTCATAATCAAAAGCAAAAGCAAACTCCAACCGTCCAATGTCTGGGATCCACTCACAATCTTCTGGGCTCCTCCGAGAACTTGGGTCACTTCTCCAGCTCTGCCCTTTGTACCACACACCTTGTCTTCTAGGCTCCAGCTGCCTGTCCTCCACTGCTGCTGCTGTTCTTGGTGGTCATCTCATGGTACTGGCATCTCCAAAACACTGCTGTCTCCTGCTACAACTAGGCTTCACCAATAGCCTCTCATAGGCTCTCTTCATGGTACCAGGCCTCAAATCCTTTGCATGACCCTTTCAGTCCTGGGTCATCAATTGCAACTAAGGCTGAACCTTCACCAATGGCATTCTACGGCCTCTCACAGTACAAAGCCTCAGCAGCTCTTCATGACCCTTTCATGCCTTCACCACCAGTACCACCTGGGTGACTCTCACACATTACCAAGTTCAGCCTCAACACAAGGTACAACCTTGGCTATCTCTGGAACACAGCCTCTGTGCTCTCAGAAAACATTTTCCAGAAGATGTCACCTCAATGATGCTGGTCTCTTCTTCTTCTTCTTCTTCTTCTTCTTCTTCTTCTTCTTCTTCTTCTTCTTCTTCTTCTTCTTCTTCTTCTTCTTCTTCTTCATTTTATTTATTTATTTATTTATTTATTTATTTATTTATTTATTTTTGGTTTTTTTGAGACAGGATTTCTCTGTATAGCTCTGGCTGTCCTGGAACTCACTTTGTAGACCAGACTGGCCTCAAACTCAGAAATCAGAAATCCGCCTGCCTCTGCCTCCCGAGTGCTGGGATTAAAGGCGTGCGCCACCACGCCCAGCTGCTAGTCTCTTCTTAATCACCACTAATTTCTTAGCTCCAGGTAACCAGCATCAATTGTCCCAGTAATGCAAAGGATTCACTTGAGTAGTTCTGGTGTCTTGTTAATCACAGCTGATTCTTCAGCTCCAGCTAACCAAAACCACAGAATCTTCACAATCAAAATAGCAACAGCTCTGATAAGAGTCTTTAATCTTCCCTCTGAAATTTCACGAGCCAGATTTCCATCTTCTGCACTGTTCTCAACCTTATCTTCCAAGCTCCTACAGAACATCCCACAGAGCTCCTAACACCCAATGGCTCTTTTAGCCCAAAGATCCAAAGTCCTTCCACGGTCCTCCCCAAAACATGATCAGGTTGTCACAGGAATACCCCACCATGCTGGTACCAATTTGTCTCAGGCAGGGTTTCTATTCCTACGCAAAACATCATACCATGAAGAAAGTTGGGTAGGAAAGGGTTTGTTCAGCTTACACTTCCACATTGCCATTCACCACCAAAGGAAGTCAGGACTGGAACTCAAGCAGATCAGAAAGCAGGAGCTGATGCAGAGGCCATGGAGGGATGTTACTTACTAGCTTGCTTCCCCTGGCTTGCTCAGCTTGCTTTCTTACAGAACCCAAGACTACCAGCCCAGGGATGGCACCACCCACAATGGGCTAGGCCCTCCCACCCTTGATTACTAACTGAGAAAATGCCTTACAGCTGGATCTTATGGAGGCATTTCCTCAAGGGAGGCTCCTTTCTCTGTGGTAACTCCAGCTTTGTGTCAAGTTGACGCACAAAACCAGCCAATACACTAAGTTCAATCTTGGGCAGCCTCCAAAGGACACAGAGGCCAGTCCAGAAACTGGGAGGTGCTAGAGATGGGAACTGATTTTGGCTAAGGTGGTTAGAGGGGAGAGGAGAGGTGGAGAGAAACCCACCAACTAGGGCTCACCTCGTGAGGGAACCTGAAGCTTTCCATCCAGATAGACCTGGGACTGAATGCCTAGGAAGAGAAGTCTGGGCTGCTGGGTTTAGCATGTGAGACAGGTCGAGACACAGGCACTGTCAGTTCAGAAGGGTTAGCACACCCCATTGCCACCCAGAGTCTCCAAAAGGGTCTAGGAGCACCTGCCATAAACACTCTAAACCCTGCATACCTTAAATAAATCCAGCCATCCGGCGAGTCATTGTATTAAACTAGGGTCAGAAGATGACAGTCCGAGTCTGCCACTTCCTTTGTGTCTTTGGGCTCATCTCTGAACCTTTCAGACACTGTCACCTCCTCTGCAAAATAAGAACAAGGCAGCACACTTGCCCATCCTCCCAGTTTTACTGTGGCCCTCACTGTCAGATGGGGGAGGTGGCTGGACTCTGGCACCTTCAGTATGCCATACAGTCAGTAGGGAACTCATGCGGCTGGGACCCTAGAAAGGAAGAGACCTACCCTGGAGTAGGAACTTCAGGGCTTAAAATAAAAACCACCCAAGTGTTCTGCATCTTAAGTTGTAAGATGGTCGTGGATAACCTCCTCCTACGCTCCACCTGAATTTCCAAAGTAAGAATTATGTAAATTTGTATGATGCTTTCACAGTTAAAGTGTCTTCTACATGCAAAAAGAAAATGTATCATGGAAAATATATAGGATAAATGGTGTGTGTGTGTGTGTGTGTGTGTGTGTGCGTGCATGCACGCAAAGTGTTACATAAAGAAACAATTATCCTACAGAAAAATGCTTCCTTTATTTATATATTTTATTTGTGGATATACAGACATTTGTGTGTAGTACAAATGTGTGTGACTGTGTGTAGAGGCCAGAGGACAGCCTCAGGTGTCATTCCTCAGGAACTGACTGGCTAGTGGGCCTCAGCTGGGATTGCAAGCATATGCCCTTATGCCCATTTAAAAATAAGAAACAAAACAGTGGTTCTAGGGCTGAACTCAGGTCCTCGAGCTTGTGTGGCAAGCCTGTGTACTAGCTGACCTCTTTCAAGCCCAACGTGCTTCCTTTAAACTCCAGCTTTCATATTTGTGATCTAACTAGGTCATTCCTTTTATCTACCGTGTAGCTTTCCGCCTGGTCAACCTTCACCCATGTGCCATCCATTTAGCCTGCTGCTAAAATGATTCCACAGCTAATTTGTGCCCCTTTTCTCCCTATGCTGGACAGACGGGCTGGCTTTGGATGTACGCCCGGAGTGTCAGTGAGAAACGAGGCTGTGAATATGCCTATGGGTGAGTCAGCACCTCTGGACCCAGAGGGAACTTCCCTGCTGCCTGGCCCTCTCTGGTCCATCCTAGCCTGCGGGAAGGAAATGGAGAGGAAGAAAAGATGGGAGAAACTTCCCTTCCTATGCTGACATAACACTTTTTATTTTGTGGGGAAAAGGGTGTATGTAGGTTTTGTTTGGCTTTTTCATGTTTTTGTTGTTCTAATTGTTTTGTTTTGTTTTGTTCTACTGTTTTTATTTGTTTGTTTGTTTGTTTTGATTTGGTTGAGGGTTTTTTGCTTAGTTTTGTTTGAGACAGTGTTACTATATAGTTCTGGTTTTCCTAAAACTTGCTAGTAGACCAGAGGTCGGCCTGCCTCTGTCTCCTGGGTCCTAGAGTTAAAGGAGTCTAATGTCGGGAGTCTAATGTCATGCTCAAGTCATTTTTTTTTTTTTAAAAAAGAGAAACTCTCAAGTAGCCCAGGCTAGCCCAAATCAGCTATGTAGCTGAGGCTGGCCTTCAACTCCTGAGCTTCTACGTCTTGCTCCTTAGTGCTGCTGGGATTATAGATGGGCACTAGCTGGTTTTTGTTACGTTTGAGCTCAAAACCATGGCTCTATAGTCCTCGGTAACTACCAACTGAGCTACAACCCCACGCCTGGTCTGGTCTTTTTGGAGACAGGGTCTCAATGTGTGGCCTAGGCTGGCCTTGACTTCCCGATCCTCTTGTCTCGGCCTCCTGAGTGCTGGGATTGTGGGAATGTAACATGCAGGAAGTCCCAGGTTCAAAGCTCAGCACAGCAGGAAGGGTGGCATTACATGCCTGCAATCCCAGCGCTGGAGGAGACAGAGGCAGGAGGATCCAAAGGCCAAGACTTGGTAAAAGTTCTTGGTTGAATGTAGCTCAGTTGACAAAATACTTAGCTGCCATGCATGGAGCCCTGGGGTTCTCTCCCTGGTGTCACATTAAAATTAGGTGTGATGGTACAGACCTACAGTCCCAATGACTGGGAGGTAGCAGAAGGGTGATCAGACGGCCAAGGCTATTCTTGCTCTCATATTAATACCTTTGGGTTGGTCTGAGCTATGTGAGGACTTGTCTTAAATCAAGTCTTCAGATGCTTTCTCAGACCCCCCCCCCCCGCTATAACCCAGAGTCTTGGACCTTCAGGCTCAGCCTAGGTGATATGGGACTTCCCCTCACCTTTACCAGAATCTCTCTGCCAAAAGAAGGTGTCCTGGATAGTGTTCAGCCGCCTCAGGGTATACAAACTCCCTCTTTTGCTGGCAATGTCAGTAAGTTTAGGTGACATTGTCAGGAGCAGTTCTGCAGCCGTCAGCATCCTGCCAGGGTCCTGAGGAGCCTATCATGCTGTCTCCACATCCCGCCCGAGCCTACTTTGCTGCCTGACATGTGTGGTATTTTGTAGGGGTCGGAAGACCAAGCAAACAGACCCACTCAGGTGTTATTTAAAGTAGCACAGTGTAAGTGTGGGCTCTCGGCTTTTATGAACAAGTTCATGGCGGCCCGCCTCCCGCCTTCTGCCTCCCACCGTCTCTCTCTGCAGGTACTGGTAGGGAAGGGTGCTGAAACAGGTATGGTGAGCAAGAGAAGTTCATTTGGTCCCTGCGTGCAAAGTGCCTACCACACACTGAGCCTGGGGACAGAGCCCTGAATGAATCCTGAAGATGGGGCAAGGGTGAGGTGGGGTGGCAGCAAAGGGGAGGGGGAGGACCAGTCCCATTCTCCTGTGCAATGCAAACATGGCGAAAGGATGCTGGCAGACAACGCTGTGTGCAGGGGATGGGGGGTGGGGTCAGGATGAGGCTGGAAAGGGTATGTTGGTCGTTCTATTGATGATCTGAACCCCTTCCAGGAGCAAGGATCTGAATTTAAGCTCCTACCAAGGTGAAAAGGGGCTTAGAGCACGTGTGTGAGAGCAAGATGAAACCTCAGGCTCTCAGTGACCCCATGAGGACACAGTCTGCTAGCCATCAAAGTGAATGAGAAGCTCATTGGGCTTCAAGCCCAAACCAGAACCTTACAGGCAGCAGCCCAGCTTTCAAAGAAAAGATTTTGGGACCAGCAAGATGGCTCAGTAGGTCAAGGTGCTTGCTGCTTAGCCTGATGACCTGAGTTCAATTCCTGGCATCCACATGGTAGAAGGAAAAAAAAAAACTCTTGCAAGTTTTCTGACTCTCACATGTGCTAATCAAAACATGTGCACACACATGTGGGTAAACACTCACACAGATACACACATCCACATGTGCACACAGAGACATGGGTTTATGCATATAGGCATTTTAAAATGTAGTATTTTAAATAAAGAAAACACTATAAGCAGCTGAGTGTCTTACAAGGAACAAGAGCATGTAAGGTTCCCCTAGATCCAGCAGCATGAGAGTCTGTCTGTCTGTCTGTCTGTCTGTCTGTCTGTCTCTCTGCAAGGTGTTGTGTCGCAATGCTGGGGATAGAACCTAGGGCTTCATGCAATCCCTCTCTCGGGTGAGCTACCTCCTCAGCATCCCCCAAAGCCTTTAATACGCTCTACCCTGGGAGCTCTGAGATCTATGCAGAGAACAGGACAAACAACCTGCCCGAAGTGGAGTTTTCAGCCTCGGGGGACAGGGGATAGAAGTGTTTGCCTGCGCTGCTACAATGCAGATGTTGTACAAGAGAGAGACTGAAAAAGCAACTCGTCACAGTATAGACTCTCATTCCATAGCTACAGGATGGGACTAGAGGTTCCAATGAGCGATGCCCAGTGTTGCTGAGCCGCAGCTTTAATGGTGAGAATTTTCTGTATTACCCCTCCTGGGAGTGGAGAAGGTCTGAGAGAGCAGACCTGAGGCAGCAAGGATGTATCCAAAGGAATAGCAGTGGTGCTGTGGGGTTGGTGTTGGTAGGTGGCAGGGTGGGTGACTTGAGAACCCTAGGGACTTTGGACTGACTTATGAAGCTGATTTCCTTGACTAGGAGTAGCTGGCTTAGCTCCCCAGCCCTGGCTCCTTAGCTCCTCCGCTGCTCCGCCTGCCTGCGGGTGAGAACATCTGGATGGAGTTCCCTGGAACTGGAGGGCATTTCCAGGCGAGCAAGGCTGTCAGCCCAGCCGGGAACACCCACCCTACCATCTGCTGCAGTCCTTGGAAGTCATGAGGGAGGAAACTGTCACTTCTAGCTGCTCCAAGGGAACAGCTGCCCGTGTCTCTGAGCCCTGGCCCAGGCATAAGAGGGGATGTCCCCATATTGGTGGGAAGGGAATTCCAGGAGTTGGGGTTCCAAAAGACTCTTCCTAGCAGGCAGCAATCCTATCTACTGGCAGATGGGCTGGGAATAGCAGGGTCAGTACTGGAGAGTGGGGCTACTGTCTGCTCAGCATCATTAGCCCTGAATTGTCTAGCCCAGACAAACTTACTGCCCTGCCCTGGGCCATGGCTCTGTAGTAAATATACTCACTTGGTCCAGACAGCTACGGACGGTGTGAAACAAGCTACACAGGTACAGAGCCAGCTGTTCCAAGCGCTCAGGTTACCTACAGGGTGTGTCACAGCCAGGATATGAATGCAATCACATGATTCCAAAGTCCAGGGTTAAGTCCCCAGTCATCACAAGGGACAAGCGGACAGGTGGATCCTGCCTCAGCTCCAGTGTCTCCTCTTCTGTCCAGGGTAGCGCCTCACCCACAGTTTGGGGTGGGTGTACCCAGCTAGGCTTGTCATACCTCAGGCATCCCTCACTAAAGCAGTTGACAAATGAGTGTCACTGAGACTAGACGTTACTCAGCAGCAAGGGTGGGTGTCCATGTGCCGCATCCTTGGGATCGACAATTTCAAAGAACAGAATGTTTAATCCTAAACCAGGAGGAGGCTGCGGCTGTAGCTTAGTCGGCAGTGTGCTTGCCTGACACAAACAAGGCTGTGGGCACTGTGTAAGCAAGCGGAGCATGGTGATACGTGCCCAGAGTCCCAGCACTTAAGAGGTGGAGACAGGAGGATCACAAGTTCAAGGTCATCCTTGGATACACAGAGAGTGTGAGGCCAGCCTGGCTACATAAGACATCTGTCTTAAAAAACAAACAAATAAACAAACAAACAAACAGAAGAAACCAAACCAGGTTCCTTGTGTGTCCTCTGGAATTAATTAGGGACCCTAGTAACACCTTTCAAGCTTGGGGTCAGTTCTCTAAGGGGCCTGAGACTATAGTCTTCCACCTGCTAAGACCACCAGGATTTGGGAAGTTGGTGCCATTGGATGCTGGAACTCAGGGTTCACGCCTGTTGTATCTTGCTATCTGTACTACTTCCTCTGGAGTCTGTGTTGAGCTGGCAGTCTGGTGAACAGGATCAACACATAGAATCTTGGGGACTATGGACCTTAAGTCCCCACAGGGCCACAGTGGCCCTGTCAGCACCTGCCCCGATGGCCTCTCTGTGTGTGGTGTCCTTAGCTGTAAACCTGAGCCGGGCAGTTGTGGCCAGGGAAAGAGGCCTCTCTCACCATGATTTGCTAAGAGATTAAGGGCCCCTGAGAAAAGGCTTTTATTTCTGTATTTCGGTTTCACAGCTTGGGGAGATAAGAGATAGCTCGTGTTCCCTGGAGACTGCAGAGGTCTGTTCTAGCCCGCCAGAGGGGCCCATGCCTGGAAATGGGAGGACAGAGACTGCCATTTTAAGAAAATGTGCCACTACACCTCTGGGGATCATGAGATGGGGGCCCATCAGGACTTCCTTGAGACACACAGTAAGCCCACGTGTCACCAGGCCAGGGAGGCCTTTCTCTGGGCCTCCAGGGGGAGGAGAGAGGGGGTGATTTTAGCAGTAGAGAGGATGGTGAAGGAAATAAGGGCTTGGGGGAGGTGGCTGCAGGTTGGAGGAAGCCAGGGAAGGGTGCTGGAGACAGGTAGCCCCATGACAGGCCAGAGCACTCTGAGTCCGTCCAGCCAGAAGCTGTCTGGCCTCTACCACAGTCTCTGCCTCCTCTCTAGAAACTTAGTTGCCTCTAGCTCAGGGGCATGTTGAGCTGACAGGCCACCTGTCATGTAGAAGAGAAGACAGACTCCAGAAGTTTCCAGGGCCGGCCCTTTCTCATGTCTCACTGCCACAGTTCTCAGAGGCATAGGGTATGCCTAGTCTCTCTCTAGCGGCCCCACTCCATTCCCACCCAGAAGGTATTTACGGGGGCCATTGCCCTGTGACCTGCCTCTTCTTCGTTCTTTATAGTCCAGCCTTCTCCTTGTCCCGGCTTCAGGCCTGCATTCGGATCCCAGCTCTCCCGCCTGCAGGTCTGCACAGAATTTCCACCCCGAATCTTAGCTTCCCTGATTTGTAAAATAAGAGCATTGACGGTGGTCCCCTCCCAAGGTTCTTTGAGGACCCAGTGAAACTTCTGGCACTCTCAGGCCTTAAAGGGTGAGGGTAGGACCCATCCTGTTAGATGGTACCTCCCTAGCCTTTTGGAGCAGGGTTGTGCAGTCGAACGCACTTGTTCCTGACAGCCTTCAACTTGAGTATGTGGAGTCAGGAGGCAGAACTGTTGTGTTTCAAATGCCTTTGGAGGGCCAGTCCTTCTGAGTACAAGAACAGGATCCTCAGCATGGAAGACTCCGGTATCCATTTCAGGGCTGGGAACAGTAGTTCAAGATCCTCATATACCCCGTCTGGGCCTCCCAGTACAGACAGAATAATTTTACTGGGATTCAAATCCAGCCTAAGCTCCACCATATTGCCTGATTCTCTAGGACCCAGAATCCCTTGAGATGATGGCCAAAGGCCCATGAAGAGACCAGAACTACCCACAATTCATCTGGACAGTGTCTTTTTCTTCCAATTAACCGTGGTGGTCAGTGGGGGTGGGGAGAAGAAGAACTGTTTATTTCACAAAATTCCAACCGTTGTGTATGAGAAACGGGGGTTTCCAGAATCCGAGGGTTTCATCATATTCCAAAACAAGCCAGGGGGCCACGCAACGTGCTGCAGCCTGGCTGAGGTCAGAGACACTATTCCAGGTATGAATTTTATTGGTGACCAGGTGACACTTGAAGCGGCTCAAGAAATTGGGGCGAGAAAGTCCAGGGTTGTGATTATTTAGCACAGCCGGCGAGGAAGAAAAGGTTCTTTGTGGGGCCATGAAAGAGACTGAGCCCTGGAGAGCCCCTGCCCTGGGAGCCGCTGCAATCAGCTCCTCCATCAGAGCATTTGCTCCACGCCTTCTGGAACGTGCTCAGACCCCTTCCCTTCCCCCTTCCAGCAGCCAGGGCCTCCTACTGCAAATCTGTTCAGAACATCTGACTAAGACGTGCCGAGTCCCTCCTCATTCACCGGTTCCCCTCCCCCTCTAACTTACGTTATCTTTTCTTTTTTTCACTTTCCCCTGGGAACAATGGCACTCTCTAACACCCGCTGGCATTGTAAGGCCACAACAACTTGAAGCAGCACAGTGGGCCTCCTGGGAGAGGCGGCAGGTATCCCTGAGCAAAGAAATCCAGGCAGCCACTGGGGTTCACAGCGTCTTCTGCCCTCCCCATCCACTGTGTAACTGCTATCAAAACCCCTTCCCTTCTTGGCATCATCCCGACCCCTGCAGCCCCTTCATCCCCTTGGGTCAGCTGGCTTGTCACCACCTCACCCCTGCCCTCATCTCTCCTTGCTTACCTTCAGTATTCCGAAATCTCCCATATCCCAGCCCTCACCAGCACACAGAAGCTTCTACTGCGGGGGAGGATGAAGCCCCTCCTGCCCCGGTGTCTCTAAGCCTGGACCCCACCTAAGCATCAAAGGTGGTCTCCCTGCTACTTGACCAGAGCCTCCTGTGCCCTCCCACCCACCCCCTGCTTGTTTGATATCCAGCTGCCTCAAAGACCCCTCCCCCCCGGAGGATTTCATGTGAGCACTGCCAATCAGGGAGTGAATTCTGAACTTAACTTATGTAGATGGAAATCCTAAAACTGCTATCTCCTTTACCTTCTTGGAAAATTTTCAAACTTTTTCCAACAGTTTGTGTAAGGAGACCTACTTTTAAATGGTAACTTTTATGGACTCTGAAGGCAAGTGCGGGTAGAAACCTGGTTACCTGAATTTGGCAATTTGGCACTCACATGAAGAAGTAATGGAAGCATAAAATACTCGCTGGTTTTTGTTTTCTGTTGGTTTGGTGTGGGAGAGGGGTAGCAGTGGTGGTGGGTGTTTGCTTGATTTTTATCTCAATATGTAGGCCTGGCTGTCCTGGAACTAACTCACTATGCCGTGGACCAGGCTGGCCTGGAACTCACAGAGATCCTCCTGCCTCGACTGCCCTAGCACTGGGATTAAAAGTGTATTAGTCATTGGGTTTTTTTTTTTAAAAAAAAGATTTCCTGTTAGGAACTGCCCGTGTTCAAGAACTGTGTGCACCCCCAGCCTGCCTTCAGAGGCTCAGCGCCAGTGGGCATGCCCTCACCGGCTACCAGATGCTACACATAGCCCACACTGGCCTGGAAATCACAGTGAGCCTCCTGCCTCAGCCTCTTAAGTGCTGAGTTCACAGACATGAGCCACCACCATGTCTAGGTTCTCCCTGTTTTTAAGGAAGTTGCTAGAAAATCTAAAATGCTATGTATGCCTGGGTCCAGTTCCAGTTTCTCATAGACTCATTTACTTCTGTCTCTGATCAAGTGTGAGCCATATTTCCGGCCAGCCCTATCTCCCTCCCCACCCCTCAGGTTCATTCACTGGACTCTATGGATGGCAGCTATTGGTATGTTACCTTTGCTGTGACTCAGCCCATGCTTTTGGGTGTTTGCAGGGCCTCTCTATCCATGAGTTCTTGTGTGTGTGTGTGTGTGTGTGTGTGTGTGTGTGTGTATGTGTGTGTGTGTGTGTGTTGCATCTCATCCCCAGCAGGTTCCTGGAGGTGAAGACAGACACATAGGCAGAGACTGCATGAAGACACGATGATGGATGTCTGAGTAAAGGTTCAGTAATCCCACGAAGAGTTGACACAAGGACAGGGCCTCAGGTTGTCCCCTCCACCTGCATCCCCCAGGAAGGCTGGAGCAGACAGCGAGTGCTTCCACAACAAGCTGATGAGACTGTCATGTAAGATGGAAACCACAGCCGCCCTGAAATCAAGATCAATGACAGCTTCCTTCATGCCCCTGGCTCAGGGTGCCCATCACTTCATCAGTGAAGAGAAATTAAATTGTCCTGCAACGTGGTTTTGCTGTTCCCACAGCCAATTTGATCGCCGTTAGGTAGTGTTGTGTATTTAGAGATGGTGACTGATTGACTGTCTGGTTTATTCATAAATAGCCGAGGTGTGGTTTGCAGAGCTAACCATACCAGGGAACATTGAGGGGGGCATGCTAGTTTCTTTTCTAAAGACATCATGACACAACTGGAGCTGGGGTACAGCTCTGCGGTAAGAGCACTGCCCGATATACATGAAGTACTAGGGTCCGACTCCAGAACCCCAAGAAGCAAAGAAAAGTAAACACTGTATCCAGCCATCTATCTACCCATTCAGGCAGATGTTCGCTTACTGAGCCATTCAGTTATACAGCTGGTATACCTGAAGCCCTGCTGAGAACCGGGCACTATTGGGCCTTTGGTGGATGCTTCTAGAAAACCCAGGTTCTGATACTACCCTTAGGCAGGTGACACGGTCTCTGTGCCTGAGTTCCTTGAATGGGAGGAGCTGGCCTGCTGACCACAAAACTCCTAAGGATCCTGACTCACTTTCTGGAAAGAGATTTCTCATTTGCGGACAGTCCTCAGAGGCTGCTGGCCAGCTGGGAGAACAGAAATAGAAGGGGACTCCGAGCTTAGGAGCTGACAGTCCAGTTGTCGGGAGTGCGCTGGCCCTGGGATAGGAAGAGTCAGCTCAAGTGAGCACAAGGGGGATTGGCTGTGTCCTGGAGATCTGGGAGCAGGGTTGATCCCCACAGTTGGAGACCAGTATTTTAGAAGCCATAACTTGCATTTCCTTCCGGTTTCCTTCCGGCTCCTCAGCAAGCCACAGGTGGCGTCCTGTACTGGACACTTCTAGGACTCCCTTGTTGGTCAGAGAAAGCTTTCATTTTTTTTCCTTCGTCCTCCTGGCCTCCTGGCCTCTCGGCTTCCCAGACCCTCTTCCTTCCTGCCTCCTGGTCTGGCCTCGTTTCTGGGATTGCTTCTCATACTTCAAAGCCCACCCTCGCGGGGGCGGGGGGGGTCTCTAGACATCTAGTTTGGCTGGTTGTCCCACCCACCATGTTCTCTAGGAATCTTTGGCTTCAGCCTAGCCGATAGGCACAGCGGCAGAACCCTGTCACTCTGGTTTCTGTGAGTGCTATCTCTCCCCTCCCCCATAAAAGTCAGCTGTAACCAGCGCTCTCAGATCCCTGTCTGGGCCACATCAGTCTTCCTAATGAAGGAGTCTGATTATGGGCTGTCTGGATGGCAGGTGGGCGGAAGCAGAGGGACAAGGCTGGAGAGAGGTGTTGTCTGTTGTTGCTGAACCCCTGCTTTGATCTTGCCTGAGTAGAGCAATTTTCTCCACCTCCTCCTCCAACAACCAAAGCCAGGCAACAAACCTGTAAAGCCCACACTTCGAACCACATTGCCGGGCATGCTACGACACCCCAGGATCTAAGAGACGTCTTGAGATGAAGAATAGACGTTCCGTGAGCGTGATCCTCCATGGGGACCCCTCCCCTAACCTTGCTGAGAAATCCTCTCCTCTGAGGCCAGAAACAAACCCCGCAGCAGCCCCTGAGCCCAGCTTAGAAACGGGAACTAAATAGCTGTTCAATAAATGTTGTCAAATAAGCCAGGTTCTAGCTCTTAAGACTGCAGTGAGGGTTTCCTGGGAAGGAGCCAGTTCCGAAGGGGCTGGAGGGTATAATTTATTCACTAAGCAGCGTGCTTTAAGCAGCGCTCGGGTTCCTGGCACTGTGCCAGGTGCTGAGGCTCAAGATGAGGAGAAAATGAAAATTCAACAGTCTGCACGGAGCGCTCATTGGCACTGGAAGCTATGCTGGGTTCAAGAGATAAGAGGGTAAATGACACAGATATCCGTGCCTGCATGGGACCTACGTTCCTGCCGCAGGAGGCAGGCAACGAGAGAGTTAATTGTGAATCAGCAAGGTGGATCCATGTTGGATATATGCTATAATAAACATAGGTAGGTTTGGAGGAGAAAGACCAGTCAAGTGGTTTTCTTTGGACAGGAGAATTCGAAGATCTGAAGACTGAGCAGTTAGTGCAAAGGCCCTGGGGTCAGAGTCTTCTGGTGGCTTTGAGGGACAGGAAAGACCGAAGTGTGGCTTATGCAGGATTGAGGGCAGGATGGGGTGCATATGTCACTGTTCTCTGCACATGAACAGCAGGTCACAGCAGGGTTGGGAGCTGCCTGAAAGACAAGGATACTCAGGGAAGCCCTGAGCCTACCCAGGAGGAGACTACGTTGGCACTAAGTCCTGACACTCACTGAGATGGGTGTAGCTTCTCCCCGGGACCTGCTCAGGAGTGGCTCTGGAGGGACACCAGCTGCATGCCATGTTGGCCCCTCCCCATGGTGATTTCCTTGTCCCAAGGCTTTTTTGCAGCCTCTTTGGAGTGTCTGTGTCTGGAGTCTCCTGGGGTGAGTGAGCAAGAGAGTTTAGCAGATGCTGCTGTGTCTGGGTAATGTTATTACGGCGCTCAGATCTGCTTTCATCTCATTGGTTTCCCCAGAGCTTTGACTCTCACCGAGCCCAGCATCCAGCAAATAGCCCCATTGCTGCCTTTTATCTGGCTGACTTTCAACATGAGACACCCTCTTCCAGTGCCCAGTTGCGGAACCATCTAGAGCTGCAGTCCTCAGAGTGGGCTGTGCCAAAGCGCACGGTGATAATGCTAATAACGAATGATGTAGCAATAGCTGCAGGTCAGCTCCCTGTTCGTTGGGGTCTGGATATGCCTGACACTATGCTAAATGCTGACTGTGCACCAAAGTAAATCTCACTGTCTCAAGACAGATGCCAGTATGCAGGTCAGAGAGGCTAACTCACTCAGCGAAGGCTGCTCAGAAATGTGAACTCAGAGCTGACTATGCAACAGGCTCTCTCCGCTGTGTGTAAATGAGTGGATCCCAAGGCCTGGATGCTCACATTGGATCCTTCGAGAGATTTCCTTATCATTTCTGGTCCTGGGCCTGCAGTACTGCACAGTGCATAAAGGAACTTACCACCAATCCTGACAACCCAAGTCCCCTCCCCAGGAACAAGAAACACAGCCCTAAGTTGTCCTCTGACCTTCAGACACAGGCTGTGACATGCACACATGCTTACGTATATAACTACACATGCAACTCAATTTTTTTTTTTTTTTTTTTTTTTTTTTACAAAAGAAAGTCTGATTCTGCAGGTTTGCAGCAAATCTGAGAATGTTTTCTGTTGGAAGATAGATAAAGAGAGGAACTGTCGGGTTGAGGAGGTTTCCTGGGGAACTGTAGTGTTCCTCTGCGGTCTTCCATCCCTGACTCTCTCTCCATCACAAACTGCCTGTCTCCACTCTTCTTCCTCTCCCTTCCCCTCCTTTCCTCTCCCTCCTCCCCTTCCACATTTCTCTTTCTCCCCCTCTTTTTCACCCTCCTGTGCTCCCCACCACCACTTCTTTCCTGCCCTCTCTTCTCCCCTTCACCTTCTTCCTCACCTTCTGTTCCCCCTCCCATGCAAAAGAACAGCAAGGGAACTGAGGGACAGAAGGGATCTAGGCATCACAGAACAGGACTTAGGGACAGGAGGATGTGGACATGTACACATATATACATTTGTGTGCACATGCTCTACAGTCACACACACACATGCACGCACAGGCACACATTACACAGACACACAGACACACAGAGGCACAGACACACACCATGAAAAGAATGAAGGACTGGGTAACATTCTGAGGGGTTTCTCGGTCAAGCGAGGAAATGGGCAGCCCAAGGGGCCACTGCTGTCGGCTACTTGGCACGCCCTTGTCTCACAGCAGACCAGTTCCCTGGACTCACGCTCACTGTTCACCGCCTCCCTGTAATGCGGCGTGTGGTTGTTATCGCACCCTTTGAAGGGAAAGTGGGGCTCATGGGTGACTTCACTGAGGCCATACAGATCAGCAGTGAGCAGAGCTGGCCTGGCAGTCATGTGGTCCACAGCCCACACTTTTTGACTGCCTCACGGGGCAGGGTTAGGGAGTGATCACATTCATTTGTGAGGCTTAGCAAACCGTGCATAGGAGGAGACATTGTTCTGAGCTGTAAAGAGGGCCTCGTGGTGAGGGGTGTCAGAGACAGGGGGATGGTGAGGCTGACCCAAGTGGCTGGTTATGCAAGGAGGCAGGAGACAGGAGGGCTCACTCCACCCAAAGGGTTTGGGGCTTGTTTTATAAGAAGCCATTGCCTGGGAGCCTGAGCATGCTTCTTGATAAAATGGCTTACGTTTTGTTTTGTTTTGTTTTGTTTTGTTTTGTTTTGTTTTGCTTTGCTTTGTTTTGTTTTGTTGACAGGGTCTTACAAGCCCCAGGCTGCCCTTCGACTTCTTGTGTCGCTAAAGACAACCTTGAACTTTAGATCCACCTGCCTTCTCCTCCAGAGTGTTATCGTTGTGAGTGGGCTCCAACCTTCTACCAGCCCCGTCAGAAATACCAGACCCAGAGTGATGACTTTTCCAAGTAGCTTTCGATGGTTAACGTCCACCAGACAAGACAATGTGGTCTATGCCTGTAATCCCAGCACTCGGGAGACAGAGCCAGGAAGATCTGAAATTCAAGGTCACGTCCCCCTGGCTATGGAGAGAACGGGAGGCGCCCCCTGCTTGCCACCAAAAGTCCAATGTCTTCCTAGGGAGAAAGAGCTGGAAAGATGCAGGGGCTGGAAACAGAGAGAAGAGCTTTCGGCCACACCGAACAGCACTGCTTGGGCAGGAGGATGTACATGCACTCGAGTGCAAGCCTTCAAGGATAATTAATACCCAGCAGCTCAGTTTAGCACAGTACCATGGAAAGCCCTTCGGAAAGAGAGCGAGAAGAAAGAAAAATTGCAAGTGGATAAGACAGCAGATAGACCCAGAACTGTGGATTTTAATAACTGGAGGATTTCTAGAGAGACTGAGGGAAAAAGCAGAATTGAGTTAAGCCAACCTTTATAACAGGTTCCGGGGAAGAGAGCGTCACTGTTAGTTTTGCAATACTGAGGTACGATACCTGAGGCAGGCTGATTAGGAGGGGGTTTACTGAGCTCACCATCCTGGGTTCAGGGGTGAGGTGCCTGTGTGCACCTCCTGTCTGTGAGGACTCATCACACCTGATGGCAGCAGCTGAGGCATTTGTGGGAACAAGTGACGAAATTGTCAAGTAGGAAGCCAGTCAGGGTGACTCTGAGGAGACCCACCCTAGATGCCAGCTTGAGGTAGTCTCCCCCTCCCCAAGAACCTGGCCTGAAAACCTTCCACTAGGTCCTACCTCGGAGACACCTTCAGCTCTCATCTCCGCACTGGGGACCAAGCTCCCAACACAGGAACCTTTGCAAGAACGCATCACAATATTCAAACCATAGCAGCCTCCAGCTCTGCTTACAGATCAGACATTTTAAGTCACGGTATCTAACCCATGATCCATTACAACTATTTATGAATGTAGCCTGATACAAACATCATAAACTCATTTAAAACAAAACCGGCGTGGTGGCGCACACCTTTAATCCCAGCACTCGGGAGGCAGAGGCAGGCGGATTTCTGAATTCGAGGCCAGCCTGGTCTACAGAGTGAGTTCCAGGACAGCCAGGGCTATACAGAGAAACCCTGTCTCAAAAAAATCAAAAAAACAAAACAAAAAACCAACCAAACAAACAAACAAAAAAAAACAAACCCGGGGTGGGGTTTGGCATGCAAGCATGAGGACCCAAGTTCAAATCCGCGACACCCAAGTAAAAGTCAGGCATGCTGACCCAGGACTATAACCTTAGTAAGAGAGAGCATGGAGGCAGGTACCTGGTGGTTGGTGGTCACCCTTAGATCCACCCATAGCACCCTCCTGAGACATTGTATCCCCAAACCAAGCCATTGTCTGCCAAATCCTGTCTCTGCAGGCAAGGCTTCTTGTTTTTCCTTTTCAAAACCCTTGTATTAAAAGAAAATCAATACCCATCCCAGAAACTACGGCAGATCAATCAGAGAAGCTGTGATGCCTTACAAGTGGCTTCTGCCTTACCAGCACCTCAGCTATGAACCTCATCGTAGATGGAATCTTCCACATGTCCCTTCTGGGCAGCCAGCCCACCCTCTCCTCTGGCCAATAGCTTTTTTTTTTTCTGAGACAGGGTTTCTCTGTGTCGCCTTGGCTGTCCTGGAATTTGCTCTGTAGACCAGGCTGACCTCGATCTCAGAAATAAGACTGTCTGTTCCTCCTGAGTGCTGGAGTTAAAGGTGTGCCCCAACATCACCTGGCTGGCTATTCATTGTGCTCAGCCCCTCCCCACCCCCAGCCCCAGACAGAATACCTTTTCCCAAGACACTCTCGATTCCTGCATTTGCTGTCATTCTCCCGGGGCCAAGCTGTCAAGGGACACTCAGAATCACCTTCTCTGATCTCTGCTCGCTGCTGTGTGTCCTGGGCTCGCCAGCGACTTCTCTGAGCCCTTGGTTTCTCATGAGTAAAATGATTTCTGATAAGACCACTTTCTTGGGGCTACAGATATTGTCTCAGTAGGTAAAGAGCACTGGTTGTTCTCGCAGATGATCTGAGTTCGATTCCCTGTACCCATGTGGTGGCTCCAGTTCTGAGGGAGCCAGCACCTTCTTCTGATGGCTGTGGGCACGTAGGACACACACATACATGTAGACAAAACATATATGTCTCTCTTTAGAAAGACCGCTTTCTTTGTGGTTTTAGCCAATGAAACTGCTCAGTACAGGTCACAGACTCACCCATGCTTGGCAGGGAAAGAGAGAGAGAGAGAGAGAGAGAGAGAGAGAGAGAGAGAGAGAGAGAGAGAGAGAGAGAGNAGAGAGAGAGAGAGAGAGAGAGAGAGAGAGAGAGAGCTTAGAATGCTGCACTGATAGGCATGTTGTGGAGGTGGGGCAGAGAGAGGTAGGCAAATGTAAAGAGAAAGAAGGGAGGGAGAGAAGCCATAGGTACAGGAGGAAAAGCGGGAGCTTTGTGTCCTCATTAGACACACGGGAAGGATCTTACATTGGCCACACACACCACTGTGGGATGGCACACTTAGCACGGCTGCCTGGAAGGTGGAGTGGGCCCAGGGTGGCACCACGGGAGAGCGTAGGCTCTCGTTGCCCACACGTGCCTCTGTGAAAAGCTAGGAGGGACACCGCAAGGGTCGTGTCAGTCTGGGCGGGCCACGGGCTGCTGTTGAGTTCTAGCATGAGACAGGGGACCAGGAGGGAGGATAAAATAGCAGCCAGCAGCTAGGTCTGGGCCACAGGTGCCCCTAACTGTCGCTCTTAGCCTGGTGCTCCCTGCACTCCTAGAGAATTAGGTTGTAGTCACGCACAGAGCCACTGGCTTGGCTCACCTTTCACTTCCCCACCCTCCACAGGACGTGTAGAAACACTTTTCGCCAATAAACCACCTCTCATTGAATCTTTCCAGGAGGGGGAGGTGAAAACTGCCTAAGATGGCAACACCCGGAGGAAGATCTGGCACCAAGCACTAACGTCCTGCATGAACGCGGCCTCAGACCAGCATCTGTGCTCCGGGGATTCATCTCACACTCATGCATGCATCCAATGGTCTGTGAACAAGCTTATTCACTGTGACTCTGCTTTCAAGCAACGATGACTGGTGCCAGCTTGGTGTGGAGAATCAGGAGTCCAGGGTCAACCTAAATTACAATAGCAAGTTCACGGCCAATGACTCTGTCACTAAATAAATAAGTAAATAGATTTTTAAAAATTTAAAGCATAAAAAAATTAGAAATAACTAAGTGCCCGTCACCAAGGATGAGGTAAATGGATTATGGTTTATCTCACAGGTGGACTGTTATACAGCCATGGGAAAGGAGTGGACAGAGAGGCTGCTACAGACCGAGTAGCAGAAATCTCTACAACATAGTGGCGAAAGCTCTGGTACAGAAGTATGTGGCGGTTTAAAACGAAAGGGTGACCAGCCACAGTGCTGAGGTTAGGAGCAGACTCCAGGAATGCACCAAGAAACCCTGGTCGAGCAACTGCTGGGGACAGAGACAGCTCTGGGTGTCAGGATTTCTCCTGGGCACTTTTTGCCATTTATATGAGGTGTGAGCTTGTGATATTACATTAGTCAGAGTTTTCTAGAACTTATGGAAAGTCTATGTTGAGGGAATTTATTGTGATGATTTACAGTCTGTAGTCCAACTAACCCAACAGTGGGCAGCTGTGGATCAGAAGTCCAAGAATCTAGTAGTTGCTCAGTCCCATGAGGCTAGTTCTTTAAGTTGGTCTTCTGTCAAAGTAGGTTCCGATAGATGTGCTGGCAAGAGTGAATCTTCCTTCTTCCAATGTCCTCATGTAGGCCTCCAGCTGAAGGTGTGGCCCAGATTAAGTTTAGTTCCACCATGCCTGGAAGTAAGACTTGCTTTGTCCCAGGCTGACCTTGAACTCAGAGATTTCCTTGTCTCAATCTTCATGGCCACTATACCTCAAGAGCTCCATGCCAAGATCCAGGTTAGAAACTTGTGTCTTCCAGCCTCAAAATCTAGATCACAGGTGTGCCCTCCCATTCTGGATTGTAGTTTCTTCCAGATATAGTCAAGTTGGCAACCAGGAATAGCCATTATAGACATGCATCATAAAATATTCATGAGTCTAAAACAACACAGAGCAGCCACGTGCTAGGGGAATGCAGGACGGTCAATCTATCTTGTGCTTGTCTCCAGAAAACCAGTTCAACAGTACCAGCAACCTTGGTTCTCATTTCTCATTCACACAAGCACATTCTAAATAAAAACAGTAGCCGGTTCAGGCTGGCCAGAGACCTGAAGAGGGCCCTGTCTGTCCACACCCTCTTCCTAGGACACCAGGAAGTTTCCCAAGCTCCCAGACCTAACAGGGCTCAGCTCCCTCTTTCTGCCACATGAAATGCCAGGTGCAATCTTTGGTAAGCACAGGATGCCGCAGAGGCTGGACAAATAGCCGAGTGGCCTCTCTCCGTGTGAGCGCTCCATGGGTGGGCATCCTAGTTTTTTTTCCGTGGCTGTGAGCAAAAGAGACTTGAGAAGAAAAGGGTTTGTTTCCGCTTCCGGGCTGTATATTCCATCAGCCAGGGACGCCAAGGCAGGAGCTCGAGGCCGGACGCTGGAGCAGAAACCATGGAGTAACGCTACTTACTGGCTCGCTCCCCTGGCTCACTCAGCTACCTCTCTGGTCCAGTCCAAGCACAGAGATAGCACGGCTCACGGTAGGGTGGACCTTCACACATCAGTGACCAATTAAAAAAAACAAAACAAAACAAAACAATGCTCCCACCAGGCTGGAGAAACGGTTCGGTGCTTAAGATACTTTGCCGCTCTTGCAGAGGGCCTGAGTGTGGTTACCAGCATGCATGCGGAGGCTCACAGCCATCTGGAACTCCAGTTCCAGGGGATCCAGCCTTTTCGTCTTCCTTGCAGGCACCAGATGCCCATATGTGGTGCTCCTAGGTAATACGCAGGCACTCATGCATATACATAAAATAAAATATATCTCCTTTTTTTAAAAAGGCAGAAAGAAAATGGCCCCACAGACATGCCCATGGGCCTATCTGATGGACGCAAATCCTCACTGAGGCCCCCCTTTCTCAGGTGTCTCTGGTTTGTGTTGAGTTGATAATAAAACTAACTAGTACAGAGAAGCTGAGCCAGGCTGGCCTTAAATTTCTCCTGTAGCCTAGGATGACCTTGAACTCTTGATCCTCCTACTTCTACTAGGATTTGCAGGTGCTCAGCCAGCCTGACCTATACTCCGTTTCTCTTTGTCTGACACAGGCCCTGAAACATTTTCCCCATGCCTGGCTGTCTGGCACAGGAGACTGGAGCCCTTCTCCTCGGCCGATGAGATCTTAGCGTGGGCAGCAGAGCTCTGGACTTAGACCGGGTAGGTCGTTTGATTTAAGATCTGCCCTTCCCACATCCAGGGTTTTAGCCTGAGCCTCAGTTTCTCCATTCATGCAATGAGGTCAGAGGTTCTGCCCCCCAGACGGTAGAGTGAGCCCCAGGGGTACCACACTGGTAGGTAGGGGGCCTACCTCCTCTTTGAGTAGAAAAAAATAAGCACCTCTGAAATGAGACATTGCCCACCCCCATCCCCATCCCCACCCCCTACCCCCCATTCCCCACCCCTGCCTCCAGTTTCCAGCTTCCCTTCTTTCCCAGAATCCCCTTGTCAATGAAGTCCTCCTTCCATCTGGATGAAAACCCTCATGTTATAACCCAAGCCATAGCCTCCTATGCTAACGTTCAAAGGCTGTAGGATGGGCTGAGCTGTCTGCACAGACCCCAGAAGAGTGTTTTCCAGAGCTGCTAATCCAAAGGAGGTCAAGCTAGAGTCAGACAGCCCAGGTCCCTCCCACAGTACTCCTAGTCCAATCACTATTAGCCTTCCATCTAGCTCCCGGTACAAGGGCAGCTGGGAGCTGTCCAGGGTCCTAGGCCTCTGCGTAGCTCTTCACCAAGACTCCCTTCTCCTAAGTTAGAGGAGCCCAAGAGAGCTGAATTAGTTCTGATTCCTCTGACAGGAGATGGCGCCCAGGGCGGGCTGGGTTGACAAGTTGCATTTTACAAGGACTCCGCAATTAGACCCTGCATTCAGCGCGCCTGTCGCTCAGTCTTCGGATATACAGCATACAGTGGCAAACTCGCTTAATGCTCGGGAACTGAAAATAGTTGCCCTGTGGCGTCACCTCTCCCTCCCCGGCCTGTGATCTCTGGCGTGGGGGGTGGGGGGAAGAGGGGGATGGCAACGACCCAGAGTTCAGGCTTTCCTGCATCCATTCTGGAGAACAGAGCATCAAGAGAGGACCTGATGTGACCTGCCTTGAGCTCAGAGACTCTAATGCAAATGGTCACCTTCTCCAAGACTCATGGTATCACACGGGCCAGTTTCTTTGGGAGGAAGGAAGGAGAGAGTGATCTGTTTGGAGCTTGGATTCCCAGATATTGGGGCTCCAGTCATTGCCTGTATTCTGTCCCCAATTTTCTCACAATGCTAACAGCCACTTGAATGCTGCCTTTGAAGCCTTCCCCGCCCTAGAACTGCCCAAATTCTTTCCTGCTTTAAGGACCACATGCCATCACAGCTACCACCTTGTACAACAGTCATTTGCACGTTTTATACATACAAGCAAGTCTAAATATCCTTTCTGGAAGGAGTAGGGGCACAGAGTCTGAATTCCTCCTAGGACGGTTAGATATTCAAAGCTTTTCCTGAGTTCCCACAAACCCTGGGGAAAGCTCTTAAGTGGAGGCCAAGGGTCTCTATGAGCTGTGCCCTCAGCCAATGCCAACTTCCTTTTTGTGGTGTGTGTGTGTGTGTGTGTGTGTGTGTAAGATGGATGTGTCTGTGTGTGGCATATTTGCCTGTGCATGCAGGTATATATTCCTATCACAAGTGGTGGCCAGAAGAGAGCATCAGGTGTCCTGTTCTGTCACTCTCTGCCTTCTTCCCCTAAGACAGGGTCCCTCCTTGGGCCTGAAGCTGCACTGATGGCCAGCAAGCCCCAGGGATCCCCCTGCCTCTGTCCACCATAGCACACATGGTTAAAGGTGCTTATGGTCATGCCCAGTTTTTGTTTTTGTTTTTATGGGTACTGCTGTCCAAAGCCAGGTCCTCATGTTACCCAACAAGTGATCTTACCCACTGAGCCATCTTTCCAGCACAGCCTTCCCCCTCAGCTCTCCTTTCTATGCTGAGCCTGGTCCAGTCACCCCTGTCCTTGGCTCCCCACGTAGAGCAAGGATAGTCCACTCTGGGCCTTTGTGCCTTTGTCCATTGTGTCCCCAGTCTGGAACCCTGTTTCCCATCTCCCCTCTGGATCTAGCTACTGATCTCCATTGGAGGAAACCACACACACCTTCAAAGGTACAGATGGCAACACCCCATCCCATGTCTCAGGAGTCAGTCCCTAGGGTCCCTTTTCTAGGGGCATGTGAAATTTTTTTAGTATTATTAAAGCCAGAAGGGCCTCAGAGGGCAGATGGTGGCTCATGCATCTAAGGTAGGTTGAGACAGGAGAATCTACTCTGAGTTCAAGGCTAACCCTGGCTATAAAATGAGTGCTGGGCCAGCCAGGGCTACAGAGTGAGACTGTCTCAAACAAACAAAACACTTATTAATAAGCACCTCAGAGTATTTACAACCAGAATTTCCCCCCAAATATTGCATGAACGATACAGTAAGGAGCCTACTATGTATAGTGAGCCAGTGTACACAGAGAGAGACACATTCATGTAAAATGTGAACAGACACATACACTTACTACAGTCATGTCTGCAAACATGCATGCACACACATGTGCACAGACACCCCTCCTGGAAGCAGGTTAAGTGACAGTCGCCCACCATGTACAAACCTGGTGTGTGTTGGTCTCTGGCTTTCTCTGATACTGATTCTGACTCCCTCTGTTGTTTATCTATCTGATGGGGGGTTGCACAAAACAATGTGGAAAGCTCTGATGTCATCGTTCAACCTTTGAGCAGCAAAGTGAAGGGTCAAAGGCCATCAAGAGGTAGAGACTGGCCTACAGAGGTATAGCCAGGCCCCTCTTCCCTCAGCTTTGGTACAGATCAAGAAACCCTGGGTTGTGGGTAAGTGAGGCTGCAAGATGACTCAGCAAGTAAAGGTACTTGCTACCAAGCCTGCCTGAGCTCGGTACCTGGAATCCACAAGGTTGAAGAAAACAGACTCTTCAAGTTGTCCTCTGACTTCCACAATAGTGTTGGGACATGAGTGCAAACACACACACACACACACACACACACACCACTCAGACAAACAAACAAGTAATATAATTTTTAAGTTAAAAATGAAAGAAAGAATGTCCAGATTGGGGATGTGGCTCGGTTTGTAATATACTTGCCCAGGAGCACCCTGAGTCTGATTCCCAGCACTGCATAAACTGCACTTAGTGATTCCTGCCTGCAGTCCCAGCACCTAAAGCAGAAAGATCAGGGACTCAAGGCCATCCTCGGTTACACAAGTTCAAGGCCCTGTTTTCCTCTACCATGGCAAGGTTGTCTCCTCTCTGCCCCGAGCCTTGCCTACAGTAGGTGCCCATCCCAATAGACCGAACGGTGAGAACATGCTTTGGAAGCCAATGAGGGCTTTGAACCTTTGGGGTTCCTCCCCTAAGGTTGGAGCCATGGCCTTCAGCTCTGGAGTGGGACTAGGTTTCCCTGGTTTGGCAATTGCAGCTTCACACCACGGAGCCTACCAAAAGAAGACAATAGTTAGAGCCGAGACACAGGACACTAGAAAGGGAACGGGGGATGCAACAGAGGTAGTAGCATGGTGACCAGAGGTGACAGGGAGGCTGACTACTCCGTGTGCCAGCTCCTAGGGGACCAGAGCAGCTGCTGTTCCTCTCTGGGGACATGAGAGGCTGGGGGTCATGAGGTCCAATACTGTTACATGGAGCTGAAATGAGTTGCAGGAACTGATCTACCCAGGTCCAATCAGAGGCAGTGTTACCCACCCACCTACTCCGCCATCCACCAAGGCCCAGCTACCATACACACCTGGGGACCAGGGACTTTGCCACCCACAGGAATTACTCTGTGGTGGGAGCCCTGCGGGAAATGGGTGTGAACAGGTAACCAGGGAGCAATAAAAGCGCATTTGCACTGGGTAGTGATGTCACCGTCTTTAATCGCAGCGCTTGGGAGATGCTGGATCTATGTGAGTTCAAGGTCAACCTGATCTACAGAGTGAGTTCCAGGACAGCCAGGGCTACACAGGGAAACCCTGACTTAAAAAAGAAATCACGGTCCCTGGTGATCCAGGGATCTGTTCTTGACCTAGGCTGGGAAGACTTGGAGTCTGACTTGCAGATTCTGAGCACTTGTTGAACAAATGATTGAGTTCCACCAAGGAAGAAGTGCTGGCTAGTGTCCGAGAGACAGCCCTATACAGCTTAGTGCAAAGAAGTCCACAGTCCCAGCTGGGACCCAGTGGATGCAAGATTGCTCCAGCAGGGAGGCTGAGGGGATACAGTGTACAAGTGTTGCTGGGGCAACCACTCCTGTCTGGTTTGATGGACTTTTCCTTGGCCCCGGATCTCAACCTCTGCTTCGTGCATGAGGACACGTCATCTGTCTCCAGTAGGCACCTGACTGACAGTAAACAAACCTTTCAGAGACTGAGTCATATATCAACATGCCAATTTGTTTTTCCGAAATGGGAGTATATCGGGCTAAACTAGGCTCTGTCTGCAGCCTGCTTCTGAAACAGAAACCGGATGTGAGTCTGAGCCACACCCTCTCTTCTAAGAAGCCATGGGCAAGCTTTTCTCTGTGAGCGTGCTGTGGACAGTCACCAGAAAGGACTGATTGGATAGGGCTATAAGCCAGTAGACTTTATTAGTCGGCCAGTGACTACACTGGTGTTCTTCTGGATTACAGTGTAGCCCTGAACTTTTCTTGGAGTGAGCTTTTAAGCACAAAATCCATGCTCTGGGTTGACATGCTTCCACTAACGAGAACAGTTAGCCAGAAGCAGAACTACAGAAGCTAAAATGCAAGGTTGGTACCGTTAGAGACTTTCCCAGAACGATGGACTTTGATGGATTAGCTCTTTTGTTTTCATTTTGGCGGGTGCTGCTGTCTACTGTGGGGCAGTGGACCGTGCCACCAGACAGAAAACCTGGTAAGGTCGAGCGGACTCAGGAACCCCAGCAATTCTCATAATTGAGAACGGCAAGCATTTAAATCTACTCCCAAACAGGTTCCTGTCCTGGGACACATGACCATGACACCCTATAGGGACAACACCTGAGGCATCCCTAACATCTCAGACCAAGCCATTAGAAAGCACCCGCCTCCAGATCCTAACCCACCCCCAAATGTTTATAAGGTCCTATCCACAAGGAATAAAGTGCATGAGTTATTTCACCAAAGATCGTCTGAGAGTGCCTGTCTTATTGAGCTGTAACACTCCAGGGAAGAATTTGCTCTCCCGAAACTTTCTTCTCTGGACCTCAACCAACCCAAACAGCCAAGTGAGCGAGCTTAACCGCAGCCATTTACTCCTCAGCGGCCTCGACCTTGGCCCCTAGCGGCCCTCCACCGAAACTCCGACAGCAGCTGCTGCAGAAGAGGCCCAGCCATCCTCCTTGCTTTGGCTTCCCCTCAGAGAGCTGTAACTCTCTGGCCATTCCTGCTGGGAACTGTAGTCATGGAGTCAATTGTTAAGATCTGGGGGCCTGTTACAAGCACACTTCCTCATCTGAACAGCGGAGTAAGAACAGTAATGGCGTCACCTTAGCCGAAAGTTAATTTTGTTTTGTTTTGTTTTTTAAAGATTTCTTTCGGGTGCACTGCCGGGGANAGAGCGGACTGGAGAGGGGACCCGCAGCTGGACCCGATCGTCCTGC
>NC_034603.1:71521837-71523716 GCF_900095145.1 Mus pahari
AAAGAAAATAATAAAAAAAAAATAAATAAATAAAGATTTCTTTCTTTGTGTGTGTGCACCATGAGAGAGTGCTTGTTGCCCAAGAAAGCCAAAGTGGGCATCAGATCCCCTAGAACTGGGGTTACAGATGCTCCTGAGTCGTCAAGTGAGTGCTGGGAATCAAACTCAGGTCCTCTGCAAGAACAATAAGCGTTGCTGCTTTGTGGGTTCCCTTTTTTTCCACCCCTCTTCTTTCACTCTTCTTACCCACTAACACTAGATAGGAGACGGGGGAAAATAGAGGAGAGAGAGAGAGAGAGAGAGAGAGAGAATATCACCAAATAAAGTCAGGGATAGGAAAGGGGGCAACTGTATCATTAGACTACTTCCTGCTGAACTGCTGATTAAGGGCGTTGAGTTTCTTGGGGCAAGTTTGATCTTCACCATCAGGATATCTAATTTCTTCTTCTTGTCTCTTCACACATGACTACTTAACAAACTACAGCAAACCACAAACAACTAACAACCGGCTAACCAGCTCCCTCTATCAGGGATTTAGCATTTATATAGCCTCTGGGGAAAAAAACAAAAACAAAAACAAAAAACCCCCGCAGAATCACACACTTGCAGAAACTCTCTGCAGCTGTCAAAATCACACCCCTGCTAGAGCACGAGGCAAATCATAGTCAGCCACTGTAAAGCAGCCCCACAGCCCCATAGCCCCATACCTGAGATTAAAACAAAAGACATATTCCTATAACATTTCTGTGTTTGTTAAAAGAAAGCAGAATTCTCATGAGTAAGTGCTCTTAACTGCTGAGTCACCTCTTCAGCCCACTACATTGCGTTTAATAACTGATTCAATGAGTAACAAAAAAGTTCAGTCTAAAGCTGCCCACACACACTTAAGTTGGCTTACAGGTTTCTCTGCACATAACCAACTATAACCTAATTTAATGTACAAATCGTAGCTGGTTCTGTCAATCAGGATCTCAGCCAGTCACAAGCAGGCAACTACCCCGCATCAGACAGTGCGTACCTCACTTCCGGTTTCTGGGCGTCATCTCCTTTCCTCCAACTATAGTTATAACCTGCCCACCTAGTGAAGCAGGACACCCAGAAATCAGTTTGGGGTTCAGTGTCACATGGTTACAGAGTCACAAAGCTAGTTGGGATCTGTGCGTACAGCTCCTTGCCTGGAGTCATCCATCAGGAGGGTAAAGTGAGTCTTATGGAGTTTGGTGATTCAGCACAGAGGTAAGATGTTAAGGCCTAGGGAGAGCACTTGCTGAGAAAGTGTAAAGTCCTGGTTCAGCCCTCAGCCCAAAATAATAGTAGTAGTAGTAATAATAATAATAATAATAATAATAATAATAATAATAATAATAATAATGTCACAGATCTACACACACATATATAAGTTTCTTATGCTTTTGTTTTGGTTTTTGAGACAAGGTCTTATATGTAGCTCTAGCAGTCCTGGAACTCAACTTGTAGACCAGGCTGGCCTCAAATGCAGAGATTTGCCTGCCACTGCCTCCCAAATACTGGTATTCAAGGCATGTGCCACTATGCCTGGCCATGTATAAGTTCTTAAATGGGTACTTAAAAAAATGACTGAGGACCTTGGTACAAAATCCCAAAGACAATGAAAGGACTAGCTAATGAGTCTCTTTCCTGCTCTGCACCCCTGCCCCAGCCCTCAGCTCCTCACCCCTGCCCCAGCCCTCAACTCCCCACCCCTGCCCCAGCCCTCAGCTACCCACCCCTGCCCCAGCCCTCAACTCCCCACCCCTGCCCCAGCCCTCAGCTCCCCACCCTTGCCCCAGCCCTCAGCTACCCACCCTCCCCCAGCCCTCAAGCTCCTCACCCCTGCCCCAGCCCTCAGCTACCCAGTTTG
>NC_034603.1:71523772-71582961 GCF_900095145.1 Mus pahari
AGTTCTTAAATGGGTACTTAAAAAAATGACTGAGGACCTTGGTACAAAATCCCAAAGACAATGAAAGGACTAGCTAATGAGTCTCTTTCCTGCTCACCACCCCTGCAACAGCCCTCAGCTCCTCACCCCTGCCCCAGCCCTCAACTCCCCACCCCTGCCCCAGCCCTCAGCTACCCACCCCTGCCCCAGCCCTCAGCTCCCCACCCCTCCCCCAGCCCTCAGCTCCCCACCCTTGCCCCAGCCCTCAGCTCCCCACCCCTGCCCCAGCCCTCAGCTCTTCACCCCTGCCCCAGCCCTCAGCTACCCAGTTTGGTCCTTAGAAGTAGCACAATCAATGGTCTTCTATGTATGACTCCCCCCCCCAAAAAAAAAAGACACACTACCTTTTTCTATCTTGTTTTAAACATTTTTTATTTATCCTTGTGGCAATTTCATACATTTATATAATGTGTTTTACACACACACACACATACACACACACACACACTATCCTCTCTATCCTCCTCCCACTCCCTCTGGGCTCCTCTTTCTTCTCAGTGAGCCCCCCTCCTACTCCCTGTCCCCCACCCCAGCCCCTGGTAAGATGAGTGAGTGAAGTTATTTGCTAAAACACAGAGAAAACTTACAGGTGGCTACAGTACCGAAGAAAACTCTCACCATCCCCTCCGCTCCCCCCTCCGCTCCCCTCCTCTCTCTTCCTCTACCCCAGCAGCCATTGATTGCCAATGGCTCCTCAGCAGGTGGGGGTGGAGCACTGTGCTCCCCATTCCTGCTGTAATGCTGTGTGATGGGTGGAGCACCGTGCTCTCCATTCCTGTTGTAATGCTGACTGTGTGGTAGGGTGGAGCACCGTGCTCCCCATTCCTGCTGTAATGCTGTGTGATGGGTGGAGCACCGTGCTCCCCATTCCTGCTGTAATGCTGACTGTGTGGTGGGGTGGAGCACCGTGCTCCCCATTCCTGCTTTAATGCTGACTGTGCAGCTGATCACAGCTGCTGTGTGCTCGTGAGTGAAACATCCATGCCATCCACACACAGGACAGCATTTCCCAGCATTCCCCCACCTTCGTTCTGCCCCCTTGTTTTTCTTGGTTGGTTTATTGTCACCTAATCTGGCATCAAACTTAGGGGTCCTCCCACCTCTGCCTCACAAGTGCTACACTGACAGGCATGGACCACCACATCCAGCAGACATTTTACATTCCATCATGGGCCTTGAACCCAGGTCCTCACATGTTAGGCCACTGCGCTACTACTGAACTACGACCCATGCCCCAGACCTTATATATCATAAAAGTAACTTCTGGTTTAAATAAGAATATGAGAGAACAAACAGGAATTCTATAAAAACTTTGGTTTCCCCAATCCCCAAGCTGATACTCACCCTGGGGCAACGGTGGTCAGTGATCCGTGCTATTCCTTTAAAGTGTGACTGTCACGGCTTATTCAAGAGAGAGTAGTCTGCCCAGGAGAGCAGGTTACAAATGAGAACATGTTGGATTAACCAGGAAGTGGGCAGAGGCGGTGGCAAGTTCCCAGGAGATATTTCAATCATCTCAGAGGCATGGGATGAATTGCCTCTGTCCCTGCAGGGAGATTTATCATCCACCCACCAGCCGCCCCTCCACCTCTCCATCCTCGCTGCAGGGGCCTCCCCTCCATGCTGCACAGAATGCAAGGAGGAATGAGGTGCACTCTCTCATGTTATTTACTCAGAGAAAAATCTAAGCGGGACAAGAGAAGCCAGCCAGGTACCTCTTGTCACCATGACCATGTCCCAGACTGGCTGACTCAGAGTAGTGGAGGGTCTTCCATCAAACAGTGGGCTACAGGAAAAGTCCTTGGGCTTGGAGGCACTCAACTCAGAGCCACCAGGAGAGACGCTCAGCTGAGAACCACGGCTAGCCATGGCTGACTTAAAGCTGGGGAGTTGGTGGGATAAATCGCAGCCATTTGCTGGCCCCAGCCAGAGCTCTCCGTAGCTAAACCTGTTGTGAATCGGGAAGAGAACTGTGCCTGTGGGCATGAGTTACTTCCTCCAGGCCTGGAACAGTGCAGATGGGGAAGACTAGATAGGTGGAGGGGCTGAAGTGGAAACTTGAGGGCAAACACATGAAGGAACGTTTCGTGAACATGGACACAGGTGGAAGACTAAGGTGGACTTGTGAAGGGACGTTTGCTGAAGCAGACACAGGAGAGAGGATGTTCTGCTAAAGCAAGCATATGAAAGGACACGTGTTCTTTGCTAATGACACGCATGTCTACCTTACGTCGCGTAGTTGAGCTGCATTTGTCAGGATGCCATAGAGAGAAACACATAAACCCTTCTGGTGATGTGCTGCCGTTTGTCAATGCTTCCTTAGACTCAGGCTGATTGGATGTACATGCTGAGGCAAGGCACATGGAGGTCACGTGATGTTTGGAGGGTATAAATAGGACTCCACAGAGTGACAGAGACAGAGCTTGGCTCACTGGTACAGCTAGCTGTGTAACACTTGTGGGTCTCACAGTTTTGCTGATCTTCGCTTCCCTGAGAGAGGCAAAGCTGAGAACTTCTCCTGGTGTCCCTCCAGATTCCTTCTGCTGACTCGAGCTGAGGTTGAGGCCTGGCTGTCCCTGCTAGGTCATGTCACCATGGTTGCTAACCCAACTGTACTGAACTGGACTGCTGGTATACATGAGGTCGTGAGTGAACTGAGCTGCTGCTGCCTGCTAACCTGTGAACTGAACTGCCGATTTCCTGACAAGACAGATGGGAGGTGCTCCAAAGAACCATTCTAAACTGGTTCACTTCCCCCTCCCATATCCTTTCTTATCCACTCACTACCTCTGGTGGGTGGTGGGCACAAGGGAGGTTAAAATATTTAAGAACCATCATTAAAAATAAGGACTGAAAAATTAAAATTACAGAGGGCAAACAGAAGATGCACTTCATGACATTGGTCCTTCTTTACCATCAACTGGTGCCTGTTCTCCTTTGTGCTCTCAGCCCAGCCAGATCTCTAGCCATAGACCTCTACTACAAGGTGACAGTTTCCTCCACCATGTGTCTCAGATGGGACCTAATGTCTTCAGCCCTGACTACCACCTTCATCTGACTACATAGTGGTATAATCTCAGGCAAGCCCATCACACAGGAGAGACTCGGCAAAAAGAAAGAGGGGAAAAAGTATTTCCCTCCCAGAATGTGCTGCGGCTGTGTGGCCTTTGGCCTGCTCGCTCACTGCTTCTCTGGCTCAGGTGTGGTTGGGAGGCATTGGCCTCTGTCCAGCGGAGCTACTGGGGCCTGGCCACATGGCAGGCAGCAGAGCCCAGACTGGCTCAGTGCCACAGACCCAGCTTTAGAAATCGAGCAATGGGTGGTCAGAGGGAGAGAGAGCATGTTCTCAGCCAACTTGGAGCAGAGATGGCACAGCCCATCCAGGCCCCCACTGCACTTAGACCCCAGGTCCTTAGTCTTACAAGGACCATGGGCAGCATCCATGCCAGAGGAAGCCAGTATGTCGTTGTACTGTATGCAGAAGGCTAAGAGCTGAAGCCTCAGCTGAGCCAGCTGTGTCTTCTAATACATCTGGCCCAGGGAAACCCTTCACTCCCTAGGCAGAACCCTTTACCAGCATGAGATCTCCTGCAGAACACCACTATCTAAAACCCGGTTTCAGGCCGGGTACACACTTTTAATCCCAGCACTCAGGAGGCAGAGGCAGGTGGATAACTTTGATTTCGAGGTCAGCCTGGTCGACAGGATGAGTTCCAGGACAGCCAAGACTACCAGAGAAACCCTGTCTTGAAACCAAAGCAAAACAATAACAACAAGAATAACAACAACAATGGTTTCACCTGGTATAGTGGTACTCTCTGAAAGTAGAAGTGGGAGAAGCAGGAGTTCAAGGCCAGTCTAGACTATTTAGCACATTCAAGAGAGCCTGGGCAATATGAATCCCTGTGTCAAAAAAGTCCAGTCATGTAGCTCAGTTGGTAGAGCACTTGCCTACCATGCAGGAAGTCCTGGCTTCAACCCTAGCACCACATAGACTGGGCATGGCAGTGCACATCTGTCACCCCTGCACTTGGGAGATAAAGGCAGGAAGGACAGAAGTTCAAGGTCATCCTCAGTGACTTTGCAAGTTTAAGAGTAGTCTAGGTTACATGTGACCCTGTCTCAGAAACAAAAAAATGCACCCTGACATGGAAATATCTTACTCCTCTGATCCCAGTCGGGAGGATGAGGCAGGGGGATTGTGAGTTTGAGGTCTGTGTGGACTGTATAGAAAGGAGAGGAGGAGGAGGAGCAGGAGGAGGAAGAAGAGGAGGAAATCTCACTAGCTCAGCCCCCTTCTCCCCCGCAGCATCATTCCTGGAGGCCTCTCTTTGGAAACTAGAGTTCACTGGAAATGGTCTGGAAACCACAGTCTATTAGGTCCCTAAGTGTCCCTGCAGCTCCTATGTACTCTGAGTTTTATGGCTGGCTGTTTGTTCTGGTGTTGGGGATTGAAACTGGGGTCTCATGTCTGCTAAGCACAAGCTCCACACAGAGCTGCATGAAGCCCCTCATGAATATGTAGATAAGCTCCATGTGACCCTAAATGATCATGTGCCCATCACTCAGATTCAACTACTAACAATGGAATCTGGTTTCATCGGGATCCTGACCCACTCCATTTCTTTCCGTATCACTAAGCACAAATCTAGGACATTGTAACATTTCATCTGTAAATATCTCAGTTCGTATCTCCAAAAGACAGGCACGTGTGCGCACACACACACACACACACACACACACACACACACACACCCCGGTGTGCACTCACACATGCACACAGAGGCCAGGAGAGGGCATCAGAATCCCTGGAACTGAAATTACAGGTGCCTATGAGCTGTGCAATGTGGGTGCTAGGAACAGAACTGGCACTCTGTGCTAGAGGTGACATTGTTCAGAGAAGCTAAGGTGGCCCCTCTGTGATTCCCATATAGAATGGGACATCTAGGTTTGGACCCTAGTTTCTGCCACAGTACTGGCTGGCACAGATGTCCTGTGGGTGTTTCGAGCCAGGTAACACTTTGCTTTGGGGTGCACCATTTTGTACTTTGTAGGGTATCCCTATAGAATCCCTAGACCTCTGGATACCAGCAACAACTTCCCCAACCATGGCAACCAAAACTGTTCTTAGACATTGCCAAAGACTCTTCTGGACTGGACACAAAAGGACCCCTGGTCTACTGGCTCTGGCTTAGGCCTCTGGAGGGAGATAATTTCTCTGTAGAGAGAAGTGGGTATGTACCCTGCCTTTAAAAAAAAAAAATTGCTCCACTTCCAGAATTTTTTTAAGATACCTTCCCACGTGTGCAAACCCTCTTATTTCCATGCACCTTAAAAAAGTTTTGTTACAGAGCCAGACGTGGTGGTGCATGCCTTTAGTCCCAGCACTCAAAAGGCAGAGGCAGGTTAGGTACCTCTGTGAGTTAGAGACCAGAAGGATCTACAAGTAGGTTCTAGGTTAGCTACGGCTGCTATACAGAGAAATGGTGTCCTGAAAGCAAAAAAAAAAAAAAAAAAAAATGTTTTCTTTCAAAAGAACCAAATAAATATTATAGATAAACAAAAAAAAATTACCAAAATTAACCAGACCTCAAATCTATGTTACTCAATGAACTTGTATACAATTTATTTGCATGGTTTTTAAATAATAAAGTTATAAAAAAAATTTAATAAAAAGAACCAACCAATAAATGTCAATGGCCTTCTTGTCCCTGCTTAATAAATGCAAATATATGGTAATTGTGCCACAGATAAGTGTACCTGGTGCCCTTGATAGATGCAAGCTCACACCTGCAAAGCAAGGAAGAGCCACAAGAATTCTCCTTCACTGTGTCACTGCCAAGCCCCATCCATAGTTGTCTCACCGCAAGGTACCACTTTTCTGGATCTGAAGACCCCTCTAAATCACGGTGCAACTCCCTAGAAGACCAGGTTCAAGCCATCTTTCCATGGAGCGCTGGAAACATCCAAGGATATGGGACTGCCTGTGTCCAGCCAGCTGTGTGAGCGTGGATGTCAGGCTTCCGAGAGACTTTCCCTCTATAAACGGTTACCAAGACCCCTATCACAAAGCCGTTGCCAGGATTAAATGAGGAACTTTTGTGGAAAAGTGGAGCCTTGAAAGCAGTCTTCCCAAACCACCGTCAGCACCTGTAGTTCTAAAAGAGCAAACGGGAGACACCAGCCCTTTCTCCAGTCTTCCCCTGCTCCCACCAGCCTCCTGAGCCCAGGCTTGGTCTCTAAGAGAATCGGTTCCCTCTCTTGCCACGGTTGCCTGTCTGCATTCTCTTCCCACAATCCATCTCTCCCAGAAAGCTCTGACCTCTGACAAAGGCAATAAGACCAAATCCAGGTTGTCCTTCTCCACTAGGGGGTCTAGTGTGACACCAGAACCCCGCCCCCAAACTAAGGGCAGTGTTGGTTATGTCTCTAGAAAGATAATGTTAGTGAAGGCCTTTATGGCAGCTGGGCCGGGGGCGTGGCTTAGTTGGTAAAACAGTTGCCCTGGGGTTCATCCGAAGCAGGAAGCACTACATAAAGCAGGCATGGTAACACATTCCTGTAGTCCCAGACCTTGAGGAGAGGAGACAGGAAAATTAGAAGGTCAAATCGTCCTTGGCTATTTGGTGAGTTGGAGGCCAATCTGAGCTATATAACAATCTCTCTCTAAAGAAAAGGGAAAAAAAGCAAAGGAAACGGCTCAGCAGGTAACAGTGCACTTTCCACACAAGTCTGATGGCCTGAGCTCCATCCCTGGAATCCACATAACTTCCAGATGCAGTGGTACAGGATCCTACAGCAAGATGGGAGAGAGAGATGGGAGAGAGCTCCCCCAGCAGCTCAAGGGGCAGCTAGCCTGGAACGGAAGCAGCACAAGCAGAACTTCAAGAGACGCTGCCTCAAAAAATGGTATAAAGGGCTTTCGGCATGGCTCAGCACATAAAGATGCTATTCAAGTCTTAGACTGGTGACCTGATTTAAATCCCTGGAAACCCACATAAAGGTGGAAGGAGAGAAATAGCATCACAAAGTTGTCCTCTGAGCTCCACGTGTATGTCATAGCATGTATGCTCACACAACTGTCTCACACATAATAAATAATAATTTGTTTGTTTGTTTTCCAAGATAGGGCTTCTCTGAATAGCCCTGGCTGACCTGGAACTCACTCTGTAGACCAGGCTGGCCTGAAATTTACAGAGAGCCACCTGCCTCTGCCTCTCGAGTGCTGGTGTTAAAAGTGTGGACTACCACTATCTGGTTAATTTTTTTTTTTAATAATCATTTTAATTTTTAAGTGTGGAAATTGAGAAATGACTTCTGAAAGTTGTCCTCTGACTTCCACACAGGGGCCAGAGCATGAGTGTATGCCTCCACTCACACAGAGTAATAATCAATAAAATGTTTAAAAAAAATAGTATAAATGGCTGGGTGGTGGTAAGTCCCTTTTACCTCAGCACCTGGGAAGCAGAGGCCAGTGGATCTCCGAGTCTACAGAGCAAGTTTCAGGGCAGCCAGGGCTACACAGAGAGATCCTGTCTCACACACACACACACACACACACACACACACACACACACACACACACAATGATGAAAGAGAGAGGTGGGGGAGGGAGGGGAGAGAGTTTAAATGGCACAAGGCACTGCACATAAAGCACTTTACACACTGTATTTATTGAGAACAAGGGGCATATGGTACTGAACAGACACATCCCTCCCTCCCTCCCTCCCTCCCTCCAGATCCTGCAAAAGCTTTGCCTCCTTTATAGACTCTTCCCTATTGGCCAGGAAGGATTAATATTCCTGCCTCTGTGGCCATAGTGTGCCCTGCCTATTGTTGATCCAATTTTGCTAGCTTTTAATAATTTATTCAAGTGTCTGTATCCCACTCCAAGCTGTGAACACCTTGAGGACTAGGACCCTGGCACATTAATCATTATTAACGTTGGCATCCCACAGTGACTGGCATATAGTTGCTGCTCATTAAATGTTTGTTGATTAAGTGGAATAACTAACACTGTCTCCCAGTGTCCCTGGGATTTTAAAGACAGCTCTCTCTGCAAGGCTACTTTCCTGGCTCCGTCCTTGAGACTGGGGCTACGGCAAGTATGATCTATAGACTGATGTGGGTCTGCCAACTGTGTTGCCAAGGTGTGACAAGCTTAGCAGAAAACAGAGAATAAGCATCCAGGCATGTCAAAGCAACCTGGTAGAGTTGTGTGGGTCTACTGGGTCCTCTCGGGTTTTAGTTGTGCCTTTATTTTTATTTTTATTTTTAATTTCACTTCCTAGCCACTTATTCCCATTGTATTTGCAATCGTGTCACCTGTGACCAATTAGAACATTAAAAATAGCTAGGGTTGATGGAGCGTGCCTGTAATTCCAGCACTTGGGAGGTTGGAGAAAGAAAATTGTCATGAGTTGGAGGCCAGTCTGGGCTAGAGAGTGAATTCCAGGAGAGCCTGGGCTCCTGAGACCCTGCTGCGATAAATAAATAGGTTTGGTTCTTAGTCACAGGTGAGAGGAGTGTCCTCCAATGTGCACACACACACACACACACACACACCACCGCCGACGCCACCACCACCACCGCCACCACCGCCTTCATATCTCTCTGGAAGACTGGGTTACTTATGCTGCCCCTATCTTTGGAAGGGTTACTGTAGAGAAAACTGATTCCTGCTTGGACCTAGACTGAATAGAAGGCAAGGGAGAGAATGGAAAGAGAGTGTGGGAAGGCTCTGGCTGGGGCAAGAAGGCTCCTCTGGGCCAAGCAGACCCAGAGAAGAGTGTGGTGAGCTGTAGGACATGCCCTGAACATCAAGCTGTGGGGACAGGATGATGGCAGAGCTGCTACCGAGCAGAGCAGAGAGCCAAGCCTTTGAAAGTAAAAGGTTTACAGTTTCCAGACAAATACGAGGAGATACTGCGAACTATTGAACTGTGGCTCTCAGGACAAGTTGGATCCTGGCATGAAACCCAAGCCCCGGCTTCAGCCTGGGGTCCTGACTGAGGTTAGGTCAGGGAATTAACACAACCAGGGTGACTGTGTTGGACACAGCTGGACTGGCTGGAGACACTTCAGGGAGGAGGCTCAGAGCCAGAAGAACCAGAGGCGATTTCTGTGAACTGATGGCATTAGCATATTTAAAGATCACGTCAAGGGGAGGAGGGTGAGCTCAGAGCCAAAAATCTGCTGCTTACCGAGCCCCAGGAATCAGAAGCCAGAGAAGGGCAGCCCTGAGGCTGTCCTTCCTCCAGGGACTGTGCTCCAAGGCCAGGACTGAGATGTGGCCCTGGGGACCAGCTAGTCTCCCCTCTCCTCCCTCCTCCCTCCTCCCATCCCTCAGTCCAGGGTTCCAGGGCCCTTCTCAAGAATTTATTTCCTGCCAAGAATTTCCTGGAAGAGCACCGGGCCCACTCTATCTTGATGATGACCATGAGAGGAACTATATACCAGACACTGCGCCAATCCTCACGAACAACCCTAGGAGGTGTGCCTTCCTGTGTCCGTTTAATAAGTACGAATATTGAGGCCCCCACTAAATCATTTTCTAGAGCTCTTCAGTTTGAACCTGGTAGAGTCTAGACTCCAGTCCCATCTGCCTGACTAGTAGGCTACCCGGTCACTCTGCATTTCCCTTTTGCTGGTAACAGTGGGCACTGTAAGTCGGCAGTCTGGTTAGCATGTCCAGATGTCCATCTCTCCGGGGCTGACTGGCGTGAGTCACTGCTTTGAACCTGAAGACTTCAGGACTCTGCTTCACTGGACTGTGCATTCGCAATGGCTAAGCCAATGTGACCAGGGTTTAATCAATGATCCAGCCGACTCTGCACCCCAACCCCATCTGTGCCAAGACCGCCAGGGACACTGAGCTGGGAATTCGCAAGGAGGGTGCCGACTGTGGGGATTTGGACAAGCCACGCTCCCCTGTGCCTCAGTTTCCTCTCCAGTAAACTGTCACAACACCTACAGCAACTCCCGCTCCAAAATGACTATTGCCTGGGCCCCTAAGCTGTGGATCTTGTCCAGTGTGCTGAGAACGGATGTAAGAAAGAGGAGTTGCACAAAGTAGTGTCCAGAGCCACCAGGCTACATTTTAAAATAAGCTGGTTCCCCCACTAGGACGTTGCCTCTCTCGGTGCTTCTGCGTACTCAAGATGGAGACCGGGATCTGAGAGGTGAAGATGTTTCTACCCCGACACACCTTTTCTCCTTCTCTATTTCTCCTTGGGGAAGGAAAGGGGGGTGGGGGAAGGAAATCAAAAGAACAATCCACCTAACTGGCCTGAAGGTGGCGAGAGCTGTTTTTCAGGCTGGAAGTGGAATTGGAAAGCCAACCTAGACGAAGACCCGGAGGTCTGGCGGGACAACCCGCTCCAGCCCCGAGAGCTTGGCCAAGAGGGGGCGCTGTGGCCCCCCTCCACGCCCTTCGGGCTGGATTCCCAGCTGCGTCCACAGCGTTGCAGCGCAATGCGCGCCCCGCTTTCCCCTCCTTACAGACTAGGTGCCCAGCCCGCTGTCTCCACTTATTTTGGGGATCCTAAGTAGGGCCTGGACCAAACAGACAGACGTTTAGTTCCAAAAACGAATGAATGAATGAGTGAACGAACGAAGGATTCAAAAAGGAAGGGTTCCCGCCGCAGAGCGTCAGTGTCTCAGCACATCCTACGTGTGTTTAGGCCAAAGGCGCGTGGAGCAGGAGGGGGGTTCGGGCCCGACCTCCCCTCCCCACTAAAGTGGGGGCGGGGGTGAACCTCCTAGATGGCTGCAGGACGGAAACCACCCAAATGTAGTTCTCGGCTTCTTTTTCCACGCAGACTGAGTTTTGTGGAGATCGCCCTATTCCCCAGCGCCTACTAGCCTCCTAATTTCTCTCCGAGCCCCACAAGCACCCCGAGATCCCCCGGACTCCTTTGGTCCGGACATCCAGCCTCACAGGAGGCTAGAGAAGAAAGGCTGCCTGCTCCCCAGCCGCCGCCTCCCCGATCCCCGGTTCTCCCCTAGCTGCGGCGGCGGCAGCTGCTGCCGCCTGTGCGCCCCGCGCACTGCCGCAAGCCGGGTGCGGGGAGACGGGGTTCAGCACGGCCAGTGTGCGGGGATTCGGCCCGGGGTTGGGCAGTGGACCGAGGAGGCGGGAGCCGGCAGCCAGCGGAGGGGCGAGGAGCGGAGGAGGGACTGAAGGGGAGCGGAGGGAGAAAGAGGAGGGGACACGAGGCGAGGGGGCGGGGAGCCGAGGCGAGAGGCAGGCGGACCGTGGGGGAGGCGACCGGGCTAGGCGGGATCCAGGCTGGAGAGAGGTAGCTGCGGGCCCAGCTGAGTGGGGAGAAGGCAACCAGACTTGCTCGCGGGGGGCGAGGCAGAGCCTGCTGGTGGGGCGGGGCGGGAGGGTGCGAAGCCGGGCGCCTGAGAGCAGCTCAGCGGCCCGGGAGACCGGCCGCCCAACGGAGACCGCAGCCGCCCGCCCTTCGCTCTGGGATGTCGGAGCGATCCTGGCATCCAGGACGCTGACGGAGCGAGCCCGAGGATGGGACGGCGCCCGCAGCTCCGGCTCGTGAAGGTAAGAGGGTACCGACCTGCTCGTAATCAGAGGCGCTCCCGGCCGAATGAGCGCGGGACAGGCGTGGGCAGGGGTGCCGGGGGAGGGGATTGGGGAACCCGGAGCCACCCGGGAGGTTGGGGCTCAACCTGACGTCCTCTACCTGGACCTCTAAAGCCGTGCTTCGGAGACAGAGGGACAACTCTGATGGAAAAAGAAAGGGTGGTGGTGAAGCCGCTGCGGCGCCAGAGGAGGAGGGGGTCCGCCCACTCGAAGAACCGGCTTTGCGCGAAGAATCGCTGCAATCTTTGGGGCCGAAGCGCCATCCCCCTTAAGGCTCTGGATGGGGTCCCGTCCCTGCTGGACACCCTCCGAGCCGGCCCTGTCCCGGTCTCAGGCGCTCTTTCCTGCCGGTTTTCCTCCGTAGAAAGGTTCAGATTCCGGAGATAGATGCGGCCCGCGCGTCGAGGCCCTTCATCGACTTAGCATCTCCGAGAGGCGATGGTACGCGCACCCCAGTGTCCAGCCGATCCTCCGGGGAGCCACAGCCTCGGAGCGCAACGCATTCTCTCGCTGCGCTCGCTCCTGTCACCGGGCTGGAGAAGCAGAGTTTCGGAAAGTCTCTAGAAGGCGTTTACAGTGCCTACTGGATAAAGTTCGGGGGCGATCTAGGGCTGCGCGGGGGTGGACAGAGCCCGGGAAGAGCTAGGTGCTTCTCAGCCAGGCCCGCAGCCTAGGGACAGGCGCCACTTCGCCGGCGCGTCCCGGAGCGCGCGCGCTCACTGGGTACCAGCACCTCATCCCTGGTGCTGGAGAAGGTGAGTGGGTCTGGCGCAGCCGCCTGGCAGCCCCAGTTGCCATGCCTGGGTCTCCGGACCGCTCAGGGCTGACATGGACCTCCAGAGCCACAAGCCGAGACACCGGGTTAACTGTGGCCAGGGACGTTCAAAAGCGATTGCATTCAAAAGATGTAAGTGGATTTGGGAGGAGCAGTGCGAATTGACTGACTTTGATTTTTCCACCAGTTATTAAACCGACTGCTTTTACTTGTTCGAAAAGCATTTGAGTTAAAGCACCTCGCGTTTAAAATGTGATTGACTGCTCTGCTCACCAGCAACTCAGGTGCCTACGTCCCCCCTCTCCAAATACTCAAAGGTTGTCTTCAAATCTGAGGGAGTCTCAGTGAACCTAAGGGCTGGAACCCGAGATTAGTTTTTGGGTGACCAAACTCTTCTGCAAAGAAGTTAGGGAGACTCTTGGAGGTTGTATAAAGAAGCAGCAATGGAGGTCTTTTCCCAAGGATTCCTGTGTACTGAGCCTTGATCTAAATTCACAGGGGTTAAAATGCAGCCTCTTAAGCAAATTCAAAAGATTGAGCTGTGGGTATATTTTTTTTCAAGTTTACATGGAAACTGATAAATGTTCTTTCTGAGGCCATTCTTAAAACTGTGTGAAATGACCTGTTTGGCATGTTCACATTTTCTTAAGATAAAAGGTGCTTTTTTCCCTTGTTCCTATTGGCTAGTGGGAGTTGGGGGGCTTGTCTCACTTGATACATTCAGCACATGCCCAGGAAATGCAGAGAGGCGGTGACTGTGATAGTTGTGTGGTCTGTACACATTTTCCAGTGTTAGTCTAGTTGCTTTATAAATATTAAGTCGTGTAGTCGTCACAACAGCCCAAGAAGTAAGAATTATATCCTAGGCATAGAGAATTGAAGCTACTTGTTCAGAAAGGGGCACCATGAGCTTGTCAGTCAGCAAGCCTGACCTTGCCCTTAGTGCCTGCACACAGATTTCAAACCCAGTTCTCCAATCCCAAGACTCTGCTTTGTTAAGTTCAAGCTTAAATCTCGCGCTCAGTCCCTACCAGCTGAGAGTCTGGGAGGTTCATCAGTTTGAACGTGCGAATCTAGGGAACTTGAAGATCTTGCAAAAACCAGCTCTCTCACTGATGATTGACAGGCAAGCCATGCTTGGAAAAGGGTCACTCGGGGGCTACACTGTGCCGTTTCTCATTGGACTTGTTATAGAGCATTGTGGGAGAGTGCAAGGAAGATGCGGAGTGTGTGTGCATCTGTGTGGATTGTGTGTGTGTGTGTGTGTGTGTGTGTGTGTTATTTATGGATAAGTATACAGAGAATAAATGGTCCCTCTTCTTATGACCCATCCACTAACTGCTCTCCCTAGAGACAGATCTATGCTCTGGTGATGGGTGATTCTGTATAGTGACTGTGTGGAGTGAACTAGGCCCCTGTGTGTTCTTAAAGGACAATGAGTGTCCAGTGACTTCCAGGGAGGCCAGTTTTATTGCTGCTGTTATTGTTTATAGCAATTTAGAAGCATTAGGCAAAGTCTAAAGCAGAGGAGAAAATGGCTGTGACATCACTCTTTACACAGTGCTGTGACAAGTTGAACAACGATCCCTGCAGGTCCCGTGTTTTAAGAACAGGTCTAGGCATTGCTGTGACCCTCAGACAGCTCTCTCCCTTGCTGTGTCAGAGCCCCAGTCTTGTCCCATGTCATTTCTGAGCCTTCAAAGGGAGATTGCCTATTGCTAAGGAATGCCCGTAAATGGCTCTGCATGGTCCTCTCTTCCATCGTCTCTTTGGTTGAGTCCTAGTGGAGTCCGGTTTTCTAGGGGTGCTGGGAAGGATGGAAGGCAAAAAGTGAGCCAAGCTGGGACTGTGGGCTGTGGGGTAGGAAGTCACCTGGCCACAGACCTGAAACAGAACAAGGAAGAGGAGGCCCAAAACAAGGGCAAACTGTGGGATTTGATATCCAGCCTGGGGAGAAACCTGGCACGTAAGCCCCTTCTCAATGTGCGCAGACATGAAAAAGCAAAGCCACGGGCCCAGAGCTCAAGTGAAAAATCCATTTCTTACCCTTGTTGACATTTGACTCCTAGGGGAGCTTCAGCAGCTAGCAAAGATCAGTCTCACAGAAATAGTTTAGGGGTCAAATGTGCCCTTTGGAGCCACTGTTAATGTCTAACTTCTGGGCAAGAGCCTGAGCTCTGGTCCCAGAGATTGGGAGAGATGGGGACGCAAGGCCTCCATAGAGAAGCAAGGTGCAAGGCTGAGAATTTCAGCTGAGAATCGGGTAGGTCATCAGCGTGGCAGTCAGCGAGCCTGACTTTCCCTTAGCTCTGCATCCAACTGGCTGTGTGGTTTCCAGTAGATCACCTTCTCTCTCTGAGCTGTAGTGTCTTTATCTGTGCCTGAGTGTGGAGCTGACTCCCTTATTCATCGGCCTCTCTCAGAGGTTCCCATGAGCTCCTTAGGGCTGCGACCTTACGTGGGCAGAACAGGTCTAAGAAACTGAACCACCAGCCTCTGCTTCTCTTACCTTAATGTGTGGGGACCTAGGGCTCTTCTCCGGGCCTTAGTAGCCTGAGCTGGTGTTTCTCCTTCACCACTGGGCCGGGAAACCCAATGAATACAGTAGGTGCTTACCAGATACCTGGGGGCTAAGGTAAGGGTGATATTGTCACCCGCTCCCTTTCGCTTATGCAGTTGGCATAAAGAAATCCTTGTTGCCCCTGTGCGACTTGGGTGTCATCTAAAAACAGAGGAGCCCAAGATGAAACAGCAAAGCAAACATCAGATATGTTGTTTGCATAAAACAACAGAAAAGGAAAAAAAAATAGAAAAAGCAGAGCCACATCAGGGACAGAAAACCCCAGAAGCCCACCTTCAGCTCAGTGGTTAAAAGAGGGAAAAAAATAAAGGCCACAGGTACCAGCACAGTTCACCCCAGTGACCTGGAGCCTAAGGCGGGGTGGGGTGGGGGTGGAGGAGGGTGTAGCAGCTCCATAGGGTGTCTGAAAGAATTGAGTGAGCCCTGTAAGGTTCTGCCCTTCCTGTCTCCTTCTGGGTGGCAAGGGAACCGAGGGTGCTGTCTTTCTTCTCAGATTCCATCCCGCCCTTTCTGGACTGTCTGGAAATAAGAACCCATCAGGTACAGAAGAATGGGTCGAGATATTGACTGCAGTTTGCTGGTCAAGTAATGAATTGTTAATTAGAACCCCGTCCTGTTAGAGGCCCCAGTCATCGGGGACACTTGCAAGCTGTACACTGAACCCTCTTAAAATGCTCGTCACGAGACATCTTGCTCTAGACCAGGCATTTTCTTCTGGGAGATGGGAACATCAGGGAAGCAGATGTGGGTGGACCCCGACCCTGCTATGAGGCTCTGAGCAAGTAGGGTTACCACTCTGAGTAAATCCTCATGGCTCAAAAGATGGGGAAGATGAAGCTGGAGAGACAGCTTGGGCAGTACAGTGCCTGCCGGGAAAGAAGGAAGGCCGGGATTGGGTTCCCAGAATCCACATATAAAAACTTGGGCGTACAGAGGTCAGATGGGTGTCCATGGTCCATGCCGTCACCAGATGCCATGTGGAAGTCTATGGTCCCTGTTCCTACTGACTATAAGGGACAAGAAAGCCTCTTCCGCAGTGGTACTAGTGACAGCTGACTCACAGTTGACAGAGAGAGACATAGACAACCCCCATCCCCCCAAAGTAAAAACCTAGACCGGAAGTCATCAAAGAGAACTCTTAAACATTGTGATAGGGGGGCTGTTTAGCTCTCCACAACCGATGGCTTCTGGTGGGGATGCTGGTGTGGAAGGACTCTCTTTTCTTTAAGGGACTGGCCATAGGGAGTGCGACCATGCTCCAGTAACTATATGGACAACACAATTTGAACTTTCTTTCTTTTTTTTTTTTTCCTTTATTTTCCTCTTTCATTCTTCATTTTTTCTTCTGTTTTCTTTTTTTCTTTTTTTTTTCAGGGGAAGGCCTTAAAGATAGGAGACAGACCTGGGAGGGATGGGAAGTAAGGGACAAGAGGAGGGGAAACTTGGGCATGGCGGCCTATGTAATTTCAGCCCTGGAGAGGTGGGGTGCATTCTAAGACATTCTAAGATCCTTGAAGCTCATTCATTCGCCAGCCCAGCCCAGACTAATCAATGAGCTTGCAGTTTCAGTGAAAGATGCTACCTTATAAAGTAACGATGAAGAGTCATAGAAAGATACCTGATATCCATATCTGTCCTGACCACACATGTGCATACATGAGCATGCTCTATCACACTAACAAGCACATATATCACGCACACAGCAAAACACATATACACACTCTCCCCCAAACTGGGAAAATGGGGTAACCATGACTTCCTGCATTGTTGAGTTTGGCATGAAATAGTCCTAAAGGGTCTGGCATACCATCTGCCCTTTGTAAGTATGAGCTAGAGTGGTCTATAAGATATCCTACCAATGTCCCCGGTCTAAGAAAGGCTATCAGAGGTTGGGGAGGGGATGGGAATGGGAATGTAGTTCATTTCTTAGAGTGTTTGCCTAGCGTACAAGGAGTCCTAGGTTTGACTCCCAGCTATGTGTAAACCAGGCATGGTGGCTCACATATCTGTCACCCAACATTCAGGTAATAACAAGAGGATTAGAAGTTGTTGGTCATGCTGGACTACATGAATTTTAGGTCAGCCTGGGCTACATGAGACCCTCTTGAAAACAAAAACAAACAAACAAACTAGAAGAGGAGAAGAATGGGGAGAAGGGAGGAGGAGGAGGAGTGGAAAGGAGGGAACATCCCCAGGATTTTTCACGTTTCACATCCCACCCCACCCTACCCTACCTCCACCCTGTGAAAGGCTAGAGCTCTAGCCTACAGCTGAGCTCAAGGTCAGAGGCCACACTAATGTGTGGAAACATTTGTCAGTAAAAATAGACACTTGCAAGGAGGATGATACGGTGTGATTAACTTTCAGATGCAGGCAATTATTTTGAAAACAACTCCTTGGGGTCTGTCAGGAAGCAGAGTCTTAACCACTTATTTTAGAAGCAGGATCTGCTTCCATGAAATTAAAAGGCAGAACGATGGGGCAAGAGGGAGCCTAGCCTCTCAGAATTTCATCTCAGGACTGGGAAAGGTCCTCCCTTTAGTGTGCAGTGGACACGTCGGAATTCTGCTCCAGGACGCAGGTCTCTGTGCCCAGGGCCACCTGTTGAGATTCCTCCATGTTGGCAGCCATCCACCATGTGCTCCTGGGCCACATGGAGATGCCATGGAAACAGACAATCCTGCCACTGCTCTGCTGGGTCCAGGGAACAGCAACCACAGGAGCCCAGAGATGGTCTGAGTGGCACTTACTCCTCTCCGCTATCATCCTGACCTCTGGTCTGGTGGGGAGCCAGGGCACCTAGGGTAAAGTCCAGAAGAGAAACTGGACGGGCAGGTCCATCTGCTTCACTGCGGCGGGTCAGGGAGGAGATCGTTTGAGCTAACTTTGGAGTCTTCTGTGTTTGGGCAAAGGGGTTCCCAAGCTTTTGGCTTCTTTTGATCACGTTAGATAAAGAATTGTCTGAGACACACAGTAAGTACTGGAGGTGTCCAGCCTGCCACCCAAGAGTGTAATGTGGCCATGGGACCATGGTGGGATACCCCTGGCAGAGATACAAGGCTGTCGTGAGGCATGGTAGGAATCTTGGTTGAGTCTTTAGGCACCGGGAAGTCAGGGCACTCGGAACTGAGAACAGCTTATTGGTTAAGGTCCCTGGTAAGAACACAGAACCACAGAGATAAAATGCAGCCAGCCCAGGTAAATGGCTAGAACAGGAGCTGGTGACGGGCACAAGAGTGTCATCTGACAAAGGGCGGGGTGTGATCCTCCCCTTTGATGTCCTTGCTTTCTCCACCTTCTTGGCAAGGGCTAAGTGGTTGCTGGAAGGCCTTTTCTGGCTCGTTGGCCTCCTTCTCTCATGAGGGCGTCGCTGGTGGGCAGCCAGTGGGCATAGATGGGAAAAAGAGGAAGGGCCCAGGCAGCCTCGGAGACAGGAAAGTCTTGGCTGATGAGAAAGGATTAAGAAAGGATACAAGTAGGGAGTGGTCCTTCTAGGACCATACAGACTCCTGTACTGAATGACCAGCCTTGTCCACAGCCTACTAGGGGTGGACAGTTTTGTTTTGATAGGGGAGTCTGTCTTCGAGACAGACAGTCTGGTAGAGAGAGGCTTCACTGGGTAATGGAGGAGAAAGAGTATTGAACATGAGATCTGAGCAGGCATGGGAAGGAAGCTAGCTTGCATGACTACTTTGGCCATTCTGGCCTTTCCTTTCTTCCTAGCCCCCAAGGATAGCTTTGTATCCTGATGCTGAGTGCTCAGTAACACTCAGAGGTTCCAGCCCTGTGTCTCCTGGCATGTGCTGGGGGGCAGTCCACATGTGGAAAGGCAAGTCTGTATCCCGAGGGTTTCTGGAGAAATACCACCAAGGGGAGGCCAGGGTCCAGGCTGGAGACTGGGGTGTCACAGAGCAGGCCTGGGTCACTTCTGTGCCCCAGATGGGATCGGAGGTGTTCTGATCCTTCAGATATCCAGACAGGAGGGACCAGGAAATGCAGAAGTGACTCAGAACAGTAGCACTGCCATCTCCTCTAATCAGTCTTGTCCTGGGTGTATGTCACATGCCCCCAGCTCCTCGTGGGTGGCAGTGGGACGGCCTTGCATCCTTTCTCTGCAGATAGTTGGGCCCCATGGTCTGAACTAAATGACACGACTAGGCTGTGAGACCCAGGCTAGGAGTGGCAGGGCTTATATGTACCCTGAGTGTCACAAGGAAGGAGCACTGTCCCCAGTGCCAAAAAAGTAGGAGTCCTGGGGTTAGAGTCAATTCTGTCGTCCTGATTGGGTGACCTTCCGGAAGTCTCTCTCGGCTTCTGGACCCTCTCAACCTGGACAATGATGGGGAATAATAGGAGATGATGTGCAGTGAGCAGCCTGCATACCCACTAAATCTCAAACAGGGGGGCCTGCAACTTTTGTGGGTATCAGCCCTCTTCTCTGCCCCATGCTAAGCTCAGCAATCACTCAAACTGTCTCTTCCACGAGGGCTTCCATAATGAGCCAGTTGGAGCTCTGTCCTCCAGCTAGCCAGCGGGGAGAAAGACCACGGGGATTTTCCAGTCCTCTGCAGACTGGCATGTGGTCCCGGCGGCGACACCCCGTGATTCACCTTGCCAGTCTGACAAACACTGGGATCAGCCTAGACCCAGTTCAAGGAGATGAGTTTATTGACAACTTGCTTGGGTGTCAGAGCAAGGACAAATTCCCATCCAAGTTTCTAAATAGTCACTCTCGATTTTTGGACTTAGCACGCCGCGGACGGGTATCAAACAATTTACCCTTGGCAAATCTGCCCAAACTGATCCTAAGCACGCTTGCAGCAGCGAGCTCTGCTCTGAGATGCACCTGGGGGCTACAATTCCCACCATCAGGGCTGGAATCATTGTGTGTGCCCTGTGTCTTCTCTTCAGCTCTGCTGTAGGGGCCTGAGTTAGAAAGCATCTCTGGGGTAGAGCCAGGAGGAAACCATGTGGATTACTCTGGCAGGGAAGGGCTGGCACACTCTGGCTTCTTCCTTCTTATTCTTTAGCAGCAGAAACCCTAACTAAGACATTCGTCAACCTGTCCCTTGTCACTGAGGTGAGAGGAAACCTAAGCATAGCCAGTGGGTCCCAGTGCCACAGAGAGGCCAAAGAAGTTTCTCCTTTATAGTGGGTTCATCGAAAGCTACCAGGGCCCGGCCCTATAGTGGTTCTGCAATTGGCTGAGACTCAGTCTAGATAAAAGAGGCAAAGTCCCGAGCCCAGAACCCTGTTCTGGCCTGTGCTGACTGCCCCTGAGCTGCAGCCACACCAGTCAACGATCCATCTTTCTTCATCTTTCTGGCCTTCTGTGGCATCCCACCCAGGAGGAGCTTGGAGGAGCTGGTTGGAGGAGGGTTAGCTAGCCAGGTAGGGGTAGCCACCGGTCCTCTGATTGCAACTTGAGGCCAGAAACAGGGATGACTGGTTCACGGTGGCAAAGGGCTGTTGATGGACAGAGAACAGCAGAGCGTCTTGGGTATAGAAGGTTCTTTCCTTGTGTGTTTTCCTTTTCCCCAAGGACCTCCATTGTCTCCCTTCCTCCCCCTAATGAGCAGACAGGTGAGTGCCTTCAGAATAGGGCTGGCCAAGGACACTATTGCTGGCATTTGGTGTCAGTAGTTTTGTTGTTTGTTTGGTGTGTGTGTGTGTGTGTGTGTGTGTGTGTGTGTGTGTGTGTACGTGAATTGAAAACAGAAGACAACCTAGGTATTATCACTGGGTCTGGAGCTCACCAATTAGGCTAAACTGGGCTGACCATCAGTCCTTAGGAACTTGCCTGTCTCCACCTCCTCACACTGAATTCTGAGTGTGCATCACATGCAACATTTGTGTGTGGGTTCTAGAGACCAGACTTGGGGACCTCGTGCCTACAGGGCAAGCACTTTACCAACCAGGCAATCTCTGACCTGGGACAACAGTTCTTTGTTGTGGGAGCTGCCTTGGACACTGGGATGTTCAGCACCTCGGGCCTCTACCCGCTATGTGCCAGTCACTCTTCCCTCCGATTGCTGCCACGCATCACCTAGTTGAGACCCATAGGCAAGGCCACTACCTGTCCCATGATTATTCCTAATTTCTGCTCAGTGGGCCTTGGTCCAGCAGCCACTAGCTCATGCTCCCGAGTGACCTTGGCAGGCAGCTGCTCACCCGAAACATCCAGTTACAGAAGCTCTAGGCTTTCTATAATAGACCCACTTTTCCAGCTGCCAAGCAGTCTCCTTCCTCCTTCCCAGCCTCCTCAAAATCATGTCTGAAGTGCCTCTCCTCCAGGGACAAGCTTCTGCCACTGCATGCCGACCTCCCACTTCACTCTTGTCTCTGTGCAGCTGATCAGGAGCTCCCAGGATACGGGAGGCGGGGGGAGTCACCTGGAGGGCTGATGTCTCCAAAACTGTCCTGACACCTGGAATCTAGCTTCTGCCTCCTCGAGGAAACGTATCAGCATCCAGGGATCACACACAGCCCATAGCTTCCAGTTCCCCAACCTGGGAGCAGGATTAGAGCCCAGTTCAGGCTCCATGCATCTGTGAGAATCAATTTAAGTTCTACCTAACTCTTGTCCAATAAGGGACCCTGCTCCCCTGTTCTTACTACAACATGCTGCTGCTCTAGCTATGACTTACAGGTGTAGAGGCAAAAGAAACCTGTACCTACCTTGGATGCATCAGGCTTAGAAAAGGGCTCGGGGAACAAGCTGTCTTGCTAAAACAGGAGAGCGGCTTCCATCCTAGTGCCTCCAGTTGCTAGGGTAACAGCCATGAGCAAACTCTGTTCACACCAGTTTGACATTTGTACACAGTGGAGAAGTGGTAAGGACTCCAGCTTGAGATGGGTTAAGATTACATGAGTGTCTTGGGCAATGTTCTATTTTTGTGAGGAAGCGCCATGACCATGACAACTCTGATGAAGGAAACCATTTAACTGGTCCTTGCTTTCAGAGGCTTAGTCCGTTGTCACCATCACCATTGTGGGAAGCATGGTGGTAGGCATGCAGACACACTGCTGGAGAGTAACTAATTCTTCATCCTGACCCACAGGTAACAAACAGAAAGAAAGACAGTGGCCCTGGCCTGAGCATTTGGAACCCAAAGCCCACCCCTAGTGACATACTTCCTCCAAGAAGGCCACAATCACTGTCAAGTAGTGCCACTCCCTAATGACCAAGCATTCAAATCTGTGAACCTATGGGGTATATTCCTATACATACCACCAAGTTTGTTAATGGGCAAGTCTTCACTGAAACCAGATAATAATAGAAAGGCAAGGAAGGAGGCCAGAGGACCACACTGGACAAACAAGTCACTGAAGCTATCAGAGAACAAGTCATACCATCCTAGCTAGATAACTGTCAGCTTGATACAAGTTAGGGTTATTTGGAAGGGGGAATCTTAATGGAGAAAATACCACCAAAAGGTTGGCCTACAGGCAAGTTTTCTTGATATTGTCTTGATAACAGCCAATATGTAAGGGCCCAACCATTGTAGGTGATGACAACCCTGGGCAGTGGTTCTGTATAAGAAAGCAGGCCGTGCAAGCCATGAGGAATAAGCCAGTAAGCCACACTCCTGCATGGCCTCTGCTTGAGTTCCTTCCCTGACTTTCCTGATGCACAACTGTAAAATGAAATAAACCTTTTCTTCCCTGACATGCTTCTGGTGATGATGGAGAAACACATTAGAAACTCTAAGACTCACTTAGGACAGTGAATGAATGATAGGCAGATTTGGGATGGGTGTTTTAGTTAGTTCTTCTCGGCGTGACCAAGTAATTGACAAAAACAAAGGAAGGAGGAAGGCTTGGTTTTGGTTCGCAGTTCAGGGGAGCACAGTCCATCACAGAAGGAGAAGCACAGTGGTCCACAGCCCTGACCAAGAAGCAGAGAGAGGGGCTTGCCCACAGTCAGCCCACTTTCTCCTCCCCCCAACCCGTTCATTCACTGTCAGATTTCAGGCCACAGGATGCTGTCACCCATATTCAGGGTGGGTTGTTCCTCCTCATTGATTGATATTTAGCCTCTCTCTCTCTCTCTGGAAATTCCCTCAAAGAGACATCCAAAGTTGTGCCTTGTTGTGTTTCTTTCTCTTCTGGGGTACTGATGGTTGTTTTTTCAAGACAGAGTGTCTCTGTGCAGCAGAACTAGTTATCCTGGGACTTACTCTGTAGGCCAGGCACCATTGTATTTCTTAACTCAATCAGGCTTGTAGTGGAAATTAACCATCATTACGGGGGTTGGAAATAGGTACCACTCTATGTCCTCATGCCCAAGACCAGCTAGTTCACATCCAGGGTGACACACACATTTTTGTAGGTGACCACAGCTCCTGGGAACAGACTGGTGATGGAGGGTGATGGGCAGGAGACCAGTCAGGGGCACTTCTGGTATGGAAGACTGAGTCATGGAAGAAGCACCCAGCAGGAAGAAAGCCCATCACTGAAGAGCTAGCCAACCCCTTGGCCCCTTGTTATTCGGTATGCGCTGAATACCAGATCTTTCCAAGAGCTTCTGGGTGTAGATATTTCATTCCAACTAGTCCCATCTACAGACAGGGAAAAGACTGGGAGATCAGTGGTTTTTCTCAAGGTTACACACGTGGGCCCAGGCAGTATGGTGTCCCACTGTGGAGCTCCCCCTGAGTTAGAGGTTGGGTTTGGGCTTTCCTGAGGGTCTTGGAGCCAGAGCATATTCATACCTGGAGAAGAATGTTGAGAACAAGTGTCCTACTCATTTCACACTTGTGGAAACCGAGACAAGTTGGACAGCCACTTGTCCACTGTCCCAGACCCAGTCTGTCCAAATCACACTCCCCCTTCACCAGGATGTGCCTTTCCGGAGCTCAGCTCTCCAGCTGATGCAAAGCAGGCGGCGTGCTGGGCAGGGAGTCAGAGCAAGAGAAAGGACCCACACCACCAGGAGGAGAGAAGGAAGGGAGAAAGAAGGAGATGTCACCGTGTCTTGGTGGAGCTGGGCACAGTGCCTGGAATCCCAACACAAGGAGGCTGAGGCAGAAGGATTGCCAAGAGTCAAGGCCAATCGGGGGTCCAGAACGAGTTCCTAGGCTAGAGTGAGATCATATCCCAGAAAACCAAAGGAAGAGGAAAGAAGAGAAGGAAGGAAGGAAGGAAGGAAGGAAGGAAGGAAGGAAGGAAGGAAGGAAGGAAGGAAGGAAGGAAGGAAGAGAAGGGAGGAAAGAGGAAGGGAGAGAAGGGAAGAAATTATCACAGGATCCTTTGGACCAAGGGGGTAGAAAGAGAAAGTCAATCTGTCTTATTCATTCGTTCATTCATTCATTCATTCATTCATTCCACATGTCTCCCAATTCATTGGGGATATCAAAACAGCCACATGCCCCACCCAGGAGCTTACAGCCCTAGCAGACATAGTCCAGTGCTCTCCAAGGTCATGTGTAAACTCCACTGCCCAATGAGGGGTGAGGACAGGTTCAGTCCCACTGTGAGGCCCCCATGAGGGGAGGCAGGAACAAGGGGAGGGATGGGGGAGGGCACAGGGGAGCTTAGGACCCAGGGAGAGAGTCTGGAGGTGGGGAACACCCAGGCCTACACCCCCTTGAGTGTAGGCAGGAGATTTTCCCTTCTGATTTTTTTTTTCCTTCTTCTCTGTACAACAGCAATTTAACCTAATTAAATCCAACAATACATTATTTTTTGTCTGCCTGGAATAATATTTCACTGCTCACTCACTCTGAGGCGGAGTGTGGAGAGACAGGCTTTTTACCTAGAGATGGGGACAGGTTGTGACCGTCAGTAGAGATCGTTGGGGAGGACCAGGTCTGGGGTACAGTATGGAGAGGGGATTGTGTAGGGAAAGGCAGGAAGGCTGAGAAAGGACTTCTGTGGGATTCTGTCCTTAGTCTGGTGTTGCCCTGACTCATCTTTTGGACACCTCTGTGGATCCAAAGAAGCAAAGATGTCCCCTTCGTGTCTCAGCCGGGCTGTGTAGAGCTTGTGGTCTTCACCAGCACTAACCCCTCTGCTTGACACTTGTGAGCCTGTGGAGTCCACAGAGTTGTCCCTCGCTACCCTCAGAATCTCCTGTTGAGGTTCAGTTAGCCCGCAACTGCGCATGTGTCTGTGGCCGCAGAGATGAGGCTCGAAGGGCTAGTGGCACACGTCCTGTTTCTGCAAGCTAGATGCCAGCATTTCAGAGCACGAGGGGAGTCCGCCTGGGGAAGGAAACTGCTTTATGAGCCCTATGCTCCCTTTCACATCGTGACTTATTCCCCTTCCTAAACAGAGTACCGAACAAAGCAGTCAGAGTAACCGGGGAAGGGCTGGAGAGACAGCTCAACGGGTAAAGCACCTACTCCATAAACGTGAGGACCTGAGTTTAGATCTCCAGCCACCCGTGTCAAAAAGCCTTGGGATCCCAGCCCTGGGAGGCAGAGATAAGCAGATTCTCAGGACTCACTGGCCAGCCAGCCTACCCTAACAGTGAGCTCCAGATTCAATGGGAGACACCGTCTCAAGAAATAATGTGAAAGTGATAGAAGACACTAATGTTGACCTCTGACCTCCATGTGAGCATGCATAGACATAGGCACCCACATGCACATGTGCACAGTATCACACATAGAAACATGCATGGGGAGGTGATGTCAAAAGCAAACAAGGGGCAGAGCTGGGATTTTGATCTCGCTAGGGAGTCGGGGCTTTTCTGGTCCACTAACGAGAGCCCTCATGTTCTCCTGAGCTCAGTTCTATCAGGATCCAATGGATCTGCCTCAAGTACCTGATCTAGCTTCCAATTTCCTTTCAGGCCTCGGTTTCCACACCTGCCAATGATAGCACTGATCAGATCCAGCTGTCTGCTGCCCAGAAATCCGTGTTGGCTCTCTGGGCCTCCTGGATCCATCTCGACTTGTCTGAGTCCTCCATCTCTGACTAGCTTGAGTCTCCCCAGGCCAAGAATGTTTCTCTTCCTGACTGTGTCCCCCTTCACAGGCTCCCCTCCCTCCAGAAACCCACTCATGGTCATGCAGTGCAGCCTCTTCCCTGTACTCAGCTACAGTCTTGGTCTTCATGAGAGGGGTGTGTGTGTGTGTGTGTGTGTGTGTGTATGTGTGATATTGACCTGGTGGTTTCTGACTCTGAATTGTGTGGTGTGTGTATGTGTGTGTGTGCACATGCATGCTCATGCACGCACACGCATGCATATGATACTGACCTGGTGCTTCCTGCATCTGAATTCCTTTATTCTTCTACAAATCAAGTTCTGAGCGTTGGACTCCATGAATATAGAACCTTAGCTTAGCAAAGGCTTGCAAAATAAGCAAGGTAAACAACAAACAGCTATTCTTTTAGGCTGAAACCCCTTCCCAGATGCATGCTTACAGAGAGGGCAGACCATGAGTGAGTGAGGTAGAGAGGGCATGGGGCAGGCAGCCGCAGGAGCAGCCTCACGCATGTTATACCAAGCCTGCCCTCAAAAGCTAAGGAGGAGGCTGGGCAGTGGTGGTGCACACCTTTAATCCCAGCACTTGGGAGGCAGAGGCAGGCAGATTTCTGAGTTCAAGGCCAGCCTGGTCTACACAGTGAGTTCCAGGACAGCCAGGGCTACACAGAGAAACCCTGTCTTAAAAAACAAGAAAAGAAAAGAAAAGAAAAGAAAAGAAAAGAAAAGAAAAGAAAAGAAAAGAAAAGAAAAGAAAAGAAAAGAAAAGAAAAGAAAAGAAAAGAAAAGAAAAGAAAAGAAAAGAAAAGAAAAGAAAAGAAAAGAAAAGAAAAGAAAACTGAGGTTGATTCTGGGTCCCAGAGGGATCAGATAGTGGGAATGGCTCTGCTGGCCTCAGAAGCTTTCCATTATTGGTCCCAGGAAGGCCCACCTCCCAACTTCACTGTTCTTGCTTCACATAAAAGGAAGTTGCATGTGAAGGGCCAGCCACTCCCTCAGTAAGAACAACACTCTGAGCTCTAGGAGAGTGAAGAAAGAGGGCCCAGTGCCATGAGGTGGTCACACCTGCCCCGGAGCTCACCTCCCAGGGAAGGGAGGAAGATAGATCCCTCTCCTGATTCTTCAGAGACTTTGAGGAGGTGGGGGGAGGTAGCCTTGGCTGCTTCCAGGCCACCTCTCCCTCCCTCCTGTGGCTCCTCAGGTCCCTCCCCAAATGGTTAATAATCATGGAATCGTCCCATCAAAGAAGATTGTACTTTGTGCCTCAAAGACCAAATGGAGCTTCAGTAAGGCGGTTATTTGCGATCTCTAATAAGCATTTTCTGGGTGTGATTAACCTTTATGCCAAAGTCACAGTGGGAACTGGGGTGGCAGCTCAGACTGTGCCGGCCTGGGGGGGTGGGGGGCAGGGCTGTGGAGCTGGAGCAGGCAGCTGTCAGGCTCAGCCCTCCCACCAGCCCTCCAGAGACGGCTTACCACTTTTCTTGCTTCTCTATGGCTCCGTTCCCTCTCCCGCTGTGGGTGCCCTGTGCGTGCCAGGGCCTGACATCCGTTGCGCAGCTTCTCAAAGGTAGGTGACCTCCTTGAGTAGCAGAGTGGCCTTGTCTTTCTCAGACTAGACCTTCAAGGCTTGCTGAGGTTTAGCAGTGAGGCAGAGGTTTAGTTTGGGGTCCGGAGCTGGCAGGCTGGGGTACAGACCCAGCCATTCGCCAGTGAGTGAGAGGATGTGCCTAGTCCTGCTGGGATTAGATGCCCCAGGATGGGGTGGTCTCCATAGAGGGCTTCCTTTTCTCTGAGGAGAAGGGGAGGGGCAAGAGGGGAGGACTTGTAAGGGCAGGACTGGGAGGAGAGGAGGGAGGGGGGCTGTGATCAGGATGTAAAGTGAATAAAAAAATAAATTATTGGAAAAAAGAAAAAAAAATGGCGCTTCAAGAGATACTGAAAACTTTTTTTTTTTTCAAAACTAGTTGTGGGGACCTGGGAGATGGCTCCGTCTGTGAGAGTGCCTGCTTGTTACATAAGCGTGAGGACCTGAGTTTGTTTTTTTTTGTTGTTGTTGTTGTTGTTGTTTTGTTTTGTTTTCTTGAGGACCTGAGTTTGAACCTCAAGACCCTCATAAGATGTTGCAAATGACTGCTCATGTTTGTAACCCCAGCATTAGGGGACAGAGCCCAGGAACTCACTGGGCAGCCAGCCTCACTAAGTGTGAGAAGTGTGCTTCTCAACCACAGATAGACCCTGTCTTCAGAGAAATAGAAGACAGCGTCTGACATCTTCCTCTGAACTCCACTTTCATGTGCTGCACACACTCATAGGCATGCAACACACACACACACACACACACACTACATGCACACACACATACACACTGCACAAAGTTTAAAAAGTAGTTCTGAACACACAGCCAGTGTCCAGTGCTAAGGCTGGAAGGAGAGAACAGGGTAGACACGAAGGGAGTGATGGTTCTCAGGCTACATGTACTTTGTTCTGATTTAAGAAGACCCAGATCTGGTTGTACGGAGGCCTGGGACTTGTGAAGTAGAGGCAGTGACAAACTGTCCTAAAAAAAAAAATTAAAAAAAAACTATTTTTAAAAACCATTCCACAATTAATTACAGGGTATTCACACTGCCCACCACCCCCAGTGTGTTTGTTGAATTCAGATTAAGAATTCCCAGTCTTGCTAGGTGTTGTGGCATACTTGGGAGACAGAAACAGAGGATGTCTGTGAGTTCGAGGCCAGCCTGGTCTACAAAGCAAGTTACAGGACAGCCAGGGCTACACAGAAAAACCCTGTCTGAATAAATAAATAAATAAATAAATAAATAAATAAATAAATAAATAAAAATAAAAATTCCCAGTTTTAGCTGGTCATGGTGGTACACACTTTTAATTCTTGAGCCTGGAAGGCTGAGACAGGGGGATTTTGAGTTTGGGGCCAGCCTTGACTACTTAGAGAGCCTGGCTTCAAACAAACAAATAAATCTTCATTAAGAGGACTTTAGCCTGGAAAGTTTGGGAGACTTTGGCTGCCAGCAGAGCCTTCTCCTGCTGATGGAGAAAGGAAACTGAGGTGACAGTGGAAGGAGATCCACAGTCTGCAAGAGGGAAACACTTGGCCTTTTATGGAAGTAGGATTTCAGAATTAGCTGGAAGCTTTTATAAACCTCCACAGAGCAGGAGGGGGCGCAGGTAAAAATTCTGCCACAGAGCTGACCTTTTGGGAGAGGAAAGACCAGCTTAGGAATTTTAAGAAGTATTTGCCTTTTCATAATGCAACCCAGGTCCTCTGTGAGCAGAAAATAGCTCTATGACCAAGCAGATCCAAGACAGACAGACAGACAGACAGACAGACAGACAGACAGACAAGCAACAGGGTTCAAGGTCAGCTGATCCCTTTGCCTTATGGCATTTGGTTCTTTTTTTTTTTTTTTTCCTTCTTCCTTCAAATCTGGGTTTCTGCTCTAATGACCTCCAGGACATTAAGATGTGTGAATAAGAGCTTCCGGTCCTCGAATTCCTCATCTAATTAGAGCTGGGTTGAGTGTGTGCGGTAATGAGCTGGCTTTTACACACTCCGGACTACCCCAAGGCCTCCACTGGGAACATCCCTAACACGAGCAGGGTATGGGGGTGTACCGAGGGCACACTGAAAGGGTATACTGAGTCACTTTGCTTTGGAGTGCTAAGGATGGGTTTTGTCTCTAAGGACAGCTGAGTCACCGGGTGCTGGACAAGGTTAGAAGAGACATAGACTGTGTAGGCAAAGGTGGACCAGAACAGGAGGGGCTGTGTGGCGAGAGAGGATGCAGGGTAGGTAGAGGAGAGTGGGGTATGATGTGTCTTCAAGGGGAAGCTGAAAAATGGAAGCATGATCTAAGTATTAAATTGATAAGGGTAGGAGTCAGGCATGGGCTGATATTGTCCAATAGGGTTCGAAGATTATTTAACTTGCCTATGACTGAAATGAGATTGATTGAGTGATTAACTGTTGATTGCTTGCTTGGTTGGTTGATTTGTGTGTGTGTGTGTGTGTGTGTGTGTGTGTGTGTGTGTGTGTGTGTGTGTGTTAGGAGGTGAAGGAGAGTAGGATTTTCTATCAGGGACCTCTCTCCCCAGCAGCCATTACCCATCTCTGGGGAGAGCACAGAGCCTGGGTCCCTGCTGACTCTGAATGAGCTGCTGCAGAGCTTTGTCAAGAGGACACTGCCCTCTGCTTAGCTGTCAAGAGCCACCCTCAAGCCCCTTGGCTTCCTCTTCTCTCCACTTCTGCCTTTGCATTTGGAAAATGAGGCTAATGATATTTCGTCACCTCTCTGGAGATTGAAACTTAATTACTGATTAATAAAGTGTAGGAAGTTGCTTGGGGCCAGGGCAACAAATGGCTTTATCCTAACCACCGCCAAGGCCCTGGAGTGAGTTTACTATCCCCAGGGCTGATGGCAGAGCAGCCCTGAACCTGCACAGGAATGGTGGGACTGGGGACGATTGAGGAATCTGAAGCTGTGTCAGCAAAGAGAGTCCTAGGGCGAGATGGAGGGAGGATGCTTGAGGTGAGGGAGTGAATTAGATAAAGCCCACTAAAGACTTGGGCAGATACCAAGGGGGACAATGTGGCTCTGTAAGTCACCAGGATTTAGAGGTAATTCTTGTGGGGGCCAGGTTCAAGCTCTGGTCAGGAATACAAATGCATGGTGGGAAAGAAGGCAGCAGACTGCCTTTGTCATCAACCTCTGACAGAAGGGAGGAATAAGTACTGCTGAGGCTGGGGGATTGCTGGATAGGAAGAGATAGGGACATTCCTATCAGGGGAACACAGAAAACTAGCTTCAGAAAGGAGATGGATGGACAAATGGACATTCACACAGAGAGAGAATGAGCCACAATCAAATTAAAGAAACTAGGGTTCCATTTGCTTCTAAAGCTGGATATACTGTCCCTCGTTGATAATTCTCTCAAGCCTAGGGCTTGCAAAGATGGGAACAGGAGAGAGTGGAGTGCTGTGTGAAGAACACGTCCAGGGTTGCCATCCGACCTAGGGATTCTTCTCCCACTGTGTAGGAGACGATGCATGTGGTAGTGCCTCTCTCCTATCCCCACTTGCTTCTGGACCCCCTTGCAAAAGGAACCCCCAACAGACACAGCTCCGACCCTGTCTCCACCTTGCTAGACCAGGTAACAACCAAGCTCAAGTCAATCTGTATGTTCTCATTGAGCACCTATTGTATAGCCACAATACAACATCATTCCTTAACCTAGTTGCCAAATTCGAGCACCGTACCTGTTCTCAAACACGGAGGGGAGATGAACTTGCTTAAGGGTGCAGACACTGTGGCCCAGATTGGTCACACAGCCCACCCTTCCAGACTCTAACCTTAGAGACAGCAGTAACCTAAGAAAGGTATCATTGTGGTTGAGGGTGTCCATTCAAAAAGAGAATAGCCTTCCAGTCAGAGAGCCACACTGCTCCCACCCCAAAAAGGGCTGTGATCCAGAGTGACACAGAGCCCTCAGTGGGGTTATAGGACAAAGGCCTCCCCTAGAATCTTCTCAGATCAGTTCTTCAGTGCCTCAGTTTCTCCCTCTGCAATAGTCATATCCATGCTGGCCCCAGGCAGAATTAATCTGTCCTAGATATCAGAGTACATCAGAGGAGCTTGACACATAAGAAGGGGAGGCAGAAAGTTGGATACAAATGCGTGTACATGCCTTTGTAGGGGCCTGGTTGGACATGTGGAGATGGCCAGAGACAAACACCAGCTTCCATCCCCAGCCCTCCATGAACCCAGCAATTTCAAACAGTCAGGAGGGCACCAGGAGACTGGGAAAGGGGAGGATGCTGGGCAGAGAAGGAGGGGCAAGAATCATCAGGTCAGACTGCTGAGCACTCCTAACAGTGTCCTGTACCCCCTTATCCCCACAGGCTCTTCTCCTTCTGGGACTGAACCCCGTCTCCACCTCCCTCCAGGATCAGCAGTGTGAGAGCCTGTCCCTGGCCAGCAATGTCTCTGGTGAGTCGCCCCTGTCCCTTACCTCTCAGCATGCCTGGTTCTCCCAGAGCCTCCTTCCTTGGCGTGATCTGTATGGAAAAGAAGGAGCTGGAGCCGGAGTCCTGAGTGAACAAGGACTGAGGTTAGCAAGCAGCCTTCGCTGTGGGCCACAGGAGTCACAGCAATGTGTCACATGCTCACCATCCCATGGGCCACAGGGAAGGGCCCTCCAGACCCTGCTACTGGGCTGTGAGTTGGGGACACTGACAAAGGACAAAGGTGACTGCTGTTGCTACATGAGCTGGGGTATAAGGCTCCATGCTGCCAGCACAAGAGCTTCAAGATGTCACCCATTTGACACCTCAGGCAACTGAGGCACAGAGGACCACTAAGTGCTGAAGTTCGCGTTGCAGAGGCAACCTGGCTCCCTCTCGGTTTGTCACACCTCCCCAATAGAAAATGCTAGATGAATGCACCAAGGCCACTGGCGAAGGGCTTCTACGCAGTTATTTTATCCCCAGTGAGCTAAAAGCCTGATGGGGAAACTGAGGCACGAATGGGTTTCACAAACTTCCCAGAATGTCACTATCAATGATCGCAGGGTCTGAACCCACAGCTAGGCCTTCCAAACCCCAAGGCCAAGCCAGGGATGGCAGGTGCCGGACAGGATGCAGTGGAGACTCTTCTCTGCTCTTCTTGCATCTGCCTCAGAGGCATCAGATCCCGTGTAAGTCACCAGAGGAGCCAAGAGGGTCTCCCAGTCTCACCCAGGTCCCCAGGACTGAGAGCCAGAGGGCAGAAGAGCAGCCAGTGGAGAAACAGACTCAAGAGTGAGAAGGAGGCCGGAGGAATTCACTTCTAAAGCTGGGCCTGGTGGGAGAGGAGGCTCCTGCAGCTGAGAGCAGCATCCATATGCTGACCCCTGACCCCTCAGAGAGGTGGAGGAGGGAAGGGAGGACTGGACCTGCAGGAACCAACTGTGTCCTCTACTGACTTCTAGTCGAGCTCGCTCACACCCCCAACTGTGGGGCTCAGGAGTGGTACTCACAGGGAGACAATGCCCTAGGCTTCTTCGGTCCTTCCTTTGCCCAAATGGAGGGAGGGGGAAATCCATGAGGTTAAATGCACTGAATTTTGAGGATCTGTTTCACAAACTGCAGAATGCAGATAGCTACCGGGTCTAACCATGGGTGGCTTTTTAAAAGCCAGGAAGAAGAGGAAGTGCACGCTACCAATTGCTTGGCTACTACGAGGGAGGTATTGGGAGACCAGGACAGGGGCAGGCCAAATCTAAGAAGCCTTTCTGAAGGAGAGGGTTTTTTTTTTTAAGTGAGCTTAGAGACAGAGCAATCAGTGAAGACCAGCGGGTAAGTTTGTCAGGAGAACTCACCAGGGAAAGAGAGGCACTTGTCCCCTCAGCCGTGGACCACCCACTGGCAGAACTGAGCAGGAAGAGAGGGAAGGAGGAGGGAGGGAGGGAGGGAGGGAGGGAGGGGGATGCCTGGAGGAAAGGTCTCCATCTCTCCTCTCTACCCCAGGCCAGGTCAGGCTCCATTAACTTGCTTGTGTTCAAGAGAAGTGACACCCTGGAGCCACACAGGTGTCACCTGTCCTTGGAGGCAGCAGGCTGTGATGAATAGTGTTCATTCCTCCGTGATTTGTACTGGACACCCCACCCCCATCCCAGGCTGCCTGGCCTCATAGGATGCAATCCATCAACCCTCACAACAGCCTCCGATACAGCCATTTGTCATCTGATGCCCAGACCAACCCAGACCGATGGGCATTGGCAGAGACAGATGGTGAGGGTGGGGCGAAGGGCCCAGGACAGATGGATGGACGTCTGGCCGGAGTGGCTGGCACTATGCTGAAACCTTTGGGGGCCTTGCACATGCTTCGTGCCAGAAAGCAAGGAAGGGTTAGGTTCCCATGGCCAAGGCCCCATCATGTGACAGGTTACAGAGTTGGCTCCTTATAAAATCGTGGCATGAGTATGTCTATGCCAGGAAGAAATAGAATTACGGACTAATAACATCACAGACAAGTGGAATCAGAGCTCTCGAGGACCTGGAGCCACCAGCTCCTCTTCCTGTTGTTAAGGTGGCAATGACTAACAACTGTTATAATAATAGCTAGCGTGTGTGGCTCTCCATTTGTGTTGGGCTCCCCTCTAAGTGCTCAGCCTCGTTCAGTCATCATAGTGGAGTAAGCAAGGATTTTTGTTTCTGCTTTAAGGAAAAGGAACCTTAGACTTAGAGAGATTGAATAACTCACCCAAGCACACGGTTACCAAACACTGGCCTCAAGAGCTGAGCCAACTGGACTCTGACTTCGGATTTAGTACATTATGTGGTCACTTAAGAGATTTGTCATACCCACAGCCCAATGTCCTCAGTTACTTAGAGCTGCAGTGTCACCCTGAACTTTTCACATACTGAGCCTTCATATAGCCCTATAGCTTCTTCAGCATCTACTATGTGCTGGGACCTCTACTAGGTATTGAGTGTAAAACTCAAGAGTGTTCAGAGCCACAAAACAGGAGGTCTCGTGGGCTCCCACCTACTCTCTTGGTGTTTCCCCCAGAGACACCTTTTTTTTTCCTTCCCTTTTTTGATGTTTTGAGACTGGGTTTCTCTGTGTAGCCCTGTCTTGGAACTTGCTCTATAGACCAGGCTGGCCTCAAACTCAGAAACCCACCTGCCTCAAGACACCTACCTTTGTCCTGCCTTTCTTTACAGCTTAACCCAAGGTGACAAGCCTGTCTGCCAGCCTGTGTGCCTCTCTCCATGTCATGTCACCCAAACAAAGCCATTGTCCCTTCGTCCCATGGCACCAGCCTCCCACTGGCAGGAGGTCTGGCTCCGAGGCTGCCCTGGCTCCTGGCTGCTCCCCCAGGCAGCCCCAGAGTTCTTCTCCCTGTCTCATGCCAGATGAGTAAATGGATTTCCTAGCTGCAGGGGAATGCCAGATCCTCACACCTTTTGTGATTTGCCCAGAAGCACATGATGGGAGACCCCTCCTCACACCTGGGCAGGAACATTACCTACAGTGGAAGGGTCCTGTGAACACCCTTGGGCACTGACCTTGATAGGAAGGGAACTGTGTGGCCAATCTAACAGAAGAAATCAGTGTCCAATTGTACAGAAGCCATAACTAGGCCACCCTTGAAAGAGTCCTTATCTGTAAACTGAGTGACCCGGCGACAAGTGACAACCCTGGATACCTCAGCAAACACCTCCTGGGGACCTTCATACTGGCTGCTCCCTCTCTTCCATGGATGCACCTGACTTCCTCCCTCCAAGTCTGTAATTAAACTCAGTGCTTTAGAGAAATACCAAACTAAAGAAGCACCCCACCCGACCTCATCTCCTACATTACTTGTACTATTTCACACTGGAGAGCGCATGCTTGCCTGCTTGCTCACTGTGTCTCCCAGTAGGGTGAAAGCCCCCTCGGGGCCAGACATCTATTTTATTCATTTTTTTTGTCCCCAGCTCACCCCATTTCTTGGGTGAGTTAAGTATTTGAATTTTGTTTTGTTTTTTTGTTAAGAGAGGGAAAGAACACGAGAGAGGGTAGGGAAGGGGGAGGATCTGAGAGGACTTGGGGGACGGAAAATATGACCAAAAATATATCCTGTGGAAAGAAGAATCATTTTAAAAGCCTCCGGTGTCCACTCGGCGCTGACCAGGAAGGAGCTCATAGGTAGTTGGCTGTCTCTGTCTCTCCGTGTGTGTGTGTGTGTGTGTGTGTGTGTGTGTGAGTGTGTGTGTGTGTGAGAGAGAGAGAGAGACAGAGAGACAGAGAGACAGAGAGACAGAGAGACAGAGACAGAGAGACAGAGAGACAGAGACAGAGGGACAGCGAGACAGAGGGAGAGGTTAAAAATTTAAAATAATCCAGGATTCAGCAGCCTAGACTTTGAGATCCTTGAGTGCCTCAGGCTAGGACATGAGAATTCCTATGCTCTGCAATCGGTCTCTGCACCTGCTTCTCAGGGCATTTCCTCTGCCCTTCCGGGCTTTGGCCTCAGCATATCCTTTATCCTTTTTGTCCCAGTCTCCGTAACACACTCCAGACTCGGGTTGTTCTTTTGTTTGCTTTGTCTTTTTCCCTCCTCAGAGTGATGTGGGGGATGGCAAAGCGCCCTTCACAATGCCTGGTAACAATCACGCCGGTCCCTTCCCTCCTATGTCTTATCTATCTATGGTCCCCTTCAGAGACCCTGTCTGTCTACCGGATCCCCAGGGACCCTGCTCTCTTTCCCAGGCGTGGTCCACAGGATGAGCCGCAAATGCTGGTCAAGCCGAAGGTGACTGGACGCGGGGACCCCCGTGAGGTGGTCTGGGGACTGGCCGTGTGCTGGGCAGCGCTGTCTGAGGCCCTGACATGCCGCCTGCTCCCTGCTGGGTCCGTGCCCTCCTTCCTTCCATTTTTCTGGTCCCTGGAGCTCCTAGCGGTGGACTGAAACCCTAGTGCCAATTCAGCAGCAAAGTGCATCAGCGGAGCCCGGCCGCAGCTCCTGATTGGGCCCCATACGCTTGTCTCCGCCCTCCCCCGCACTGCCCCACCCACAGATCCCAGTGTGGATGCTTTCTGGAAGAAGCTGGTGTCTTTGTTGCCTACCGGTTCGTTCCACCTCTCTTCTCCAGTCTTGCAGCTTTTCAGAGACTTTGATGCTCCAGGATTTTCTGAGCTTTTAATATAAAGGTCGCTATATCCCCGTTGTCACTTCAGAAGCTTTCTGTGAGCGTCGGGGACAGGCGCAAGGAACATGGCGCAGAGAAGAGCGAGCCCCAGCCAGATATTGGCAAAAGGCAGATGCCGCCAGAGACCTCTGTGGAGCAGTGGAAGCTCCTGGCTGGCCTCTGCAGCCCACGGTTCAAAATCTACCCCGCCTCTTGGTAGCCACTTTGGGTCGACCCCTGTGCATTCCCGGGCCTTGAGTGTTCCTTCTCTTTAAAGCAGGGAGTTAGCGCCCAAATAGACAGGTGGTGTAAGACCAGAATAGATTTTAGGTTATTTAAGGGAAGACCCTAGGACTTTTTGCCATTCTGCTTCGCCCACCATCCCATGGGTCCTGCTCCTCCCTGGATGAGCCGTGGGCGGAGTCAGAGCTCTAAATAGGGTCTTTAACACGGGGGAGGGGGACGTTGGAGGATGGTGTTTCCCGGCGGGAGACTTCTTCAGGTGGAGCTTCACTGCTCTAGCCGGTTTTGATATCAAATGGTGCTGACTGCCCTTAAGAGGCAGGTGCTTCTGTCTTTGGCGGAAGGTTATGTTAGGCGTTTCCTTCCTTGGACCCTGACAGCAGCGCATTTCACCTCCACGGTGCTGGGCAAAATGCCTGAGCCCCTGTGAAGAAAGCGTCCTCACCAACAGCGGGAGATCTGAAGCCAGCCGGGACTCTTTCTTTGCTCTGCTCAGGAACTCAGTCTCCCAAGGGCTGTAGTAGCGAATTCGCATTCCTGTACTGGTTGAGTTGATATCCCTGCTGAAGCCTTGTTTTTTCTGCCTTTACTGGGACTGAGGATGGACAGATCTCCAGAGAGGTGTCTGTCTACCTGGGGATCTTGCTTTTTTTTTTTTTTTTTTTCTTTCTCCTCACTAGCTGTCTCTGTTCCTAGGCCTGCAGTGCAATGCCTCTGTGGACCTCATTGGCACCTGCTGGCCCAGGAGCCCTGCGGGGCAGTTGGTGGTTCGACCCTGCCCTGCCTTTTTCTACGGTGTCCGCTACAACACCACAAGTAAGGAAGAAGGGAGTGAGCTATTGGGGCGGGGTGGCGGCAGTTTGGTGGTGGACGGAATAACCACCATCACCCCTAGGGCCAGCTCTGCTCTCTGCTTGCTCCCGCTGATTCTCTCAGAGAAAACACCTTCTATATAACCAAGGTACCTGGACTCAGAGAAGTTAGGGAATTTGCTCAAGTCACCAGCCAACAGAGGGTGAAGCTGGGATACACAGGTCTACCTGACCCTTTCTTCTGTAGTTGTAGGTTGACAAGCTTCTGGCTAGTCCCATTGAGCCTCAGCCACTCCCGAGATAGGTGGGTAATTGTCCTAACAGGGCAAGGAATTTTCATGGAGACAGGGTACCTGGAGGGCCCAATCCACGATAGAAAGTGACTTGTATCCAACTATCCCAAGCTCGCAGCTGTGGTGGGGGCAGGGCAGGACTGACCCATGGACTGAGCAGATACTGGATCCCCATGTAAACACCTTGCTCCCCAAAGGCCCAGCCTTCATGCCGGGCTTTGCAGCTCCTTGCTATAGCATCTGCCACCCTCAGAATTAATTTGCTTTCTCCTGCCAATGACTCAGGTCCCTGCTATCAAGAGAAAAACAGATGGAGCCCAGGGGCCCTGGACTATGCAAAGGAGGTTGGGTTCTGGGTCCCTGGGGGCTAGGAGCCCCTGTGTGAGTCCCGAACGTGTGATAGGTCATCCTCAAGCTCCAAACAGGTGCCAAAAGTGACCAGAGGCCAGGTGACCCACGTCGAGACTCACTGGATCACCTCAGTTTTTTCTCCCTCCTTGTGGCCCTCCAGCTTCCTCATCTGAGGTTTAGAGGGCTGAGGACCTCTTCCCATTCCAAAGTCCCAAAGCTCTCCTCCCATCCCTCCTTCATTTACTAGATGGCTGACGGGGGTAAGATTAGGAATATAGACAGGAGAGTTTGAGAGGGTGGCTGCGGGAAGGTCATGAGAGAAAGAGAAGAAATACTAGAGTGGGTGACGGGTTTAAAGGGTGAAAGGCCAGGTAAGAAAAAGTAGAGGTCAGAGGTCAGAGGTCAAAGAGGAGACTTTGTGGCACATAGTCTGCTAGTTTCAACTAGGGCATGTTTTGTAAAGAGGAAACTGAGACATAGATTGATGGATAACTTAGGGTCACACTACCTGAAGGTGGAGTCAGAACCCAGGGTTCTAAGGCCTGCATGTTGCTCTGCACAGACCCTACACCTTGTCCCAGGACAATGGCAGCATAAGCTGGCATAGCCGAGCTCCCTGGGAGCTCTCTCTCTCTCCCTTCACTACAGCACCAGGGCCTGCTTGGCACTCATCTCCCCTCCTGCCCAGCCCCAGGCATCCCAGCCTAAGCCCTAGTGTGCCCAGTCTGATCCTGCTACAGCTCACTCACGTCTGCTACACCTTTCTGTGCCTCGAGTCCACTAAGCTGTCCATGGTACAGCCCTGCCCACTTTTGCAGCCAGCCCCAGCCATTGTCCATGGGCACCCTCAATTTGGATTACCAAGGTTTCCTGGACACATTCCTGCAAGTGCTTTAATGCTATGGTACACACAGGCCCTGCCTTCAACAGAAGCAAGGCACCTTGCACTCCAGCCCCACCCCTGTCTGTCCATAGTTCAAGAATCCTTGGTTTGGGTCCATCTCTGGACCTCTGTTTCTCTGTAGGATGGTTGGGGGTGAGGTGAGGTATCTCCTGAGTTCCCTTGATCACCCACAGTTCCAGGGAGAAAGTTGAGATGTTGGTTTCCCTGGCATGGGCTGCCAGATTCCCCATGCAGGTGCCCCTGGCACCAGACGATGGGAGCGCGCCCACGAAGGTGTCAGGAGGGGGCAGAACTGCTCCTAATCATTAGCTTCTAATTAACTCATTTACTGATGAGGTGTTGCTAGGACTTCCAAGCCGCTCTTTACCATTCTCCCTCCTGCGGCATCAGATCTTCAGAGGGATGGGAAACATTTCCAAAAATATCCATTTTCCCATGATCCTCCAGGAGGACTGCTCAGCTCAGCAATTAGACAAGGAGGTTGGCTCCTCCCTGGCAACAAGCCCCTGTGGGCCAGGCTTTTTTTCCTTCAGGGTCAGTTTGTCCCTCTGGGCCAAAGCCTGCTGCTTCCGACGGTCCATCCTGTGGACCAGCTCCAGACACCCTACCTTAGGTGGGGGTAGGTGAAAAGGCTGTTGGACAAAGAAGACTTAAATCTCTACCTGCACCCCTTGGGTAGAGACGAATGATATGTTCTATTATGTACGGTTATATAAAAACAGCTCAGATACAACAATAATAGACATAGGGCTGACACCATATGCCCGGTACTGTTCCAACTGTTCACTAAAAACACTAACCCAAAAGAGGCCAGAGCATCTTCAAGATGGCTCTGTCTCAAGACAGGGAGGCTGAGTGACCAAGTGATTCACCCAAGGTCACACAGGTTGTAAGGGTAGTGCCAGCATTTGAACCCAGACTCTGTGGCTCGAGGGGCCCTGTTCTGAGCCCTGCTTTGGGCTGCTTCTCTCTGCCTTAGGCTCTCCCCCATCCCTGCCACAAGCCCCTTTCTCTGCTCACATTCTAAGCAGCCTTCGGTTGATGCCAGGCACATCCTCCCCATACTGTGTGCTGTAATCAACCTGCTTGTTCTTGGCCTCCTATCCCACAGATATCCCAGAGCATCCTCATTGTGAGTCCCTTGGGGATCAGCTCTTATTTAACACCAGTGGAGGGCCTTTGGCCTCATTGCTGACTCTCTCCAGATCATTGCTTTGCACAGGACTCGGATTTGCTCATGGAGAGGCCAAGCAGAGCTAGGAAAATCCATAAAGATAATTTTCCCCATCGGTTAGCTACAGCCAGAGCAGCTTCTCGGGTTAGAGAGGAGGCCACAGCCTTTTAGGTTGGAAAGTCAGACCTACTTCCTCCAGTGGGACAGCTTTAATCCCCTCTGGCCTCTCACTCTGCATCTACCTCTGGTCCTGACGCTGCAGGGAGGAGGCCCCCAGGCTGAGGATGGCCCTTAGGTATCAACTGGAACATCTCCATCTTTAGAAATGAATGGGGGGAGCTGAGAGGCACTCTAACGGCTCAGCCGCAGCTGAGCTATGCCTTTGGTTCCTGTTGGGCTCCAAGCCCAGGGTCCGAGACTCCGGCAGCTTCCCCTGCCCTCTTCTAGCCTGTGGGTCAGTTGGAGCCACAGAGCAGACTGTAGGAAGAAAGACTACAGTGGAGATGACCCAGGGCTCGAGTAAGAGCCAGAAATACAAGGAAGTGTGGTTAACAATACTGATGCCAGAGAAGGTTCTGGAAACTGCTGGTCTCCCTCCCTGAAAGACTTCCTGGCTCTGCTATCCAAAGGCTGTGCAGAAAATGGGTAAAAGAGGCTCTTTGGGCAACCCTGACCCTCCCAAGGCCCTAAAGGTAAGTAAAGCAGCCCCAAGACCCCTCTCCCCCACCCCTGGCAGCCACTCTCTGGCCTCTTTTCTAATGTCACATCCCAGGTCAAAGGCAGCAGCAACAGCAGGCCTAGTGGTGAGCTACCTGACACATGAGACCCGCTCGGTGCCATCCTCAGCATAGCCCTGACATCTGCCCTTTTCTGCCTAAAAGGCCTCCCCCGTGAGGCCTCCGACATATGGCATGCTGAGGAGAAATGGTACTGTTGGGACCTCTGTAAGTCTGACCCCTTAGGGAACGCTCCAGTGTGAGAATTCCTCACAGAGAAACAAACACAAGGAGTCCCGTCATTTAAACCGCCCGAGTGGGCAGTCACTCACTCCACGTTCAGCCACCAGATCCTGCCCAGGGGTGTCTTTTTTAAAGACAGTCTCACGATGTAGCTCTGGCAGATCTGGAACTCCACAGAGATCTCCTGCCTCTGTCTTAAAGCGTACACCACCACTTCCAGCTGCCCAGTGTATCCTAAGTCACAGCCTGTGCCATTCTCTGTCATCATGAAGGACCCCAAACAAGAACATCTTGGAAGAGTAACAACCAGGAAATTTACCACTAGAGAGAGTTTAGGGAGGCAGCCCTCCGGGTAAGGAGAGCGCATGATCGGGCCAGTTTGGGCTGACAGAGCCAAGGCCCTGTGGACAGCTTGTAGGGTACAGATATAAACCTCTGTGGTACAGAAGGTAGAAAAAGGTAGGGCATGGGGTAATCAGGAAGCCGCCCCTCCCCAGTTTAATCCCAGGGTTCCCAGCCAGCAGGCCCCGTGCTAGCTCAGATGTGCAAGCAGACAGATGTGCGAGCAGACAGATGTCTTCTGACATGGGTTTTCTTCTTTTCCCAGACAATGGCTACCGGGAGTGCCTGGCCAATGGCAGCTGGGCAGCCCGTGTGAATTATTCTGAGTGCCAGGAGATTCTCAACGAAGAGGTGAGGCTAGCCCACCATCCTGAGGAGTAGGCCAGGGCCATCCGCACAAGCCGGGTGGCTGGGGGGAGGAGGGGGTGCCACATGAGCAGCTGGGGCCTGGGGAACTTTCCAGAAGCTAGTGTTGCGACTCTGGCCTATGGAAGCTGGTGGGAGCCTCTGAGTATGCATCGTGCGGTGAATTCAGTCCTGGCCCTCTTCCTTCCTCCCTTCCTCTCCCTCCCACCTTCCCTCTCTCCCTTCCTCTCACACTTTGGCTGTTTGCACTGGGTGTGGGACAGGGCTGGGGTACAGCCGAGCCCAACAGTAGCTGGACCCAAAGACACCTAAGAGTCCGGCCATGAGGGCCTGTATCAGAACCAGGGCTGGAAGTAGGGCACTGATGCAGTTTTAAAAAGCCCCAGAGGTGCTTTGCAAAACTTCAGTGGTTTCGAGCAGCTGTTGCTTATCCGGAATGCAAGATTTAAAAGGTCCAAATGGGAATACACCGAGAAGCGCCCCGCCCGTTGCCATCCCTAACCGGGTAGCTCACATGTTCTGTGTGCTCCAGTCAATGTGTCTCTGCATGGTACTCTTGGCCTTGCCCAGACATCACCTGCCATACAAACTACTGGATGCCTGCTTATTCATGTGGCCATCGATACTAGAGATTGTTCCGTGTCAGTTTAGAGCAAGCCTTGTTAGGCTTGCATGCTAACCACAGTCCAGATGTGCCATAACTTAGCGGGCCAGTCTTCATTCTGTGTTTGGTTTTTACAGACAGCATCATCACAAAGAATCTTCTATAAATGATGCTAGGCAGGTGTGTGAATATCTGCCTTCCTCTATCACCTCTTCTCTTTGCTCGGTCCCCCTGACCCCATCTGAGGAGGATGGGGACAGGCGGGGCTGGCAGAACAAAGGAGCAAAAAGCAGGGGGTTAGAAACCAAACCATCCTGGGCTGCCAGGTCCCTGGGCCTTAGGAGTGAGGAATACAGACTGGTCCAGGGGATCCTGGCAATTCCATCCTCTGAAAGGTCTGCGTTAGAAAGGAACTTGGGAGACCCTCCATCCCATTCTGAGCCTTCCAGACCTGCTTAATCTCACCCAGAACACTCGTTCACACAGAGCCTCCTGAACAGCCAGGGCTTGAGGTGGGCCAGTGGTTGGAATGGGCTGCTAAAAATGTTGAGATGTCCCAGGATTTCTTGGCTCCTTGCTAAAGATAAGCTTCTAATTCGGTGTGACTGGGCTGTGCCTTGAGACTCTGTCTTCCTTGAGATGTCTGCAAACTCCTGGGATCTGATGCTCTGATGTCTTAAGGGCCACGCTTTATGAACTGGAGGTACAGTGGGTACCACCCTCTGTGGGTGGCACAGAGGAGCGAAAACTGCAGCTCAGAAGCCAGGTGGACAGGAAAAGGCACGAGTCTGATGATCAGGGACGAGGAGTGAGACAGGCAGGCACTGGAAAGAGCTCATTGCTCCAGGCAGGGCATCCAAACAGGTCTGATGACACCGGCCTTCAGTGCAAGATGATATCTTCCAATCTGGTCAGAATCCGTTCAGCAGAAACTGCTTGTTAGAGTCTGGTCTTGAGGGCACAGCAGAGTGGGTCCCCTCCAGTGTCTCACTCAGTGCCACCCTCCTCATGGAGCTTGTAAAGCTCACATCTCCAGACTGGGCAAGGAGAGAGCACCGACCAAGCTTCCCAGGGCTGGTTTTGTCTCCCCGTGCTTTGGGCATCCAGTGGCTTCTGCGGTTCTTAGTGACTTGTCCCCAGGAAGTCAGAACATGTGAGGGTGTCACTGACATCAGGGAGACTGGAGAGGTCAATGGCTGTCTCTTGGGACATCACTGGCTGGTCTCTCCAAGTGTCACTGACAACATCTTGGGGTATTACTAGCTTTTCCTTGGGGGTGCTGCTGGTTACCTCTCAGGGTGTTACTGGATATCTTTTCCAGACAGTGCTGGCCAGAGCTCCGGCTGTTCACGGAGCTTTCTCAGTATCACCTGCTCTTCTGCTTGGTGTCCCTGGATCATTCATGTCCCAGAGCACTGGCAGCTAGCTATTCTGATCAGAATACTCTTGAGGTTGAGTCTTTGAAATTTTGAGACAAGGTCACATGTGGTCCAAGTGGACCACAAACTTCAGGTGTATATGAGGGGCTGGAGAGATGGCCCAGCAGTCAAAAGTGTGTGCTCTGTGCTCACACCCGGGTTTCATTCCATTCCAAACACTCACATGATGATTCACGACCATCTGTAACTAGAGTTCCAGGAGAGTCAATGCCCTCCTCCTCCTCCTCCAATCCAAAGCTTCACGCGAGGTAGGCAAGCATCGTATCATCTGAGCCACGCCCCCAGCTTCTAGGTCATTTATAATGAGTAGAGACGGTTTGTCTTTTGGTGCTGGAAGCTGAGACACCCAAGGTTGAAGGGGTAGAATCTTGCAAAGGCCTTGCTGCTGTGTCGTCTCATGACAGCAGGCAAAGCAAGGGTGAGAGTGAGCAAATGGGTCACACATCCCTTGCAAAGGAACCAGGCCCTGCAGTGAGGCCCCCACTTGGCTGAGAGGCCCCACATCCAACAGCCCTGTACCGGGCACCCCGTCTCCAGCCTTTAAACTTCAGGAACCCATTCGTATCGGCAGCAGTTACCGTATCTCGGGGTGTCTCTGGCACTCTATGTGACACTGCTGCCCTGGTGCTCTGATCCTTGGATTGCATCAGGCCCACGGGGTCAAGCGGAACCCAGAGCTTGACCCAGCTGTATCTCTCTGCCCCTGCGGTTTGGGGCTTTGTTTTTCCATTCCAGCCTTTGTGAAGAAAAATACTAGCGAGCCATACTCTTGATGCAGAAGCCCCTCCACCAAGATCTTGGACACAGCAGAGAAGAGACACCCCCCCCCAGAGTGCCTACCCCCCAATCCCTGCTTATCCCCCTCACAATACCCTATGGGTGGAAGGAAGAGAGAATCCTAAAAGCCAGGCTGGTCCAGGTTCTGATTGCTGGCCATACAGCTTGGATCAACCAGAAAACAAGATTATGGGGGCCAGCCTCAGGGACTTCACTGAGGACAATGGTGTGGGACCCAGCACACAGTAGGTCCTCTCAAAACTATCCAGCTTCACTCTGACAAACAGAGGAGCCGGGGTGGAAGATCGAGCAGAAGAGCCCCTCTCCCCAGCCCCCTCCTAGACCCGAAGAGCAAGCAGGGGCACGGCAGCGGCTCAGTTCCACAGATGCTGTTAATACCCAGGGGCTTCTCAGCATGGAAGAGTGGAAAATTTAATAAAAGGAAATCAAGTGTTGATTCCAGACAGGCTTTGCACTGAGCATGTCTGTCTGGAGCCTCTGGTAGGATCCTGGCATCTGCTGTAGGCCCTTAGAGCCCCTCAGGTCAGAATGGATGCCCCCCTGCCTCCCTGACCTGTCCCCATTCACCATCCTTGGGTCCCAGGGCTCCAGCAGCATGAGCTGCTAGTGTGATGTCCTGCCTTCTGGGGTCCAGGAAAGGGTGAATGGGGGTTCTGTATTGGGGATCTGCTAAGATCTGAGCACTGGGGTCCTGGCTGGTCCCCTATGGAATAAGGACCCATTTGTAGCATCAATATACCTCTCCAAGCTTCACATGGAGGTAAGAGGTGCTTTAAGCTGAACTTAGCAATCTTGAGCAAGTCAACATACCTCTGGGCTTCTTTTTCTACAAAGCAAGTTACAAATGCTTTCCCAGCTTTTCCCACAGGGCCGCTTTGAAGCTTTAAGATGAGGAAAACTCTTTAAGTGGGAAGGCTCTCACACTCGTGCCAGTAGCTCCGGTCACATATTCATAATTGAATAATTAAGAAAGTTAAGGGCCAGAGAGATGGCTCAGTGGGTAAAGGTGCTTGCTCCTGAGTGCGACAAACTGGGTTTAATCCCAAGGATCACCCGGTGGAAGGAGACACCTGGCTTTTTTGAGTTGCCCCTAACCTTCACACACGTGCCTTGACACACGTGGCTATACTCATGCTCCTGCATATACACACATTGAATAAATAAATGTAATTAAAATGCTTTTAGTTAGGAATGGCTGAGAATGTAGTTCACAGTGGGCAGAACACTTGCCTAGCCTGTTCAAGACCCTGAATTCAATTCAGAAAGAGAGGGTTTGCATACGGAGGAGGCAGTGGCAGAGGGAAGAAATGGAGGGACACTGTTCACTTGGGGCAGCCCCTGGGCCTGGGATGAGGGAAAGGTTTTGAGAATAGGGAATTGGTGTCTTCTCCTTTCAGGGGTATGTGTGTGGTACATGCATGTGTTCATATATGCACGTGGACAACACACATCTATGTATGCCTGTGGAGGTCAGAGGTGTATATAGGGTGTTTTCTTTAATGGTTTTCCACCTCATTTGTTGAGACTGGGATCGCTTCCCTAACCCTAAAGCTGACAGTGTCGCTGGGCTGACAGGCCAGGGATCCAGGGATCCACCTGTCTCTGATCCTTTGTGTTGAGGTTACAGATCCCCTCAGCCACACCCAGCGTTCATGAGGATGTCAGGGATCCAAACCCGGGTTCTCACTCAGCCAGACTCAGGTGTGACCAGGAAGATGGGAACGTTCAGGAGTGAGAAATGCCATCCTGGAAGGCTGGGGTCTCTGCACCCACCAGAGCCTGTGGTGTCAGGACAGAACGAGACACGGGTATCTGTGGGCACTAGAGTACATGTGTGGGTGTGTACAGTGTTAATGTGACTCAGGAGCACCATGTGACATAGATACAGCTTCAGTTCCTATCTGTCTGTAACACATGACAGACCGGATTCAGAGAGTGGCCCAAGTGGATGGGGTTACTCCAAGGTAGTGCGTGGCTCACAGGGCCACTCTGGGGCAGGGCAAACCCTGTCACTGTTGCCCACTCTCCCCTAGCCCCCCTCCCTGGTGCTGTCCTCTTAGAGCTCTTTAGTTCAATGGGTACAGAGGCCCGGCTGTGCAGGAGGCTCACCTCTGCCTTCTCTCCTGCCTCAGAAGAAGAGCAAAGTGCACTACCACATTGCCGTCATCATCAACTACCTGGGCCACTGCATCTCCCTGGTGGCCCTCCTGGTGGCCTTTGTCCTCTTCCTGCGGCTCAGGTGAGAAGGCACGGGCACTGCCACCCCTGGGCCCTTGAGCGTACACGGGGGAGGTGGGTAAGACCCAGGCATAGCTATGGGGTGGGGGCACTGACCAAGGGGTAACCTGCCTCTCATTTGCATAGAAGAGTACCACTCTGAGAAGCTCAGGTCTCTTAGGACCTCTGCAGAGCCATGCCTGTCCTTTCTCCCAGAAGCCTCTGGGGGACGTAGGATAGGGAGAAACAAAGCCCAGGCTCACCTGTGTCACCAATGCCTAAAGCCGGTCTGTATCCATCTTGTGGTTATAAGGCAGGGGGACCCCTGGAGGTGAGGGTTTCATCGAGGGACATCCCTGTCACAAGTTCAAATATGATAGGGTCCGAGTGATAGGTAAAAAGCTTTGAGTGGGTAGCACCAGAAATTGAAAGTCAAGACAGGCTTGACTGTTGGAGGTTTCTCCTATTTATAAGCACTCAATCCTGGGGTGTGGGAAACGAGGGGGACTCCCTGACCACACTGGGCTCTTCCAGGAGCAGATGTCTTGGTGGTCCCTGATAGGAAGGGGCCAGTGGAGTTCAGGCTAATCCATCAGCCCCACTCACTCAAGCTTCAGTCCCTCCATTCTTGCACCTGAGCTGGAGCGACACTCAGTGCCCACAACCCGCCCTCATGCTCTCTCCTCCCCGTTGCTATGGCCACCTGCCCTCTCCCGCTACCCCAGGAGCATCCGGTGCCTGAGGAACATCATCCACTGGAACCTCATCTCTGCTTTTATCCTGCGCAACGCCACATGGTTTGTGGTTCAGCTCACCGTGAGCCCCGAGGTCCACCAGAGCAATGTGGTACGTCCCAGCTAGGGAAGCAGGAAAGGTCGAGCCCGGGTCAGAGGAGCTAGATTAGGGCTACCGTGTAGAAGGGTCGGGCCTGGGTACCCACAGAACAGGAACAGGACCCCAAGGAGCCTGAGGTTGGACACTGGGGTCTCTGGATACCCCCACGCTCACGGCATCTCTGGTTGGGGCAGGCCTGGTGCAGGCTGGTGACAGCTGCCTACAACTACTTCCATGTAACCAACTTCTTCTGGATGTTCGGCGAGGGTTGCTACCTGCACACAGCCATTGTACTCACATACTCCACCGACCGTCTGCGCAAGTGGATGTTCGTCTGCATCGGCTGGGGTGAGCTGGGCCAGCCCTGCCTCTGCCTCTCCTCACCGAGGATGTGGGCCAGCCGGGTCAGGAGGGTGGGGTGCACATCCTTCTTAGGGACGAGAGTAGTGGAGTTGCCATGAAGCATCAGAGCTAAACTCCCATGAATCCTTGCTCTAGGGTCAGCCCCTGACTGCCCTGGGTCCTCCAGTAACAGTCACTCTCTCCCTCAGGTGTGCCTTTCCCCATCATTGTGGCTTGGGCCATTGGGAAACTTTACTACGACAATGAAAAGTAAGTCACTCTGTGAGGTCAGAGCCTAGCTCTACGTACACGCCCTAGGGGACTTCAGCCATTTTCTCTCCTGTAAAGACAGTGGCTTCTGCATCAACAAAGGCAGGGCACCGACCTCAATTCTAGGATCCTTTCCAGTGCTCTGCCAGGGAGGTGACACTAGACAGCCAAGGACCCAGCCTGTTATCTGTCTGGAGTTTTAAGGAGAGCAATACCCAAAGTCACACAGCCCAGGTTCTGAATTGTTGCCATCACCAAGTAGCTATGTGTGACCTTGGAGCTCATTGGCACAGCAGGCCTCAGTTTCCTCATCCATGAAATGGGCATCTTTGTTTTATTTGCCACCTCAAGGCTGTAGTGGGGATGGAGGGCATCAGTGCCTACTAAGCATGAAGAATAGCACCTGCCACCCAGTAAGTGCTGCATAAATGTTTATTAACATCAAGGTGTGCTTTACAATAAGATTCTACTCTTTTATTTATTTTTTTATATTTTTTTGGAAACTGATTCAAGTGGTTTCAAAGCCTTTTCTAGCACAGTCTGAAGCCTTGCACATGGGGACTTCCTGGCTGTCTGTCACAAGGATCATATGGGAAGGTCTAGAAAGTTCTATACCTCAGGGCTCCATGCTACCAGACTGAGGTGTGGCTTGGGTAACAGGGTGGTTACTGTGGAAAGCCAAGATTGAGAACTTCACAGAAAGACCGAGAAGGTGGGAGGAGCCGGGCAAGATTCCAGTACCAGTGTCACACTTAAGCATTCCCAGCTCCCAGCTGGCTGACTGGGGGTTCACACTGACAGACTCTCCCTTCCCCTCACTGGGCTCCGCAAGAAGCCTGGGGGAGTATCATTCACGTTTGTGAAGGTTGTTCCTTCTGCCTCAGGCTGGGGTGTTGGTGCCAAAACAGGGTAGGCGGCAGGCTGCAGGGAGCCAGTTCACTGAGTGCTGGGTGCGGTATCCCGGGCAGTGGGGAGAGGGGGCGGTATCTTCTTGGGAATGCCTGGATGGGGGTGCCTGAGCTTTGTAGGATATGAAAATTTGGGTAGAAGAGACTTGGAAGGAGGGAGAGGCGGGAGTAGGCAAGAGACAGGCAGCGAAGGAAAACCCAGAAAGGCGCCTGCTCCCACCTGGAGCAGGAAGGATGCTGTAAGGTTAGGCGTGAGCAGCTCTGAAGCCCCATCTGGTGGACAAATGCAGACACTGCAGCAGAAGTGGGGGAAGATGAGCAGAGAGGCTGCTGGGGTCCCACCCAGTCTGGAGGCCACGAACAGTGATGTATGACCTGAGTGGTGTTTAGAAAACAAAAACAAACAAAAAGAACCTTGAGGTTTCAGCCAGGAGGTCACATATGCTAACTTCCATTCTGGTTTACAGCATCCATTGCAAGTCCACATGCCCATAAGGACATGGGACTTCCGATTCGCCCTGTCCGTGCCTGCTCCCAGGAGCTTGCCAAATAAAGGTCAGTTCGTGAGGATGCAGAGCAGGCTAACATCTTGCAATAGGTGCTAGCTGTGAAACCTTTCCCTGCATGGGCTGCACTCCCACAGAGTCCCGCAGAAACTGCTGCGTGACGGGGCAGTGAGCATCGCTCAGCCATGGCCACTGCCAGAGTCCCTCGGTGGACACCAGAGAATGCAGTGCAGTGTCAGGTTTCCGGCTGTTTCTGGATTGCTGTTTGGAGAATTCTTTCCCTGGGTAACGCAAACAGGCAAGCTACCCCTGCCTGCCTGCCAGGGACCCAACCACAAACTCGGGTGCAGTTTACCAAAGTCCAGCTGAGGAAGCAATGAGTTTACTGGGAATGTTTACAGGGCCGAGGTGAGGGGCCATTTACAGGCACATAGGTGACCTCAAAGCACCCGCAGCGTGGAGAAAGACTCCCCTATGATACAGATGGAGTCAACCTCCAGTTAACTCTACAAACTCAAGCATCTCCTAAGACCATGAAGCTATGTGTAGTGGGCACCTAGAGGTGTAGGCAGACACAGCTGGGATCTCAGGCAAGGGCCCATTAACCCTCCCACTCTACTTCCCCTTTCTGTGGGAGGAATGTCAACAATCAGTCCCATCTTGAGGGGTCCTTACAAACAGCCACGACTGCGTGGATGAGGATGGTGGCTGTCACAATCAGGCGCCTTCGTGGGCCCTCCCTCCACAGAGCTTGCTCCAGCTTCGCATCCTACACCAGAGGGTGCCACCCACTTTGCAGACGGGTTCACTGAGGCACTGAAGGAGAGTCCGTTGGCCTGGCTTTCTTGGAAATTGGGGTGCCCTTTCCTCACCACTGGCAGGAACCCTGCCCTGTGTTCAAGCACTACACCACTGAAAGGACTCTGTTGATCCCTCTTTTTCCCTTTCCCTCTGTGGTCTTCTAGGTGCTGGTTTGGCAAACGTCCTGGAGTATACACTGACTACATCTACCAGGGCCCCATGATCCTGGTCCTGCTGGTGAGAGCCTCAAGAGGTAGCAGGAGGCAGGCCACCATGGGGTGGGACAGTCTTTCTAGTATGGACAGTATTGAGAGAAGGAGGGAGGAAGAGGGAGCACATGTGTGTGTGTGTGTGTGTGTGTGTGTGTGTGTGTGTGTGTGTGTGTGTGTGCAGCGAGTGCGGCAGGAATGTCCCATCCACCCCACCCACCTCCATTTCCTGCATTTGTCGCTGCCACCCATCCTCACTCCTCCTGGTGTGCTCCAATTGCAGATCAACTTCATCTTTCTCTTCAACATTGTCCGCATCCTCATGACCAAACTCCGGGCATCCACCACATCTGAGACTATTCAGTACAGGTACCTGGCTCCCCGGGGATACTTCAGAGATTCCCAGTGGCTCCTTTGAACCAGATCTCTCCCGTGGCAGCCAGTCAACCCCCGAAACTGCAGCTCCACCTTGCCCAGACATGCCTGAGACACTCCCCTCAAGCTAGCAGCCCCACCCCTCCTAGGTAGTCTGTGACTCCAGCCTCTATCCCACCCTAGGAAGGCTGTGAAGGCCACCCTGGTGCTCCTGCCCCTCCTGGGCATCACCTACATGTTGTTCTTCGTCAACCCCGGAGAAGACGAGGTCTCCAGGGTTGTCTTCATCTACTTCAACTCTTTCCTGGAGTCCTTTCAGGTACCTCCATCCTTCCGGAGCCTTGCCTCTCCAGCCTGGGGACCAGATTTGCACCCATGGGTGGGGATTTGTTCTGGCAGAGGCCTGGGGGGCTGGGGGAGGCGGGGCTGGGCCACCTGGGCTGGTAAGACCCCACTTACCTCGGACTCACTTCTTCCTTCCAGGGCTTCTTCGTGTCTGTGTTCTACTGTTTTCTGAACAGTGAGGTAAGGATCTAAGGCCAGGCTGGGGACTGTCTCCCTCATATCTCTCCTGCCATGGGCTGGCTTTCCTCCCCCTTCCCAGGGCCCCACGATATGCCTCGGGGAACTTCGTTGATCTGTACCTGTGAGGACAGCTCCGACTCTTTCAGCATGGCATGGGGGTGGTTAGAAGATAAGGCCTCTGCCTTAGGGAGAGTCAGACAGGGGTAGGGATTCTGTATGGCAAAGGCAAGATGGCATCTCTATTAGACTGGGGGGGGAAAAGGTGTGCCTTCCTCATTTGGGAAAACTGACTGGACAAGCAGCAAACCAATAGAAGTAATTATGTGACTGTCACCACCTACGATAGAGCCTGTCACCAACCCCGGTAGGCGCCTGTATCAACCTAGAGGACGCAGGGATGAGAGGGGTGTCCTGAGTCTGAGCTCTGATGCGTTACCTTGTGCCCACAGGTCCGCTCTGCCATCCGGAAGAGGTGGCGGCGGTGGCAGGACAAGCACTCCATTAGAGCCCGAGTGGCCCGCGCCATGTCCATCCCCACCTCCCCCACCAGAGTCAGCTTCCACAGCATCAAGCAGTCCACAGCGGTGTGAGCCGCAGGCCACAGAGCAGCCCCTAAGACCTGAGGCCGGGGAAATGATGCAAGTTCACTCGCGAGCCTGTCTGCAGAGGCAGGTGACCTTCCCATTCCTGCCCCTGGGCTGCAGACCTGAGAGCCTGCCCAGCCATGGACAAAGCTCATAGCACCGGGGTGGGTCCTGGGCATCTAGCTCCCTGCTGCCCATTCTCCCTGGGAAGTTGAAATGGGCATTGGGGGCTGGAAACCCTGCAGCAGTTTGATGGACCTGTGAGTGCTGTCTTCTCCCAGAGCAGCTCACTGAAGATCTGTCGTCTTCGGCAGCTGTTGGGGAGGCCACTTGCCCAAGGGCATCATGGGAAACTCCCTTCTGAGACTGTAAAGCCTCTGAGGGTTGGCGATGCCTCGGGATGCTACCGAGGACCAACGCCACACGGCCCAGTCAGGAGACCTGGAGATAGCGTTAGAAATTTGGAAACGTCATCAGATGGCACTCCACCTTCCTACGAGTGACTCCTGACCCACCAGGATGTCATCAGCTCTGTGGCACTGCCACTGGAAAGCCCTGCCTTGCTGCTTTGCTGCCTTGCACCTTTAGACATTTACTATTCTGCAGGCCAGCTTTCTGTCACTTATCCACTGACAGCAACGGTCCCCTCGCCCCCAAACCCTCCCACCTCTGGATATCTTCTAACCTGTGAGAAGATGGGGGTCGGGAAGGGGACTTGAGTTGCCTGTAAGGGAGAACTAGAGTGGGCCCAGCCTATGAGGAAGGAGTGGCCCCTGGGTACCCAGGCCACTGTCTTCAGTGGCTGGCCTCTTGAACACAGTCACAAGCTGGGGGAAGGGTGAAAGGACCTCTCTATTCGAGTTCCCTGACCAGTGACAAGTGGCTCCTGGGACAACTGCCTTGTTCCCAGGCTTGAAATGGCCCAGTCCTCACTGGGTAGGAGGGCTGAGGAGCCGCAGCAGGACTGAGGTGGGGGGTGATATAAATAATATTTATCTTTTTAATTACCTTTGTGAAGACGTCCATTCTGCTGGGGCTAGGAGTGAGCCAGAGGGTAGCTTCTGAGAAGTAGCCGGTAGGGGCGGGAATTACTGTGTGGCAGGATGCCTGATACATCTCATTACAATTCAGGATGAGCCGGAGGGCCAGAGGCAGAGGGCATGAACTCCAGACATGAAGGTATGGATGCTTGTCAAGTAACAGCTCTTGGCAAGGTGGTGAGACCTGGAGAGAAGAGCTGTGGGGCTTTCATGCAGGTTACCACGCAGGGAGAGTTAGCATGGATGGGGGACAGCCATGAGACCAGGCTGAAGTGGGGCCCAGTTCTGTAGAGGAGAACTAGGCAGCAGTTAGGGAGGCTGAGCAGCCTATGGAGCTGGAGTCTTCCCAGATGCACACATGGAGACTTGGTGGCCGGAGCACTCTCAAGGCAGCACTGGAGAGCGGGTAAGGCCAAGGAAGGAGAGAAAGGGAAAGACAGATGATGTACAAGCACCATGGCAGGCAGCTGGGACTCTGGCCTTCCAAGGAGCCTGGGACACAGGATGAGGGAGCAGAGTTGGGATACTGGTCTACCAACTCTTACCATCCCTCATTCACTGATGCAAGCTGCTCCCAAGGGACATGAGTGTCCCTGCATTTGCCACATCCACGGGGCCACAGAGTCATCAGAAGACGGCATGCTGCAAGCCTCTGAGAGGAAGCACAGGGGTGATGGGTGGGACTCCCGTGAGGGTCCCAGCGCCACCTGGGCCATGCCTCTGGGGCTCCGACCAGGGAGGACAGCCACCTCATGCATGCATATGAACGTGCACACAGTCGCACACAAGGGTGTGTGGCAGGAGATGCCATGAGAAGACTGATATGGCTGTGGCGGGAGAGCTCCACAGCTCCCGCTGAGCCAGCAGAGATGATGGAGGAGAAGGCGTTCTTGAAGGCTACATGGAGTGCCCTTCCCTGCCAGTTCTTCAAGCAGGAGTGCGCCCTTAAGTAGAGGTGGGGTTGGGGAGGCCCAGAGAACACTGGGAGAAAAGTGAACGGGTGGCTTCTACATCAACCTAGGAGTTTATGGGTGGGCTAGGGAGAGAGAGGGAAAGCCCCCCTCCCCTTCCCAGGTGACTGCAGGGACCCACAATGACCAAGTGTCAAATAGCCACACTGAGATGGTTCTTCACTCTGCCTTTCAACCTGTCCCAGGCAGGGTTCTGGTTTCTCACCAAGCCTCTGTGCTGATGGGGCATTTGCTAAGACAGAAACAGAGCAGGAAAAGGCATCTCCTGAGGGAGGGAAAGAGAAAGGTTCTAGAGAGTTATACAGCCGGGTGTGGTGGCGCACACCTTTAATCCCAGCACTCAAGAGGCAGAGGCAGGCGGATTTCTGAGTTCGAGGCCAGCCTGGTCTACAGAGTGAGTTCCAGGACAGCCAGGGCTACACAGAGAAACCCTGTCTCGAAAAAAAACGAGAGAGAGAGAGAAAGAGAGAGAGAGAGAGAGAGAGAGAGAGAGAGAGAGAGAGACCCCTGTAAGCTGCTTAACCATCCACCAAATCTATTCTAGCATCTAACCCTTAACTCAATTGAAGGACCAGACCACTTTGCGGTAGAGGGAACCGAGGCTGAGGAAGCAAGGCTGGCTACACATCTGGGAGTCTTCCCTTCCTAGAGTCCTCCAGCCTTGGCTTGGAAGGCCAAGACCCACAGAACGGCACAGGGGAGATGAGAGGCTGGTACAGGGACTCAGGCTGATCTCAGCTGTGTCCAGGTGGCTCACCCAGTGTCCAGCTGCCCGGCCAGCTGTGGAGGAGCAATTGGAGCTTTCTGCTCAGTGTCTCTCTCCCTTCCCTGGCACCCCCCCCTCATCCCTCGCCTCAAAATGATGCTTCATTCCAAACTGTACATCCAGGTCACTAGAAGCCACTGTCACCCTCATGGTCCCCACCCAGATCCACTCAGACCCCTGCAAAGAACTCCAAGACCTCCGAGCCATCCCACCCAGCTCCCCCGATGACTTTAAACTCACCTGCTGACCACACTGGGTCTGGCGTGGCCAGGTAACTTCTGTGGCAATCCCGAGCCAGTCCTTACTGCCGTGGGCACCAGGTCTCATGTAGGGATCAAACTGTTCTGCGTTCAACCCTGTGAACCCTGTGATGCTGCTCCCCCTTTTAACATATGAGGAAGGTGGAGCCCGGAGAGGAGAAGAGGTCTTCCTGAGGGCACTCAACAGAGGTGTGGCTGAAGGAGAACCCAAGCAGCCTCACATGCGCCAGTGTTCCACCAAGTGCCCCAGGAGCCCACTGCAAGGTGGCCCTCTATCTCCTCCTTTTGGGGACATTGTTCAGCTTCCCAGTTAGTAGACAAGCAGTATTTAGGGATGAGCTGACTGAACAGCCTACAGATCAGGGGCCTCAGACTGCCCACCTCCCAGTGACCCAGCCTGTTTCACATTCACATTTCAGCATGGCTTCCCACTCTCCCGCTAACACGCCAACCCTGCAAATCATGAAGCTCAGGGTGGAGGAAGACCTGAACCATGGGAATTTTGCTAGGCCCTCAGTATTCAGGAAAGTCATGAGTTCCAGACTGCAAGCCACTCCTACTCTATGTCTCTATGAGGTCCCGGACAGAACCCCTAACACCCAGCCTCATTGCCCATTGGACAAAGACACAGGGTAGGGCCTTCCAGAGGACCCAGAGATGCTGAGGACTACCACAGATAGCCCCCAGCTAGGGTAGACAGCATGGGGGTGTTCCTTCTTGGGCCTTCACTCCTAGGATGGTGGGGAAGACACAAGTAGTGTCTAGGCCCAGATCTGTTCCAGCTGGAAAGGTGTGGGCCATTGAACCAGGCCAGGAGAGGGTCTAGGAGACCCGGTCCCTTCCCCACTGTCCTCACCTGCAGTCCTCACTACCTTGATTACATGAAGATAAATATCCCAGATGCCACCTAGAACCTAGGTCCCAACTGAAACAGACACTTTGTCCCAAGCTACCTGGGGAACCCCTGAGAGCCGAGATCTTAGCAGAGGGTTGCAGTGGGGTCGGGTGACACTGCTGACGGAGGGTTCTGCAGTTAAAACCTGGAGAGTAGTGGAGTCTGAAGAGCCCCAGCGGCTCCAGGGGAATACACTCACAAAGGCACCAAGTGCCCACAGGAGGCAGTCCTAGGGCTGGTGGCCTGGGGGTTCTGGGGCAGCCAGGACTGAATAGGTTTCCCCAAATCTCAGGGAACTAGACACCCCAGGTTCATGGAGTGAAGGGTTCAGAAAGTTCTGTGAGCCAGGGCACCCCTAGCCGGAGGATCTGATGTGGAGGGGGATGGAGTCAGCAGTATGCTGTGTTCACATCTTCTCAACCTCATTGTGCCCCTGGCCAACAGAGTCCTGATGACCAAAATGAAACCCATGCTGGGAGCAGGACTACTGCAGTGGACTGGGATGACATCCTGGTTTCTTGGTTTTTGTTCTCATTATGGTAAAAAATGCACATGAACATTAAAAAAAAAAAATCACGTCCTCACAAGTGAAATTTTAAAATGCACAGGTGTTAATATCACAGCCTACAGATACGGTTAATTATTACATGTCAATAAAATACACCCACAACACTGTTTCCAGAATGTTTCATCATCCTGAGTGGAAAATCAATCTCACCTCTCCCTCCCCCTTCCCCCTCCTCCCCTTCTCCTCCTTCCCTCTCCCCCCCCAAGCCCATCCTCCTTTCTCCTCCTCCCCCTCCTCCCTCTCTCTTTCTTCCCCCTCCTCCTCCCCCCCTCCTCCAGGAGTCTGATTTCCATTCTTGTGGGTGGGTCCCCAGGAGGATGGCAGCTCCAGGAACAACTCTTCTAACTTAAAGCCGTCATGCTGCTTCCCACGTGGCCACATCACTGCACAGTCTCAGCAGCTGTGCAGAAGCCTCTAGTTTGTCTGTATCTTCACGTGTGACCAAGTTTGTGGTTGGTTGACTGGTTTTAAGACAAGATCTCATGTAACCCAGCGGGCCTCAAGCTTGCTATGAAGTAAAAAGGATAAACTTTAAACTTCTAATCCTCCTGCCTCTACCTCCCGAGTGCTAGGGTTACAGGCGTGCAGAACCACATCTGTGTTTATGCAGTCCTGGGGATCGAACCCAGACTTTCGCACACGCTAGGCAGGCTCTCTACCAACTGAGCTACATCCTCGGCTGTTCTTTTTAAAGATTTATTTATTGATTTTATGTGTGTAAGTACACTGTAGCTGTCTTCAGACACACCAGAAGAGGGGTGCGTTGTGAGCCACCATGTGGTTGCTGGGGATTGAACTCAGGCCCTCTGCAAGAACAGTCAGTGCTCTTAACCGCTGAGCCATCTCTCCAGCTCCTCTGTTTGCTTTTTAATAATAGTTGGCTCCCAGAATGTGCTGATCTTGGTTTCTAAAACAAAATAAAACAAACAAGCAAGCAAACAAAAAACCTCCCTGTGAGGAGAGGGCTTTAGTGAGGATTATAGCCTTTCATGGAGGGTGCCTGTCCCGACAGTAACTAAGTGCTTGGTTCTTGGCCACATATCAGATCTCCTTCATACCAGATGTTTACATTATGGTTCATAACAGTAGCCAAGTTACAGCTACAAAGCAGCAACATATAATGTTATGGTTGGAGATCCCCCCAGCATGAGGCTATATGAAAGAGTCACCGCATTAGGAAGGGTGAGAGCCACTGCTCTGGAGGGGCGCACTCCGAGGTGACATTGCCACGTGCCCCACTAACGGTTATACATGCCAAGCCTCCTCCCCACCCCACCCCCATGCTTCTCTGAGATAAAGATTCCTCGGGGGGGGGCAAGCCAGTGGTGGCTTAGCTTTCTGAGCCTTGCACAGCCCCCCAACTTGTGGCAAGTCGCCAATCAGTTGTGTTGGCTCCTAATGTGTTTCTGACAGTTCACCAGTCATAGTAATTACTGCTTGTAATGTAATTAAATGTTATGTTAATGGATAAATCAGAAGTGCACAAACCAAGGGGAAATGGTTTTGATGATAATTTGGCTGGATGCTTTGAAAGACACAGTTACAAATGAGTCACCAAAAACTAAGCTGTCAAATTAGGTGTTGGCAAGACAAACGGAAATAATCAGGGGCAAGACAGTCAGAATCTAAATGTGGCCTGCTGACCACTTTATAAGGTTCTTTAAAAATGGCCCCCACTTTCAAGACTCTGAGCTGGGTGCTGGGGACACCTTTCATCTCTCCTCGTTGGTGTGGCATCAACTAGGCCTTTGCAGTGTAATCAAATTAGAAACGAGTGGGCTGTACGCCATGGTGACACAGACAGGGAGAGAGTCATGTAACCATAGCTGCAGAGTGGAATGGCTCGCTATAAGCCAGGGTGGCCCCAAGGCTGGCTGGCCACACCTAGGAAGAGGTAAGCAGAAATGCCACCTAGACTCCCCAGTGCTCAGGCTGCTACAGCAAGAACAGACAAGATGCTGAGGCTTCAGTAGGTTCTGGTGAGAAGGCTCCTGTCCTGTGATCTGGTCTTACCTTTGCGCACACCGTGGGCTTCGGTGCGCACACCGTGGGCTTCGGTGCACAGATGAGGAGGGGACACGGCCTTCAGCCTTTAGGTTACGTATACCTTTCAGAATTATGAGGGAATGCGTTTCTGATTGTTGTTATTGTTGCTGCTCGTGGGGGTAGCAGTGGGGTGTGTGTGTGTGTGTGTGTGTGTGTGTGTGTGTGTGTGTGTGTGTGTG
>NC_034603.1:71583021-71623047 GCF_900095145.1 Mus pahari
GGAGTTGTTGAGGCAGGGTCTGGCTTAGAAGCCCAAATTGGCCTCAAACTCACCATCCTCCTGCCTCCGCCTCCCTAGAACTTCAATGAGGTATGTATCACCGTACCTTAATCCATTTCCAGTGGGTTTTTTTTTCCTTTTAAATAAAAGTATTTAATGAAACAAGGAACCACAAATACCTTCTGCCACCTCACAGAGACATGCCTGCCAAGGCAAGCTGTTATGCCAAACCTTTAATACATTCTGTTTTCACTTAAAATGCTCATTTTCCAAATTGGCTCGACTATTTTTTTGACTTTTATTTTTTTATTAGATATTTTCTTTATTTACATTTCAAATGTTATCCCCTTTCCTAGTTTCCCCTCCGAAAATCCTCTAACTTCTCCCCCCTCTCCCCCACTGCTCCCCAACCACCCACTCCTGCTTCCTGGCCCTGGCATTCCCCTATTCTGGGTCATAGTACCTTCGCAGGACCAAGGGCCTCTCCTCCCATTGATGACTGACAAGGCCATCCTCTGCTACATATGCAGCTAGAGCCATGAGTCTCTCCGTGTGTTTTCTTTGATTGGTGGTTTAGTCCCAGGGAGCTCTGGGGTTGCTGGTTAGTTCATATTGTTGTTCCTCCTAGGGGGCTGCAAACCCCTTCAGCTCTTGGGTACTTTATCTCCTTCATTGGGGACCCTGTGCTCCGTCCAGTGGATGACTGTGAGCATCCACTTCTGTATTTGTCAGGCACTGGCAGAGCCTCTCAGGAGACAGCTGTATCAGTCTCCTGTCAGCAAGCTCTTGTTGGCATCTGCAATAGTGCCTAGGTTTGGTGGTTGTTTATGGGATGGATCCCCAGGTGGGGTAGTCTCTGGATGGCCATGCCTTCAGTCTCTGCTCCACACTTTGTCCCTGTAACTCCTTCTATGGTTATTTTGTTCCCCCTTCTAAGGATCGAAATGTCCACACTCTGGGCTTCCTTCTTCTTGTGGTTTCTTCTTAAAATTACACTTCATCTATGTACAGAGGAAAGGCATACCTGTGCCGTGGTGCATGTATGGAGGTCACAGGACAAGCTTCAAGAGCTGGTTCTTTTCCTTTCACTGTGTGGATCCTGGATTGAATTCGGGTTGACAGGCTTGGTCGGCATCAGGCACTCCTACCTGCTGAGCCAACTCGCTGGTCCCATTTCTGTTGTTCTAAGACATGTGATTCATACCATCATTTAGGGCAGCCCAAGCAACTTGTGCAATGTATAAGATAGAAAGGAAACTCTGTGTGTATGTGTGTGCGCGCACGTGTGTGTGTGTGTGTGTGTGTGTGTGTGTTTGTGTGTGTGTGTGTGTGATGTATGTAGTTGTCTTACTTTTTTCTATTGCTGTGCCAAAACACCATGGCCAAAGCTCTTTATAAAAGAAAGAATTGAATTTGGCTTATGGTTTCAGAGAGAATCCCTGATCCCAGAGCTCACGTCTTGGTCCACGGCCGCCACTAGGCAGTGGGCACACTGGGAACGGCACTGTCTTTGGAACCTCAAATCCTGCCCCGAGACACATAGCTCTTCCAACAGGTTCACATCCCCCTAATTCTTCCCAAACAGCTCTGCCAACCGGGGACCAAGTATGGTGTCTGTGTGTGGAGTCAAGCGCAGCGACACACACCTAACTGACGTACCGGGGAGACAGAGGCAGGAAGGGTTCGAACGAGTTTGAGGCCCTAAGCCTGTGACAGGCCAGTCTCGTTCAATTTACCACCACAGTGATGGAGGGTATGTGTGTCTGTGGCCACATACATGGGGACCGGAGTAGCACACATGAGGTGTCTTCCTCTATCGTGCCCTAACCAATTCTCTTGAGAATGGATCTGCCTAGGGAGCTCCTGGCTTCTCTCCATGCTCTAACGCTGCAGGTACAGGCTCATGCAGCCATGCCTGGCTTTCCATGTGGGTGTTGGAGAGTCACACTCAGGTCTCCTGCTTGCAGAGCTAGCAGTCCTATCCACTCAGCCATCTCGATGGTACTAAGGTACGGAATTTTTTTTTGAAGGATTTCACATCTCAGTTGGCTTTGTCAATGAGTCCACCTCCCATCCAGACCCCAGCATCACCACCTCCACAGTCCTTGAGTGGACGTGATGTGCAATAGTAGCAGATGCTATGTGCAGTGGTGACAGAGGCAATGTGCAGTGATACAGGATGCTATGTGTGGTGATAATGGATCAACCAGAGGCTGTGATGCTTAGCAACCTGACCATGAATCTGGCACCTAATGTTAGGTGGGACCTTGAAAAAGCTCTGTAGCTGCCCTGCACATCAATCCTGTGACCACAAATCCAGTCACTCACTCACCCATCACACACACATTTTGAACATTGCTTTCTATTCAAGAATCTTAGATTACTAACTAGGACAGACATGGTCACTGCCTTCACGGACCTCACGTGTCTTCAGTAGGAGTAGAACATACCAAACAGGCACCGTGCCAAGTGTGGTGCCATGAGGGAAACCTGCGCTGTGATGATGGCATGCTGAGAGGGGGCTGTCCCCACCCAAGGAATGGTGATGGAGGTTATATTGGAGTCAAAGCCTAGATGACAAAGTTAAGCAACAAGTGGCATAGATTATACTGCTAGGAGACTGGGGGCAGAAAGCAAATCAGTAGGGTCAGAGATGCGGCTCACTGGTGGGGTGGTTGTTTAGCACACATAAGGTCTAGGTTCAATCCCTAGAACAAAGGAGGGGGTGGGAGTTGGGGCTGAAGGGCTATGCCCAGTGTTGACCCAGGGCACAGAGTTGGGGCATAAGCCCTCCACAAGCCCTGGAGACCTGGACTAGTTCCCAGAAGTGCCTCCGCCTGAAACAGAGTCCCCTCTGCTGCTATTCCAAGAGGCTGTGCTGGTGAGTGATGGCAGACCTCATCTCCAGCAGAGAGGTGTCACAAAATGACAGGTGAAAGAAACTGAGCGACAGCTCTGTGGCACTAGAGACTGGCTCCAGGCCAGCAGAAGAAGCATGGGAACACAGGAGAACCTCTGGTCACTCTCCACCCCTCTCTCCTGGTCCCAGGGGCCCAAGGGTACCTCCTCTGCACATACCAGTTGTCCTGATGACCGCATTCGTCAACGTAGACCTTTATGGGTGGCCTGAGGAAGACCGGATAGGACAATTTGGTGGCTGGTGAGAGGATACCAGGGCTCGGATGGAAATCTGCCCAACCAGTATCTAGGGTTGGTTCTTGATTTTAAATTCAGCTCCCAGCTCAACCTCAGAACGTAAGCAGGGAGACCAACCTACACCTCAAAAGATTTATAAGACATCAAAGCCCAGTGGTTTAACGAGGTGAGAACTTTTTCTGCTTGGACTGCTTTGAGCCTATTCTACTCCTGATATAAGTCACTGTAACAAAGACGCCCATGACAAGCAGAAGGCTTATTGTGGAAGGTCACATCTCTCTCTAGTCGCAGTGAGCACCCCAGACAACTGATCCATGCAGTTGCCCAGGGACTGCCTGCCCAACCCACCCCCTGCTTCACTTTGTCCCCATCCCTTCAGGCATTGTCCCTATCACGGTCCCGTCCTTGTCCTAAGTTGTAAGGAAGTGACAGAGTGGGTAAGAAGCTCTGAGGTGAGCTCTGGAGAGCGGGACTGATTTCCAAGGAAGGTGTGCAGCCTTCAGCTAAGTGGACATTGTAGCGATGCAGTAAGTCCAGATAGACACCCTGGCCCTTAGCATGCGTTCTTCATTGGGCTCAGCACCCAGGAGCCTAGAGGTGTGATGTCCTCGTTACTCTGCAGCTAATGATGTAGGGCCAGGGGCTAGAGCGAGAATGCAGTGTCTGAGAGTGCTGGCTGGGAAACCTTAAGGACCTAAGGATAGGTTCCCAGCACCCAGATCTTTTAAAATGGGGTATGGCCACACACACGTGTCATCTCAGCCCTAAGGGAGGGAAAGACAGGATCCCTGGGTTAGGTCCTCAGTACCCAGATCTTTAAAAATGGGGTGTGGCCACACACACGTGTCACCTCAGCCCTAAGGGAGGGAAAGACAGGATCCCTGGGGCTTGCTAGCTGCCAGCCTAGCTCCAAGTCCCTGCCTCAAGGGAATGAGGCAGAGGGAGATAGAATGATGAAGATGTACCCAGAGCCCTCCTCTGGTCTCCTCTGAACATGCATAGGCATTTACACCTACAGGCATTTGTACACATATGAGATACACACTGTCCTGGTTTGGTGTCTATTCCTATGATAAGACACCATGACTAAAAACAACTTAGTGAGGAAGAACTTACAGGTTACAGTCCATCATCAGGGTAAACCAAAGCAGGAACTCAGCCACGGGGCTGAAGGAGAGGCCATGGAGGGGTGCTGTTTACTGCCTTGCCCCCTATAGTGTGCTCAGCCTGTCTTTTTAGAGAACCCATGACTACCATCCTAGAGGTAGCACCACCCACACTCAGAAAGCAGAGGCAAGCAGATCCCCTGAGAGTTCAAGGCCAGCCTGGTCTACAGAGTGAGCTCCGGGACAGCCAGGGCTGCAGAGTGAGACCCTGGGTTGGCTGCTCATGCCACTCACGCAGCAGGGAACTCCCTTTGTAAATGCTGTAAACTTTTTATACTTAGTAAACTTTGTAAAGCCCCAAGGAGGAAAGTATCCAGGCCCTCACCTGAGGAGCTCCAGCAGCCAGGCTCAACCCCCAGACCCCCCCTAACTGTCATAATGGTGTTCCCAGACTCTGTAACTGTCACAAAGGTCATCTCCAGCCCCTCAACAAGACCCTCCCCAGATTATGCTAATTTTAAGTAAAAAAAAAAAAACAAAAGTCTGAACCTGACCTCTCCAAGCTCAGAACTTGAAACCCTACTACCCCTCATCCACACCCTGGATATCTCTGCCCTAGAAAGCTTCACCCCCTAAAAAGCTCTATATAAAGGCTGTGTCCACTCAGTTCCCTGCTGTCCACTCCCTCTCAGGAGCAGAGGCAGCCACTCCTGGATTCGTCCCTCCACACCCTGGACCCTCCAATACATCTTTTATGAGATTTGCTGCCTAGTGGCTGTCTCGTCAGAAACCAAGAAGCAATGAAGAGAAGAAGGGAAGAGAAGGAGAGAGGCTGAGGCTCCTGAGCTCCTGAGCTCAGCTGGGGATCTCTCCCCTGGGAGCTGCAAGGCCTCTACTGAGGAGGTTTCCTCTCAGAGCCGTGTGGTTCCTGGGCCCTGCTGTCTCAGGCTACCCTTCTGCTGAGGTGCTTCTCTCTTCAGAGCTTCCAAGTCCCAGGACACCTCCCATCCAAGCAGGAAGGCCAACCTATTGCAAAGAAAGAAAGAAAAGAAAGAAAGAAAGAAAGAAAGAAAGAAAGAAAGAAAGAAAGAAAGAAAGAAAGAAAGGGAGAGGGAGGGGAGGGGAGGGGGGAGGAGAGAAGAAGAGAAAAAAGAAAAAGAAAAAGAAAAAGAAAAAGAAAAAGAAAAAAGAAAAAGAAAAGGAAGAAAAGAAGACAAAAATGACCCACAGTCTTACCTACAGGCAATCTGTTGGAGGTATTTTCTCAATACAGGTTCCTTTTCCCAGATAACTCTAACTTCTGTCAAGCTGAAAAAAAACTAGCTGGGACACACACACAGACACACAGACACACACACACACACACACACACACACACACACACACACAGGTAAGAACGAAGGAAAGGAAGAGAGGAAGGAAGGAAGGAAGGAAGGAAGGAAGGAAGGAAGGAAGGAAGGAAGGAAGGAAGGAAACAAAGAAACAAAGAAACAAAGAAACAAAGAAACAAGCAAAGAAACAAAGAAGAAACAAAGAAAGAAACTGAGAGATGGCTCAGTGGTTAAGAGCACTGAGTTCAATTCCCAGCAACCACATGGTGGCCCACAACCATCTGTAATGGGATCCGATGCCCTCTTCTGGTGTGTCTGAAGAAAGCAACAGTGTACTCACATACATTAAATAAATAAATAAATAAATAAATAAATAAATAAATAAATAAATAAAATCTTTAAAAAAAGAAAGAGAGAGAGAATCCAAAAGGAGAAATGAACAGCACTGCCTAGGCTTTCCAGGCGCAAGACAAAAAGCTGTTTCCAGAATCCTGCCTGGGATCTCCAGCCCCCCCCCCCACACACACACACACACACACTTCAACCTTCCTGGGCTAGCCGTACTGAGAGGCCTGGGCAGGGATGAGGTCTCAGATGAGCTCCCTACTAGAGCCAGGATTGAGAACATGATCTGAGAGGGGCCAGGGGCCTGTGTCCTGCAGAGTGCTCTGCCTCACTTTATGACAGGGTAGGTAGGTGTGGCTCTGGTTGGCCAAGCTGCTCTGTGACCAAGAGCCACACCCCTCCCCCTGGGAGGGTAATAGAGCTGTGGGCAGCTGCCTCCTTGGGAGGACACAGCAGGTGGCTGGGGAGGATGGCATGCCTGGGTCCCCTCCTCCCCTTGGGCTCACTCCTCCTCTTCTTCCTCCTCCTCCTCCTCCTCAGCCCCGAGGCCCGGGGAGAATACGGCGTGGTCCGCGTTGTGTCAAAGAACTGGAGCAAGGACTACTGTGTCCTGTACAGCTCTGACTACATCAACCTGCCCCGGGACCTGCACCATGCCCCACTTCTGTCCCTGCACGATGGCACCAAGACACCCTGGTGTCCAGATGAAGACTCTTTCCACCAGGCCCAGGACAGTTCCCCTAGACAGCGACCCCTGCACCAGAGTACAACCATGGTCACACGTGGCAACTGTAGCTTCTATGCCAAGGGCTGGCTGGCTCAAGACCAAGGTGCCCATGGGTTGCTCATTGTGAGCCGGGCCAGCAATCAACAGTGTTCAGACACCATCTCAAAGCCCCAGGACCCCAGCAAGCCCTGGCCCGCCCTCACCATCCCAGTGGCCGTGCTCCGCTACACTGACATGTTGGACATCGTCAGCCACACTTACGGTGACACCGATGTCCGAGTAGCCATGTTTGCACCCCTCGAGCCCATTACTGACTATAACATGGCGATTATCTTCATCCTGGCCGTGGGCACTGTTGCTGCAGGTGGCTACTGGGCTGGTCTGATGGAGGCAGACAGGCTGCAGAGGCGCCAGGCCCAAAGAGGAGGGGGACTTGGTGGTCACAATCAACCACAAACAGCTGCAGCTGAGAGGTCCCAGAGGGCCTGGGAAGATGACGACTTTGAAGATGCACCCGTGGATTTCACACCAGCTATGACGGGCGCTGTGGTCACCATGTCCTGCTCCATCATAATCCTGCTGTATTTTTTCTATGACTGCTTTGTCTACGTCATGATTGGGATCTTTGGCCTGGGTGCCAGTACCGGCCTCTACAGCTGCCTAGCACCCATAGTGTGCCACCTGCCTCTGTGGCGATACCAGTGGGTCTTGCCTAGACACCGGATTTCTGTAAAGTGGCCATTACTACTGCTGGCAGGCCTGTGTGCCATGGTGACTGTCCTCTGGGTCATCTACAGAAATGAGGACCGTTGGGCGTGGCTCCTGCAGGACACTTTGGGCGTCGCCTACTGCCTTTTTGTCCTGAGGCGGGTGCGGCTGCCCACGCTCAAGAACTGCACTTCATTCCTGCTGGCCCTGCTGGCCTTCGATGTCTTCTTTGTCTTTATCACACCCCTGTTCACCAAGACTGGTGAGAGCATTATGGTAGAAGTGGCATCAGGCCCAGCAGATTCTTCAAGCCAGGAGAGGTTACCCATGGTGCTCAAGGTGCCCCGGCTAAGCTTCTCCGCCTTGACGTTGTGCGACCAGCCCTTCTCCATCCTTGGCTTTGGGGACATTGTTGTCCCTGGCTTCCTAGTGGCCTACTGTCACCGCTTTGACATGCAAGTCCAATCTCGCCAGGTCTACTATACGGCCTGTACAGTGGCCTATGCCGTGGGCCTGCTGGTCACCTTTGTCGCCATGGTCCTCATGCAGATGGGCCAGCCTGCCCTGCTCTACTTAGTGTCCAGCACTCTGCTCACCAGCCTTGCTGTGGCCACCTGCCGCCAAGAGCTCAGCCTTTTCTGGACCGGCCAGGGCAGAGCCAAGATTCTTGCTGAGCCCGTGGCACAGCCCTGCATTGCCTCTGCTGTGGGCTCCAAGATGAAGCTGGAGGATGTGAAGGATTCCCGTACAACCAACAGGTTTGAGCAGGCCATTGATGGAGAGTCAGGGGACTTAGACAGCAGCGCTGGGGATGACATGGCAGAAATGGTCACCCTATCTGAGGATGAAGCCACAAGTCCAGAGGGCCACAGCGAGAGTTCTGAGGACTGGAGTGACACCAACTTGGACCCCGATGAGCTACCCTCTGGCTCCCCCATGGCCCTAGAGGAGCTGATGCCTCTGGCCATGTTGATCCCACTGATCCCACCAATCCCACACCCCTCTGAGCTGGGCCACATCCGCACCCAGTCTCGGGTCCACGACAGCAGCCTTCCCTGGATGGGGTTGCACAAGAGAAAGGGCTTGAAGGTGAAGAAAAGTATGTCAGCCCAGGCTCCCCTATGAACAGAGTTCCCTAGGACCTGCACCTCTCAAAGGGCTTCCAGAACACTGCAGGGGAGGCTAGACAGGATAAGAGATGGGGCATTAGAGAAACTCCCTATATTCCTCGGCCGTCTGTTTGCTTGTTAGTATTGTAAGACAACAGTAGCACAGAATAAGGCTATGCAAAACTGGGAGAGTCCCTGTGGGTTGGTACCACTTCCAAACTATGCAGAGAGGAAACTGGGGCTCAGGGAGGTCACACAACTCATACAAATCCACTCAAGATCTGCCCTCCCCCCACCCCCCAGAGTTCCCTGGGAAGCTACCTGCCCTTTCCCTACCTGCCTGGCTCCTCAAACCAAAGCCCTGGTCCCTTACTTTGACACATAGCTACTCCCCACACATACCGCCCATCCCCAATTTCTTGATCCTTTCACCTCCCCTTCTTCTTTGTACACGCCAGTCTCGCTAGCTGGGTGCTCTCCCTGTCACTGAAAGACCCCAGGGCCAAGAAATCATGAGGCTTCCTTCAAACTTTAGCTCACGTGGGCTTGTTGAACCCCTTTGCTCGAGGCCCACAGATCCCTTGGCCCTGTCCCTGAGACACTGAACATGCCCCTGCTGTGTCCCCTGAGGCAGTAGGCATGGGAGGAGGACCCTGCCATCCAGAAGAAGAGCAGGAGTCTGGGGCAGGCAACAATACAAAGGTAACCGGGGTGCAGAGAGACGGGGCTCCCGTGGGAAGTTTTACAGCTCGGGTAGCCAGGTCTCCCTGGCTCTGCGTAATGAGCGCAGTTCCAAGGAACTCCAAAGACCCATTGGCAAAATGTGGCATATAAAACTGAATCCTCTAGACCGGGCGGTGGTGGCGCACGCCTTTAATCCCAACACTTGGGAGGCAGAGGCAGGCTGATTTCTGAGTTTGAGGCCAGCCTGGTCTACAAAGTGAGTTCCAGGACAGCCAGGGTTATACAGAGAAACCCTGTCTCAAAACAAACAAACAAACAAACAAACAAAAAACCAAAAAGAAAAACAAAAACTGAGCCCTCTAGAAGGAGGGGCACGAACAGGATGGCCTCCTTAGGACCCCACAGGGTTTTAGACCATGCGGTTTGTTTAAAAGTTTGATTGAGAGCAACCAGAGAACAGGGTAAGGGAACGCCTTCTGAAGGAGGCCCTGTTGTGGGGGTGGGGGGCTCATGTCTCAAGAGGCAATGCCACAAAGGAGCTAGAGTCAAGGACCAGGAAATCAGCCCCACACCAACTTAGAGCATAACCAATGTTCTCCCTGCTCAGGTGGCTTATCTATAGCACAGGATGAGCAACACTAGGGACTGTCAATGGGTCTGAAAGAGGTGTCTATGGGGTGACCAGTGCCCCGCAGGGGGGAGGAGCTACAGGCTCTGTCCCCTCCTTTGAGAATTACCCAGGCCTTATTTTCTTTACTCTGGGTTTCTTGTCCTTTGCAATAGAATTTGGCTTTGTGAGGGTGAGGACCTACTTTGCCCTCCTTGCTTATAGGTAAGTTTCTATTTGCTGGAGGAAGGAAGTGAGGGAGGGAGGGAGGAAGGAAGGAAGGAAGGAAGGAAGGAAGGAAGGAAGGAAGAAAGGAAGGAAGGATTGAAGGAAGGAATTAGGCACTGATGTCAATTGACTGTAGAAGACAGTGACTCTCGGTAACGAAAAACTTGGCTGCCTAGGTCTCTTTCTTGGAGTTTGGTCGGAGTGGACCAGCTTTTCAGAGCCTCACTTACAGGGAAGAATTGATCTCAACAAACAGTGAAACAGTGGCTGCAGACCGGGCTGGACAGGATGGGGCGAGGCACTTGAGCCAGGACTCTGACCTGAGACCTTGGCAGACCCACCCGCTGCCGCCAGTGGCCATCTGGCCTGGACAGAGGGGCCGCCATAGGCCCTGGCTCATGCCCAGCCCAGGCAGCCTCCCCACTGTGGGTCTGCGTCACTGGGCCCATGGGGCAGGCTGCACCCCTGCCAGGCCCTAGAGGCAGGGCTGGACAGAGTTCAGTCCTCGGCCCCTTTGGTCCCGAGTTGGAGGCAGGCAGCAAGCTTCCTCTCTGGGTGTGTCCAGCAGGATGCTCTAGAGATGCCAGCCACAACAGGTGTGACAGTGATGGTGCTGACACGGGCCTTCAAGGAACAGAGAGCGTCAGAGAGGCTCTAGATGGGGCAACTCCCCTCCTCCTCATTTACCAGGAACAGCTCCTAGATCCATCTGAGCATGCTTAGTAGGTGCTTGGGGCAACACAGTATCTACAGGGATTCAGAGAGCAGCCCCATCCTGGCATTAACCTAGCATGCAGTGGATTCCAGTGTCCCAGAGATCCCCAATGCAAATCTTAGCTCCTCAGTGGAGAACCATTCCTGTCCGCTAACACCCAGCTCCCCTGTGTGTAACCCGCTATCTACTCACGCCCCGCAGGATGCCTGAGGAAGATTTTGTGTGAACAGCCTACGCTCCAAAACTCACTAGAGGATGGCTCTCCCTTCCCACCCTGCTCTGTGCCCCCACACCTAGGAGTCACCCCAGGGCCCAGGCCTCTCTGCCTCCTAGGACTCTCCTGAGCCTCATTCTTGGGATCCCAAGCTAAGGCAAAGCAATCGGAGCCAGAGTCTGGCCTGCAATAGGATCAAGATTCCCTGCCTGCTAAGCTGCTCAGAGGGGTGGGAGGGCACAGGAGAGGGCCAGGGTCTTTTTTTCTTTTCTGTCAAGACTATGCCACAGCAATTCTGCCTACTGCAAACAGCTCTGGGCAATGTCTCCAAGTAGATGCTGCAGGCTGGGGTGTGTAAACACAGATACACAGGCTCAGCTGCTATCAGTTACTCAGCTGGGGACACATTTGAAAAATAAAGGCCCTTGAGTCACATAGTCTGACCTCACCAGTGTGGGACCAGGCGCCTGTGGGTGTGAAGGGCTCCTGCCTCTGCCTCAGGTTGAACCTCTTGAGAACTGAACCCTGGTCCCTCTATGCATCCGGGCTAGCTGGTGGGAGGACAGAGACCAGAATTTAAGGTACAGAACCCAGGGTAGTCCCCAAGCCCCTGACTTGGCTCATACTTCCAGCTGGCTCCATACACTAATGCCCCTACTAGGGCTCTAGGCCCACAAGGCTATCCCCAGGGCCTCAGGTGTCATCCATCCAGCTTTACTGACCAATCACTGGGAAGGAGGATTTGAGCCAGCATCTCTAAGCCATCAATAGTTTTATCCATGCCCTGTACTCTAAAACAGTGGTTCTCTACCTTCCTAATACTTGGACCCAGGAAGAATACAGTTCTTCATGTTGTGATGACCCTGTACTGGCTGGTTTTGTGTCAACTTGACACAAGCTAGAGCCATCAGAGAGAAAGAAGCCTCAGTTGAGGAAATGCCTCCATGAGATCCAACTGTAAGGCATTTTCTCAATTAGTGATCAATGGGGATGAGTCCAGCCCATTGTGGGACATGCTATCCCTGGGCTTGGTGGTCCTGGGTTCTATAAGAAAACAACCTGGGCAAGCCATGTGGAGCAACCAAGCACGCAGCACCCCTCCATAGCCACTGCATCAGCTCCTGCGTCTAGGTCCCTGCCCTGTTTGAGTTCTGTTTTGTCCTGAGTTCCTTTGGTGACGAGTAGCAATGTGGAAGTGTAAGCTGAATAAACCCTTTCCTCCCCAGCTGGCTTTTTGGTCATGGTGTTTCATCACAGCAATAGAAACTAAGAAGTTGGTACCAGGAGTGGGATATTTCTGTGACAGACCTGATCTGACCATATTATGGAAGGTCTTTGGAACTTTGGCCTAGAAAAGCCATTGAGCGTTAAGAGCTCAGTGAGATGTTTTTTTAGGAGCTTGGAAAAAAAAGAATGTTGAGAGCAGTGTAGGAGATGGAGGCCTGGCTTGTGAAGGTTTAGAAGAAAATGTAAAGACTCTATCGTGGCTATTTGCTATTTTGAATTAAGATTCTGTCGTTCTGGTCAGCTGTGGATGAAGAGACAGCCAGAATTAACAAGACACCACCACCACCACTGAAGTTGAACCTTTGCATTACTGGAACAATTGATGCTGGTTAGCTGGAGCTAAGAAATTAGTAGTGACTGAGAGGAGACCGGCATCACTGAGGTGAAATCTGGGAAGTGTTTCCAGAGAGCACAGAGCATCTGTGTTTAGAACTGGCCAACGCTGTAACGCATGCTAGCAGCCAAAGTCGGCAGCGTAAGAGTCACCCAAGACTGGTTTTGAAGGCATGAAGAACATGGAGAGCAGCTGAGGCTTGGCACTGTGAGAGGCCAGAAGAGGCCATCGGTGAAGGTGCAGCCTCGGTGTCATTTGAAGGTCCAGGACTGAAGAGGTCATGCAGAGTTGAGAATTGGCACCACGAAGAGAGTCTGTGACAGGCTGTTGGTGAAGAAGGCGCAGCCCAGTTGCAGCAGAAGACCCCGGGGTTTTGGAGATGTCAGTACCATGGGAGGATCACCAAGAACAGCAGCAGCAGTGGAGTGGAGCCAGCCAGAGCCTAGAAGACAAGACGTACGTGCTGCCGAGGGCAGAGCTGGAGAAATGACTCAAACCCTTTGGAGGAGCCCAGAAGAAAGTGAGTGGACCCCAGACACTGGACAGTTGGCATTTGATTTTGCTGTGCCCTGATTTTTCCCTGTAAAACATTTGTTTTCTTTGTTTTTTTTGTTTTTTTTAACTGCCACCCATAATAGAGAGACTTTAAATTTTAGAAGACTTTGTATTTTAAAAGAAATTGGCTTTTTTAAAGGGACTGAAATTTTAATATGGTTAAATTTGTGAAGACTGTGGGACTTTTAAAGTTATGTATATTTTTAATGTGAGATCTTGGGGTGAATAAGAGAAGAAAGGCTGTGGCTTAAAAGTGATAGATTGGGCTGTAGAGATGGATCAGTGATTAAGAGCAATGGATTTTTCCCCCAGAGGTCCCGAGTTCGATTCCCAGCACCCACAAGGCAGCTCACAACTGTAACTCCAGTTCCAGAAGATCCAACACCCTCACAGACACACATGCAGGCAAAGCACAAAAATAAAAATAAATAATTTTAAAAAAACAAAGCAATGTGTTAGTGTGTCAAGTTGACCAGGGATCAGTGGCGCTGGCTAGTCCTGTGTCAACTTGACACAAATCATCAGAGAGGGAGGAGCCCTGGTTGAGGAAATGCCACCATGAGAGGCTGACTGTACGGCATTTTCTCAACTAGTGATCAGTTGGGAAAGAGAAGGGCCCAGCCTGTTGTGATACTTGTCCCCTGGGCTGGTGGTCCCGGGCTCTATAAGAAAGCCATGTGGAACAAGCCAGCAAGCAGTGCTCCTGCTTCCAGTTTCTGCCCTGCTTGCGTTCTGTTTTGTCCTGACTTCCCTTAGTGATGAACAGCAGTGTAGAAGTGTAAGCTGAATAAATTCTTTCCTCCCCAACTGGCTCTTTGGTCCTGGTGTTTGGTCACAGCGATAGAAACTCCAAGACAAACAGAAACCTCAGGCGAACCCCAGCCATACGAGCCCCAGCCACACGAACCCCAGCAGTACGAGCCCCAGCCGTACGAACCCCAGCCATACGAACCCCAGCCATACGAACCCCAGCCATACGAGCCCCAGCCATACGAACCCCAGCCGTACGAACCCCAGCCGTACGAACCCCAGCCGTACGAGCCCCAGCCGTACGAACCCCAGCCGTACGAACCCCAGCCATATGAACCCCAGCCATGTGAACCCCAGCCATATGAACCCCAGCCATATGAACCCCAGCCATACGAACCCCAGCCATACGAACCCCAGCCACACGAACCCCAGCCACACGAACCCCAGCCATATGAACCCCAGCCACACGAACCCCAGCCACACAATTATTTTGTTGCTGCTTCTTAACTGTAATCTTGCTGCTATGGTGAATCATAATGTAAATTCCTGATAGGCAGGATGACTGGTTTGCAACCCCTGTGAACAGGTTGTCTGACCCCCAAAGGGGCTGTGACCCACAGGTTGAGAACCATTGCTCCTGGATTATTATGACACCAAGATGCTTGAGAAGTCAGTTGTCCATCACTTGTGGAGTAGATAAATGTTCCCTCTTGCTAGCTGGGACGATGTGGACAAAATAACACTACAGAGCCTGGCATCTGTGTTGAGTGTTAAACCATCACGCTGGGCAGTGGTGGGAATGAGCTGAGCCCCATGCTTGGCCCAGTCAGGAATCCCACGTTGCAGTTGCTACTCTTGAGGGGCTCTGCTTCTACCCAGAGGCCTTCTTCTATGTGCCTGGCCTGCTTCTCTTTGCAAGTCTGCTGCCCACCCATTGGCCTAAGTAGCTTCCAGAGCAGCCTAGAGGGGACAACTTCCACTGGAAAAACAAAGACACAGGATATGCTCATGTATACACACACACACACACACACACACACACACACACACATACACACACACACGAGCACACAATCAAACATGACTACTGTACTATGTGTTCAAATACATACACAAGCATACATGTATACTACACTATATGTGCACGGACAGACAGACAGACAGACACACACACACACACACACACACACACACACACACGTATAAGCACCCACAATCGAACATGACTACTATACTATGTGATTGTACAAATACACACACAAGCATATGTGTATACTATACTACATGTGCATAGACAGACAGACAGACACACATACACCCCTTGGTACACACTTTACCACACACATACCCATACACATAGGCTCTAACCTGTTCCCCTCAGAGCTGATCCTTCATCACTAGGCCATCCCTAGCTCATGAACAGGTGGAGGCTCCAAGGATGTCAGAACAGAGAGGAATCACCAATGCCTGGCACGTGAAGAACAAGCTAACGACCACAGTGACACCAGGGCTTAGCCACTTCGTGGGGCCTCCTCTAACTTCCTTACTCAAACTCTTGCTTAGCTTGGCTCAGGCCTGGGTCATGTCTGATGGATTCCCCAGCTGGAGCCTGTTCCCACTTCCTTGGATGTGGGCTCCTGGACCCATCTGACCTCTGCTGCCAGGAGAGTCAGCCTGTAAACCTGAAGGAGGAGCAGGACAAGAGCCTGTCTCCATGATAGGGCTGGATTCATATCTCCCAGGAACCCCATTCCTCCCGAGTGCTGGGATTAAAGACGTGCGCCACCACTGCCCAGCCTGTGGGATGCTCTTGTTCACCTGAGGAAAGCCCAGAAAATGTCAGGGCCCACCCATCCTCACACTGCAGGAAAGGGGCTCGAGTCAGGGCACCCACCTCCCAGTCCCACATGTGGAACCAATTCTCGTTCTCAGCCTCCTTTGAAAATATTTGCCTCCTCTCCCCACTCCAGGAAACATCTGGGCCCATAGCCTCCTTACCTCATTCCCCTCGGTAGACATGGACACTACCAGTCCTGTGTCCTCAATGAGAAGGTTTTGCCTGCTGAGATGTGACACATCAGGCACCTCCCCAGCGAGGGAGGACATAGCTGTACCCAAGTCACTGATCATAAAGCCCAGCACTACGTTTATTAACATGAGGCTTTGGATGAATGAGATCTTCCCTCTGAGCCCGCTTTCCCATCAGTAAGCTGGACTGATGATACGATACCTACCTGTGCTTTGCCTTAGATGAGGCACACAGACACACACTTGTACCTGCTTAGGACAGCTGAGAATGACAGGCGGTGTATCACACATCATCCAGGTTAGCAGGTTTCCAAAACGGGTGTCGACTTCCCCGGAAGGCAGTTTATGGACAGTGTAGGGTGCTGCTACCAGAAGGAGGCGTTGTGGTAGGTTACCAGAACAACCAGACCACTCTCATTTTTAATCTTTCACTGCTGATGCTTGCGTGTTCCTGTGCTGCCACCTGCTGGTCAATATGATAACTGCAGTCAGGTTTTAGAATAATTCCATTGGGTGAGATATATCTCTTTAGATAGAGAGTTGGTGTCTGCCGTGGTCCAGAATTGACCCTTTAGGATCTCATTTGTGAGGAAGTGAAAGTGCCCTTGTAAAAGCATTCTGGTTCTGAGAGGAAGTAACTACAGCATGGCCTCAAGATCTGAAACATCTAAAGATCCCTCCTCCATATGGGTCTCACCTACAGACCACAGTGAACTAGTGTTCTTAAGAGGGAGGCATCTCCACAAGGCCAGCACCAGAACCTGCCCTAGTGTGTGCACCTCCAGCGCCTGCCCTACTGTGCGTATCTCCAAACTCACAGGACTAGTATGTTGTGATAGTTAATTTTGTTCCTAAACAAATCTCCTACCGATGTTGCTATTGTTTGAGACAGGATGTCACTGTGTAGTTCAGACTGGCCTCCAATGGGGCATCCTCCTGCTTCAGCCTCTGGAGTGCCAGGATTCCAAGTGAGAGACTCCATGCAGTATTTTCAAGTGCATACTGTATCTTTGTCTCTCTGGTTCAGGAACTCTCTCTCATCTGGAGTGTTTCCTGATGAGAAACCCCAAGCCTCTCTCCTGGCCCCTCCCACAAGATTTGACTAGAGGAGGGGTTTCTAACTCATGGTGTTTGCAGAGGCCTTCCAGAACTCTCCAGAACTGTGGACAGAGAGGGAAAGCAGCTTGCCCAAGGTCGCCCAGTAAACCATAGTGCAAGGTGCTGTCTGTTACAGTGTTGATTTTCCTCCATCTCGGGCCGGTGCCTCTGAGCATCTTATCTGTACTCCATAGTCACTTGCAAATCTTCTTTGAAGAAGTGTTTGTTCAAATAATTTGCGAATCGGGGTACAGTACCAGATGATTTTTGTAAGATGGATCTGGGGGTTTTATTTCCAGAGAACTGGGGGTGCGAATGTCTTTAAAGCTCACGATGCACTTTCACTAGATTACTTTTCACGTGGTGTGTGCGGATTCTCTTTGTGAGCTAAAGTGTAGAAGAGGTGGAAACCACTCCCAGCAGCAGCTCTGCTAACCTGGCATGAGGGAAAGCTGTATCGGTCTCTTGAAGCTCCTGTGAGGCTGGACTTTAATTTCTGTACTCTGGTATGTTAAGGGAACGTTCCTCATCCCATAGCTTAGAGTGTGTAGTCAGTTACTGTCTCCTGCGAGCCTTACCCTGGGAAACTCTCTGGGATCTATCACATCCTTTCCATTGTTAAAGATGGAAGGAGGGAGGAGCCCTGGAGAGAGGTTGGACCATGGATTCCAAGTCATGAATGGTATTCTCTGGCACTGAGGGTAATTATGTTACTAATAGATTGCATATTTCCAAATACCAAGAAGAATCTTTAAAATGTCCTCATCACAATGAAATAACTGTTTGAACTGATAAATATCCTGCTAATCACTCCAAATTGGTCATATACACATCATATGCATGAATCTAGACATCATACGGACCTCACAAGCACATGCAATTTTGTGTTAAACTTTTAAGATGCAAAGCCCACACACCCTTAACCCCAGCACTCAGATGGGCAGAGGCAGGCAGATCTCTGTGAGTTCAAGGCCAGCCTGATCTACATAACAAGTTCCAGGCCAGTCAGGACTACATAGAGAGAACCTGTCTCGAAACAGCAAAGTAAAGCCTATTTTTAGGTGCATCCCATTTCCTCCACCATTAGAATCCTTGTTAAAGAAAATAATACAGCTAATGTCTGTTACATCTCTTCAGGGCCTGCCCAAATCCTCACCCCTCTGCCCGGGCTGTAAAGCCTCCAAGATCAGTCTCTTGCCCTGGCCAAATCTACCTCCCTGAGCACCTACATGATTCTTACGTGGGTCTTACACATTCACCCCCCTGACACACACACTTTGCTGCTCCACTGACCCAGAACTTTGTCCAGTTCCCTCACTGAATCTTTACTGAACTGTGGTCCCAGCAGTCGGCCAGCGCTGGGTACTGTCCAAGGTCCTGGAGATAAAATTCGGATGGGATCCCCAAAGTAGAAGGGTGGGGAGCACAGATATCTCTCCTCTCTCTGTTCTTCTCTTTCTCGCCTCATTTATCTCCCCCCTCCTCTCTTCACCCTCCTTTTCTCTCTAAGATCTGGTAGCCCAGCCTAGCCTCAAATTCTCTATGTAGCCAAGCAGAGATGACTTTGAACTCTTGATTCCCCCTGCTTCTGCCTTTACAGCCCAGGGTTCTGGGATTATAGGTGTGCACCACCTCGCTTGGCTATGCTTGAACTCCGGACTTTGTGCACGCAAGCACTCTACCAACTGAGCCACATCTCCATCCCCAACCCCCACCCATACTCCCGTTTTTTTTTAAAGATTCCATACTGCTCCCCAATCTGGCCTCCAACATCTGGGCTCAAATCATCCTTCAGAATTCAGTTTCCCTAGGAGCTAGAATTAGCAGGTGTGTGCCACCATATGTGGCTGTACAACTGCATTCTGACCCTTTGGGGGTTGGCCATGGAGGCGCAAATCAGTCATCCCAGCACTTGGCAGGTAAAGGCGGGAGGGCATCCAGTTTAAGGTTAACCTGAGCTGTATAGCAAGAATCTTTCTTTTAAAAAAAAAATAATTGTCGGGCCAGTGAGCTGACTCTGTTTCTCAGTGTGTGCAAATCTGATGAGGTGAGTTGGATTTCCACATGTTCTCTACGGTGCATGCGCCTCCTTATACATCACACATCATCATCATCAATAATAATAATATATAAAGATCAAAAAGAAAGAATAAAGACCCCTTTGTCTTCAATAAGTGGAAATTTTATCAGAGGAACTCAAGCAAAATAGCCAAGATGATAGACAGAGATCTCACAAAGCCAGAGTCAACATCTGGGCTGGGGCTCGTGAGAACAGGTCTATGAAAGCCTTCGGCCATCCCACGCTGTGGCTTCAGTGTGCTTCCACTTCCTTCTCTGCCCTCGCTGAGCCAGGTGACCCTCTTGTTTTGCCTTTGGCCCATGGGAGCATTGGCCCTGACTCCATATCCCTGCATCTTAGCCTAGAGGTCATTGCCAAGGGCAGTGGAGTTTATTTAACCCAACATTGAGGACCTCAAGGAAAGATGATAGTGGCCTGGCTTTAATTTACCATCTAATCGGGGATTTAAGCTTGGATGTGGGTGAGCCTCTGAACCCTTGACTGTTGTGGATTTGGTTTAATGTTTGTATTACGTTAATTAGGTTCCCAAAATTGCACAAGAATCCATATGTAAGACGCTAAGGGTCCCTGCCCCCAGTTGGTTCTGATTGGTAAATAAAGTTGCCAGAAGTCAATGGCTGGGCAGGGAGACAGAGGCAGGACTAGCATTCGTGGGTAAGCAGATGGAGAGAATCACCATGCTGGGACAGGAATAAGATCCTGGCTTGAGAGCTGCAGAAGAGAGAACTTACCAATCATGTAAGAGCTGGGAAGAGCGGCCTGGGGGGAGGGGTGCATTGGGTCTAGAGTAGCAAAGATGGAATATAGATTTCAGTAAGTAATAACTCGGAAGTATCAGAAGGGAGGTGTTAGCAGCCTGAAAGTTTAGGAGTGACCCAGCCATTGAGCTGTTTAAGGCATATTAAAATAGAAGACTCTGTGTGTGTGTGTGTGTGTGTGTGTGTGTGTGTGTGTGTGTGTGTGTCCTGGATCCCCCTGTGGTTCAACCAGCTGAGGCTGAAGTGAGGCCCAAGGAGAGCAAGGTCAGAGAGTGTGAAAGAGACTCCAGCCCCAGGTGATCCCCACACATAGTAATTCCCAGCTGTGGTTGTGGATCCAGCAGCCTCAGCCTTGGCGGAAATCTTACTTACCATGCGTATTTTTAAGCCCAGGCTCTGCTGAGTCTAAAACTTGAGCTAAATTGCAGCCCATTGGATGATTCTATGGGCATCGGAATAGAACCATCTTCACCCTAGAGCGGAGGCCGAGCAGCTCTTACTGGAAAGGGCCAGACAGTAAGGTTGTGCTCTTGCTGTTGAAGCCTGTGGGTGTAATGTGTGAGCGGCTGCACTCAGCAGATAACAAAGACCTGGCGGACAGAACAAACAGAATTCTCAGTGATCCACACACGGTGGGAAAACCCTGCTCATTAAGATTGAAAAATGGGAGACTCCCTTGTTAACAGGTTTTCTCCAGGATCTCTGACCCTGTCTGGGGGATTCTAAGCCCCCACACTTGCCTCTACCAGGAGTTCTCCACACTAATAAAACATCTAGATAAGCCCCCAGTGTTCAGCCAATGAGCTTCCCTCCTGCAAAAGGTATTTAATCCCTGGTTCACCCTGAGTAAGGTGTGCATGCGTTCACATTCACCATCCAATAAAGCGGTTTGGACAAGCAAGGACCATCTCTTCATCAAGTATCACCGTAGTGATGTAGGGGAGACCTTCATTGTAAAGGGCCACACCTAAATCCCTGGAAGAGGGCCTTCTCTCTCTCCCAGCCCCTCGGCACTATCAGCAGTCACTTGGAACCAAATCCTGTCCTGCCCAGGCTCTGCCTTCCCCTTTCTGCCTGAGGTGTGGATGCTCTGAGGGGAAGGGTGGACAGGGGATACCCCCACACCCACCCCTGCTCCAGTTCAAAACTGGGTACACAGGAGATCAGCAGCAGCAATCATCCCAGACTTAGCTGTTTCCCACCTGAGAAAACACAGACCGAGGACCCCCCCATTACAGACTCTGCTCTGGGACTGTGTTACCAGTGCACTGCATACCGGTGACACTCTGGACACCCCAGCGGCAAGACAGATACACAGCCTGGCACTACACCAGTATTCTTGACCCATGTAAGGCTCTCCCTTGGACACAAGTATCAAAGTAACTTTTATCCACCAGATATAATTGTCTTCTAGCTCTTTCTGAACTCTCGCTGACTGGTTCAACTCAGCGGTTGTGGCTCAAAACTCCTCTCCAAGCTGACTGACTTGATCCAGATTGTCTTGACTTCTAACCAAATTGCTCTACTTGGCTTCATACTAACTTTGGCAACCTGTTCTAATCTTCTGGCTCCTCATTCTCTGGCTCACTTTATCTTCACCTGTGTCTATGTAAAACTGTCCTGGTAAATCTGCCATATGTATACCCCACACACCCCACATCCCACATCCCACATCCCACTTCTCTGTCTCTGTCTCTCTCTCTCTCTCTCTCTCTCTCTCTCTCTCTCTCTCTCTCGCTCTCTCTCTTGCTCACTCTCTTGCTCACTCTTACTCTGCTCTGCTCTGCTCTTAAGTAGCCTCTCTTTCTGGTGCTGTTCTTGTGTGAGTTGGACATATCCTCTAGAACACATTCTATCAAATCTTCCTCTGATTCATCACTTTGTCTGCCCCTCAATTAGACATCACTTTCAAACACATCTGCTTCCTTCTACAAACTAACTTTACCTTCATTGTTTGGGATTAAAGATGTGTACTAGGGGGTGAGTCTTGTTCCAGCCAGAGGTTAAAGGCGTGTTACTCCGCTAGATCACATGGACTTGGAAGGCCTTTATATGTGATCCCTTGCCAGAGCAGAATTCCATGTTGCTGGATTAGTATTCCTCTCCATGCAAGGCAGAATCTGTGGCAATGAAACGATCCCTTCCCCGTGGCCATAGCAAGCCATGTGTAAAATGAAGACAGATAGAAGGCTTAGTCCACTGACTTTGAGTGAAGAAGCAGAGCAAAGGAAAGATTATCCTGGGAGTGCCTGGCTTAATCAGGTGAGCTGTTTAAAGAGAGGGAGAGATGGTTTTGTGGTTAAGAACACTGTCCTTTCAAAGGTCCTGCACTCTAGTTCCAGTGCCCACACAGTGGCTCACAACCATCTGTGACTCCAGATCCTAGATCAATGTCTTCTTCTAGGCTCAACAGGAGACCAGGCATTCACTTGGTACGTAGACACACACATAGGGAAAACAACCATACGCATGAAAGTTAGGAGACTATGGACACCTTGGGATCACAGGCCAAGTAGAAACTGTGATTTCAGCCTGGTGAGATACTGGGCAGAGGACCCAGCTAATCTACCACCTGATTCCTGACTCACAGAAACCACAGGGTAGCCCATGAGTTAGAATATCTTATCCTGCAGAAATAGGAAAGTCGCTAAGCATGGCCATGCCATGACGAGCTTTATAAGAGCAGATGGTAGGACAGGTCAGCAGTTTGTTGAGCCCAGTCTAGAGGCATGGTGTGGGAAGTGGTTATATAATGTATGAGCAAACAATTCAAGCCCAGTAACTACTCTGGACTATAGAGGAGCAATTAAAAAGACATCCTGAAGTTGCTCCGTTTATGCTCTCGGCCCCTGAGATGCAGACAGGAAGGATGGTGTTTCCTGCCTGACCTTTGATGACAGGGATTCACAGGCATGAGTCACAGCGTGTGGAAACAACACACAGTCAGTCTGGAGGAAGGCCTGTAAATTAGCCCTGGAGAAGCGAGTCTGGACTCTGAGTTAAGGCAAAAAGGCCAAGGCTGAAGACCAGATGCGAAGGATATTCTCACCTTTGTCCAAAACAAGGGACACATAAGACACTTTTGACCATGGATTGCCTCTGAGATGTGAGGCTCAGAGGCAGTAGGTAATTGGCTTCCCCCCCCCCTGCCCCAATGCCCTGTTTTATTTACTGTAGGAGCGACAAACAAATGAACTCCAAACATAGCATTATACAGTGTTAAACCTAATTTTTTTAGACAGGGTCTCACAACGGAGGCCGTCTTGGAACTCGCCATACAGCCCAGTCTGCTTTCCCCCACTTCAAAAGTGCCAGGATTACAGGCCTGCACTGCCAGGCCAGGAAAAGAGGGCTGGGGCGGGGGGGGGAGAGAGAGAGAGAGAGAGAGGGGGGGGGGGGGGGGGGGGGGGGCTATAAAGATGGCTCAGTGTGTAAAGCTCTTTGCCACACAAGCCTGGGGGCCCAAGTTTGGTCTCTATAGCTCATGTAAAGGTGAAAGGAGAAAAACAGGGGCACTGCTGTCCTCTGACTTACACACGTGTACTCACATACATGCACACACACACACACACACACACACACACACAAATAATAAAGTTTTCAAAAATACTTTTCCTGTTGTGCTGAGGGTGAAACGCAAGGCCACGCCCATACCAAGCAAATAAATTTTCTGCTTTTACCCCGCTTCTCTACTTTTTATTTCCCTTTGGTTTGTTGGTTTCAGTTGTTGTGGTTTTGTTGGTTTGTTTGAGGTGTGGCCGAATGTATCGCAAACTCACCACATGGCTGGGGATGACCTAACTTCTGATCTTCCTGCCTCCTCCACAAGTGCCAGGTTAGCAAGTGTGTGCCAACCTGCCTGGTTTTATGAGGTGCCAGGGATCGAAGGCACACTAAGCAAGCACTCTGACAACTGAGCTTCACTCCCTAGCCCCACTTGATGTACCCCCAAAGGCCACTTTATTGCCTTGTATATACAGTTCACGCCTCTTTCTGGATGTTTCTCTTATGCTTGTGAGGCTCCTGCATGACCAACAGAGTGGTGCTCCCACATGAGAGAGTGATGCTCCCACATGGCTCTGTGGTGCTCCCACCTGACCAAATAGTGCTCCCACATGAGAGAGTGATGCTCCCACAGGACCAGGTGGTGCTCCCACAGCACCAGGTGGCTCAGATGTTCGAGGTTGGCAGCCTCTTCTTCACTTGGCATTGACTAGAAAAGGAACCACATTGCCTGGGTTTGGTTGTTTGGCCAGGAGCCCATCTTGCTGGTCTAAGGTATGGCTTCAATGAATTAGCCAAAGGCCAGATGGGTGGTGAGGACACAGGGGCTAACGAATGAAGACCCACCAGCCTCCTCCCACCCCACATGGCCTAGCAGTCACCAATATGGAACCCCAGAAGCTCCTTGTGTGTCTCTTTGCTCTGCTCTAACAAAATCCTATAGGTTGGGAGGCATAGAGGACCAGATATCTACTTCTTGCAGTTCTGGAAACTGAGAAGCGTGAAGAGAAGATAAAGTCTTAAGTGAATGTGTTGGCAATTATTCACATGAGTGCAGTCAGTCGTGGATGCTCACAGATGCTCACCGATGCCAGTGCTTCAGACAAACCCGCCGGAATGGTGACCTAGTCTGAATACAGATGTAGACAGTGTATGGCGTGTAGAGAAATACCTAGAGCAACTTCCTCGTGCTGGATGACAGCAGCCTAAGTCGGCTCCCCTACAGAGATCGGCAACCTAGACTAGCTACCTGCTACCTGCTTCCTGCTCCTGCTGGATAAAAACCCACTTGGTTCCCAGCTTGCTGGCATGTCTCCATTAACAGTCCCCCATCTAAGCTTTGTTTGTGCTCTTTGTTTCTTTTCTTTCCTTAGTTCACTTGTTCTTCCTTTTTTTTTTTTTTTTTTTTTTTTTTTTTNGGGGGGGGCTATAAAGATGGCTCAGTGTGTAAAGCTCTTTGCCACACAAGCCTGGGGGCCCAAGTTTGGTCTCTATAGCTCATGTAAAGGTGAAAGGAGAAAAACAGGGGCACTGCTGTCCTCTGACTTACACACGTGTACTCACATACATGCACACACACACACACACACACACACACACACAAATAATAAAGTTTTCAAAAATACTTTTCCTGTTGTGCTGAGGGTGAAACGCAAGGCCACGCCCATACCAAGCAAATAAATTTTCTGCTTTTACCCCGCTTCTCTACTTTTTATTTCCCTTTGGTTTGTTGGTTTCAGTTGTTGTGGTTTTGTTGGTTTGTTTGAGGTGTGGCCGAATGTATCGCAAACTCACCACATGGCTGGGGATGACCTAACTTCTGATCTTCCTGCCTCCTCCACAAGTGCCAGGTTAGCAAGTGTGTGCCAACCTGCCTGGTTTTATGAGGTGCCAGGGATCGAAGGCACACTAAGCAAGCACTCTGACAACTGAGCTTCACTCCCTAGCCCCACTTGATGTACCCCCAAAGGCCACTTTATTGCCTTGTATATACAGTTCACGCCTCTTTCTGGATGTTTCTCTTATGCTTGTGAGGCTCCTGCATGACCAACAGAGTGGTGCTCCCACATGAGAGAGTGATGCTCCCACATGGCTCTGTGGTGCTCCCACCTGACCAAATAGTGCTCCCACATGAGAGAGTGATGCTCCCACAGGACCAGGTGGTGCTCCCACAGCACCAGGTGGCTCAGATGTTCGAGGTTGGCAGCCTCTTCTTCACTTGGCATTGACTAGAAAAGGAACCACATTGCCTGGGTTTGGTTGTTTGGCCAGGAGCCCATCTTGCTGGTCTAAGGTATGGCTTCAATGAATTAGCCAAAGGCCAGATGGGTGGTGAGGACACAGGGGCTAACGAATGAAGACCCACCAGCCTCCTCCCACCCCACATGGCCTAGCAGTCACCAATATGGAACCCCAGAAGCTCCTTGTGTGTCTCTTTGCTCTGCTCTAACAAAATCCTATAGGTTGGGAGGCATAGAGGACCAGATATCTACTTCTTGCAGTTCTGGAAACTGAGAAGCGTGAAGAGAAGATAAAGTCTTAAGTGAATGTGTTGGCAATTATTCACATGAGTGCAGTCAGTCGTGGATGCTCACAGATGCTCACCGATGCCAGTGCTTCAGACAAACCCGCCGGAATGGTGACCTAGTCTGAATACAGATGTAGACAGTGTATGGCGTGTAGAGAAATACCTAGAGCAACTTCCTCGTGCTGGATGACAGCAGCCTAAGTCGGCTCCCCTACAGAGATCGGCAACCTAGACTAGCTACCTGCTACCTGCTTCCTGCTCCTGCTGGATAAAAACCCACTTGGTTCCCAGCTTGCTGGCATGTCTCCATTAACAGTCCCCCATCTAAGCTTTGTTTGTGCTCTTTGTTTCTTTTCTTTCCTTAGTTCACTTGTTCTTCCTTTTTTTTTTTTTTTTTTTTTTTTTTCCTGAGCTAGGATCTCACTTTGTAACCTTGGCTGGCCAGGTAGACAAAGCTGGCCTTGAGGTCATACTGCCTCTGCCTCCTAAACAATGAGATTGAAGGCGTGAGCCACGCCCCTGCCGGTTGGTGAGTTTTAATGCCATCATTGGCACCTACCAGTTTCTTGTGGTTGCTGGGACAGCTGGTGACGCCAGACATCAGAAATCTATTCTTTCAGGCTGGAGATCAGAAGTGTGAAGTGCAGACACCAGGTGGGTTGTGTGCCCTCTGGGAGCTCTGGGGTAAGTCAGGGTCTAGTGACCCCAGGGCCCTATAGCTTACAACTGCATAAACTCAAGCCCTTTCTTGTGTGTCCTGTGACTTCCTCCCATCCCTTGGGAACTTTTTAGTGAAGGTGAGGCTTGGAAAGAAGTTCAAAATCATTTATTCAAACATCAAAGAGAAGAAAAAAGATGGAGAGAGGGCTCATTGGTTAAGAATACCTACTGGTCTTGCAGAGGACCTGTGTTCAATTCCTGGCACCCATGAAAGGATGCCTCACAACTATCTGTAACTCCAGCTGTGGGGGTTCCAACACCTCTAGCTATATAGCTGAGAATGATCTTGATCTCCTGATTGCCCTGATTCTACCTCCCAATGCTGGTATTACAGGCATCTCCATCACACCCAGTCTATGCAGTGCTGGGCGAGGGGGTGTCAAATGGAACTCCTGCATGCTAAGTAAAGATGCAACCAACTGAGCTCTATCCCCACCCCACTCCCCTTCATCACAAGGCTTCCTCTGCCTGTCCCTTGTGCTTGGATTTAGAGCCACATGGGTGACCTAGGACAAACGCCTTCACAAGTTCTTAGGCTACATCTTCAAAGACCCTTTAACCAGATAATGTTTCATTCACACCTTCTGGATGGCCATACATCTGACTACACCATCCTCCCCATCAAAAGCACATACTCTACTGGGGACAAATGATGTCCTATCTGATCTTCATCTTCAGCAGAGCTGCAGTGGCAAGATGCTTACTTAACCCCGTATCAGAGACAGAGAAGACTTCAAAGAAACCAGGCTCTGTTCCTGGAATCAGAGCAGCTGGACAGATAGATGCTTCTGTTCCTGCCCACAGCAATGCCCACACCCACCACTTCCTGCCCAGTCCCGGGGCTGTGGCTAGGGGATGAGATAATGCCCTCAGGGGGAGTTATGCGTCTTGAATGGCATCCTGGGAATTACAGGTCCGGTGCTCTAAGATGCACAGCCCCCTCCTGTAGCTTCCACTCTGCCGACATAGAAGGTTTTACTAGTGCCAGGACCGCAATTAAGAAGGAGACCATCCGCCAAATGGTGCATTCTGGGACTTCTGCAGCAAGCTCTCTGTGCAGCTTATCTCTGCCAAGAGAGAGACTTCCCAGAAAGCTAGAAAGCAAACTGCATCCAGACAAGATCCTGACCAGATGCCCACTGGGGTCACTGGGTACAAGTAGTGAATGGCACATGGACCCAGCAATCCTGGTGTGCTGTGCTGGAGGGACACTGATAAGAATGAAGTCTGTGACGTCTGGGGACATTGCACAGGACAAGGGAGAAAGGAAGAGCAGAGGGCCAAGAAGAACTGAGCAGGTGTGGATGATAAGAATAGAACGTTAGGTTAGGCTTGGGCTCTCATCTTAGCTCGGCTGCTAATTAGCTGTATGAGCTTGGATTTTTTTTTTTTTTACAGAGCCCTTAAAATTCATACAAAAAAGACAAATGATCCAAGAGGGGGAAATGGGCAAAGAGACTGAACAGGCATTTTGCAGAAGAAATACAGATGGTTAGAAAATACACAAAGAGATGGCTGTGAAGAAAGAAAGAAACAGATTTGAAACAACCAGAACATAATTTGGTGACATATGAATCAAATTCCCAGTTAATATCATCATTAGCAGCATTAATTTCTTCGCTTTGATCTTTCTTGATTGCTTCCTTTATTTCTTCCTTGCTTCCTTTCTCTCTCTTCACTACTGTTTAAGACTGGGTCTAACTATACTGTCAAGTCTGCTCTCAAACTCAGAGCAATCCTCCACTCAGCCTCCTGTGGAACAAATTATAGAGGTAAGGGCTTTATTACTATCATTGGTTGGTTGAGATTTTCATTTTGTTTTGGTGTTTGGTTTTTGATTTGTTGAGACAAAGTCTCACTATGCAGCCCTGACTGACCTGGAACTCTCTATGTAGACCTCACTGGCCTCAATCTCACAGAAATCCACCTGCCTCTGCCTCCCAAATCCTGGGATCATAGCCGTACACCGCTATGCCCGCATTGCATTTCCATGACTCTAGGCTGCCATCTCCCTGCTTAGCCTCTTGAACTGCAGCTCATTCTTCCCCCCAGTTAACTGTGGGTGGTCACCTTCAGCCAATCTCCCAGGCCCTATCAATCCATTCAATTCGTGGTAGACCACAGGACACAAGAAGGACCAGAGTCCAAATACGTGGGATAGTTGGAGGTACGTGGAGCTGAGAGCGGAATCTGAGGTGCATGGGTGGCTTTCCAGGGACCTTCCTTCAGGGCACTGTCCCCTCCCCTAAGTAGAGACCACTCTTCCTCCTTCAATTCACTCAAAGCCATCATTTCCTTTCTGTTCTTGCTTCTTCAGATCCTTGACCGGAAACCCAAGTTATTCTAAAAGATGTCTATCAGCAGGGCTAGAGAGATGGTTCAGAAGCTAAGGGCGTTGGCTGCTCTTCTAGAGGACCCAGCTTCAGTTCCCTGCACCAAGATGGTGAAGGAGAAAGAGAATTCTCTTAGCACACTGAGACATTATCCTTTCATGTTCTCTTTTTCATTTTCTTTCAATCAGTTTTCCTCACTGTCTTCTTTTTCTAGTATTTGGCTATAGTCCTATGTGTTTGTTATGGTTTTATTGCTGTAAATAGACACCATGACCAAGGTAAAAAAAAAAAAATAAACAAATAAATAAATAAATATTTTAATTGGGGCTGGCTTCCAGTTTTAGAGGTTCAGTCCATTATCATCATGGTGGGAGGATGGCAGCGTCCAGGCAGACATGGTGCTGAAGGAGCTGAGAGTTCTACATCTTGAGCCTAAGGCAGCAGCAGGACACTCCCTTCCACACACTGGGCAGAGCTTAAGTATAGGACCTCAAAGCCCATCCCCACATTGATGCACTTCCTCCAACAAGGCCACACCTACTCCAACAAAGCCACACCCACTCCAATGAGGCCACACCTACTTCAGTGAGGCCACACCTCCTAATTGTGTCATTTCTCATGGGTCAGGCAACCACCACATCCTAGCTTACTCTTCCTTTTTATTACTTATTTATAATTCGTGTGTGTGTGTGTGTGTGTGTGTGTGTGTGTGTGTGTGTGTGTGTGTGTGTAAGCTAACAGTCTCCATTGTCTGTCTTCCTTAGACACTCTCCATCTTAATTTTTGTGACAAGACCCCTCCCTGATCCTGGAGCTCTTCCCTTTGGTCGAGCTGGCTGTCTGGCAAGCCTTGGAGAACCTCCTGTCTCTATCTTCCCTGTGTTGGGATTTCAGCTGCACAGAGCTTAGCTCTTTACGTGGGTGCTGGGATCTGAGCTCAGGTCCTCCTGCACACACTCTACCATCTCCCCAGCTCCTTTTGTCTTTAATTAGTCAATGAGATCAGCCATTCTTTAAGAGCCCCTCTCTCTGGAGGATTGTATGTCTGGTGTCCTACCCTTGTGGCCCCTCCACTTGACCACAGCTCCTGTAGCTTGGGCTTAGTTCCTCATTCTGGATACTTCCAACATGTCTTCCTGCCCACTTACCCGAAGTTGAGCCTCTACTGTGTGCAGCTTTGCCAGACGGAGGGGAAGGAGTTGGCTTGAGCCAGACAACAAGGAATTAGTCTGGGGTCTTCTGTGCCCACTGAGCTGCAGGGATACCTACAGTTATGTGGGCTCATTGACCATGTGGCCAGCAGAGGACAGAGCCTCTTCCAGCTCCATCTAGAAAAACCTTAGAAATAGACTAACATGGGTTATGAGCTCATTTGCATGGCCAGAGAAAGGATAGCCAAGCAGGAGCCCTCCAGAGCCAAAATGTTCAAAGCATCAAAGTAAAAGGGCCTCTCTGTCCTTGAGAAGGAGAAAGAGTCCCAGAAAAGCAGACAGCAGGTGTCTGTCTACAGCATCCCACATTGGGCGGGTGGCCTGCTCCTGTTGTACATGAAGACGGACAGGCCGAATCCCATGTGACCGTCTCCCTTCCTCTAACGTCCAGCTTCTGCTTCCCTCTCCTTCCCCCCCCCCAGCCCCCAAAGTGCCCAGCCCTTGAGGCTCACACTGGGCAGCCCTGTGAAGCTCACACTGGCTTCTGAGGTGCTGCTGTGGTCTGACTCTTCAGCAACAGGCCAAATGAAGAGTGGTGCTTCGGGATTTAACACTTCAGGTGTTGAGAGCTGATTCACCCTGAAAATGCAGCATTTGTGTGGGACAGAGAGCGGATTCTCACCTCTCCCCTGGATGCTGCTTTTCTTTTTTTTTTTTAAAGATTTATTTATTTATTTTATGTAAGTACACGGTAGCTGTCTTCAGACACTCCAGAAGAGGGTGTCAGATCTGGTTACAGGTGGTTGTGAGACACCATGTGGTTGCTGGGATTTGAACTCAGGACCTTCGGAAGAGCAGTCGGGTGCTCTTACCCACTGAGCCATCTCACCAGCCCTGGATGCTGCTTTTCAAAGGACTACATTCTTTTTAGAGCTAATGAACTCTTAGAGGTGTTCTTCCCTAACCGCTTTCTTTCCAAACCAGACAAGAGGTACAGAGATGGAGAGATGACTTAGTAGGTAAAGTGCTTATCGTACAAATATGAGAGACATAAGTTCAAATCCTCAGAAGCCACATACAGCCAACCGGGATAGTATACCTGAAATTCCTATAGATATGGGTCATAGGGACAGGAGAATGAATGCCAGGGAGTGTGCAAGCCAGCCCGGTGAGCATATCCATGAACAAGAGACCCAATCTCAAACAAGTGGCAAGTGAGACTAGACCTGAATTGTCCTCTGAACTCCATATATGTGCTGTGACGTGTGTATATCTACGCATGCACATTCATGTGCACACATGCACACACACATACTAATGGTAATGACCATTATCATCATCATCATCACAATCATCGTAAAAGTTGTACCACACGTTTGAAGGCTTAAAGTCAAAGATATTTCTGAAACTCTATGAACATAACTTTAATTTCTGTCTTTTGTGGTCTCATATAAAATGTGTAACCACCATTACATGTGACCAATAATTGGGGGAAATGAATCTTGTGCTATCTTCAGGCATGTTGGAATCCTGTTGCTGAAGCAAAACACTTCACAGCACTGGAGAAGTCAGGACTAAAGCAATTGTTGAAAACCTAACTGACCACCTCCACCTGGTTTATCTAGTGGGTTCTTGCCCTTGCCATCTTTTAAAAAAACACCCTGATAATGTCTGTAATCAATTAGTATGATCTTTCTTCTTTACTCTGTTCATAATCTTAATTCCATATCCCAATGTCAGGGCCACTGGCAAGAGAAAGACATCATTGTGGATGAACCAACAAAGCATGCAGGCCCGAGATGCTTTTATTGTTGGACACAAAAGCCCATCTGTAAGTGGTGGAGCCAGTGTCCCACATCTTGTGTCAGAGAGAAGGGTACTCCCTGTGCCCATGTTCCGTGTGACTGTCCTGAATTGTCAACAACCAAAACACAGCACACAAGACATGGGGGTTTCTTTTTCGAATGCTGGTGCTTTTTACTCAACAATGTATTTGTTAATGAACTCTATGCACTGTTTTTTAAAACCTTCTGCGTTTGAGCTGGGCGTGGTGGTGCAGGCCTTTAAACCCAGCAGAGGCAGGCAGATCTGAGTGAGCTCAAGGACAGCTTGGTCAACAGAGTGAATTCCAGGACAGCCCAGGGCCACACAGCGAGACCCTGTGTCAAAAACCAGAAATGATAGGTAGATATTCAGATGATAGATAAAATAAACTTCTGCATTTGAGCAGACTCCTTCTGCTGGTTGGAATTGGTGTCCTACTTGAACGTGAGTTGATGTCTGTGTCTGGGTGTTGTAACCAGTCAGAAAAAAGCCACTTCATGGTGTAGTAACAAATAAACTGTTCTCCGTTCACAAACCTCATGGCCTATGAGGGTCAGGAGGTCTGGAGCTTCCGTGATCACCTCAGCAGATGGAGAGAACCCTAGAGGCCCTGGGACAGCAAAGATATCACTCTGCTTAACTTTTTCATTCCAATGAATTTGAGGCAGGGTGTCCTGTGGCTCAGGTGTGCCAAACGCTAGCTTAGGCTGAAGTGACCTTGAGTCCCTAATCTTCCGGCTGGAACAGAAGTCCTGTGTGGCAGTGCACCCATTTAGGAAGTGTTAGAGAATCAAACCCAGGTCCTTTGATGCCTTGGATAGGCACTCTACCCATTGCGCCTAGGCAATATGAAGGGTGGAGTAACCCCAAGCAGGGAAGCTGGTGGTCAGAGGGTTGGGTGGAGAAAGATAGTGTCCTGGCTACTGTTACATCAACTTGACATGAGCCAGAGTCATTTAAGAAGAGAAACTCACAACTGAGAACATGCCCTCATAAGATCTGCCTATAGGCAAGGCTGTAGCGCATTTTCTTGATTAACAATGGATGTGGGTGGGCCCAGGTCCCTGGGAGAAGTACCATCCCTGGGCAGATGGTCTTTAATGGTGTAAGAAATCGGGTTGAGCAAGCCATGAGGAGCAAGCCAGTAAGCAGCAGTCCTCCATGCTCTTTCCTCCAGGTTCCTGCCCTGCTTGAGTTCCTGACTTGGTTCCTCTCAGTGGTGAGCTGCGATGTGAAACCTAAGCAAAAAGTGACCAGAAGCAGACATGATAGTGCACATGTGTAATCCTAGCTCTTAGGAAGATAAAGTCAAAAGTTCTTGAGTTCAAAGCCAGGCTGGGCCACATAGTGAGTTTGAGACTAGCCTGAGCTACCAAGTAAGATCCTGTCTCAAGGAGGGGGACTGAGAATATAGCTAGCTCACTTGGTAGAGTGTTTGCCTAGCGTGCAGGAAGCCCGGGATTAAACACCTAGCACTGCATGAAAGTTGGCATGGTGCTACATATTTATAATCTCAGAACTCCAGAGGAGGAAAGGAAAGGATCAGAAGTCCAAGATCACACTACACATCAAGTTCAAGGCCATCCTGAGCTACATGGGACTTGGTCTCAGAGGAGGGGGTGTTATGGTATGTATATGCTTGGCCCAGAGAGTGGCACTATTAGAAGGTGTGGCCCTGTTGGAGTAGATGTGGCCTTGTTGGAGTAGGTGTGTCACTGTGGGTGTGGGCTTTAAGACCCTCATCCTAGCTGCCTGGAAGCCAGTATTCTGCTAGCAGCCTTCAGATGAAGATGTAGAACTCTCAGCTCCTCCTGCACCATGCCTGCCTGGATGCTGCCATGCTCCCTCCTTGATGATAATGGACTGAACCTCTGTACCTGTAAGCCGGCCCCAATTAAATGTTGTCCTTATAAGAGTTGCTTTGGTCATGGTATCTGTTCACAGCAGTAAAAACCCCAACTAAGATAAGGGGAATGATGAGGAAGAGGAGGTGGTAGCAACAAACACAGAGAAAAGAACATTTGTGTCTAATAGTGATGGAGGCTGTGTGTGTGTGAGTGTATGTATGTGTGTGTGTGTGTGTGTGTGTGTGTGTGTGTGTGTGTGCATGCTCGAGTGCACGGGCATGTGAACATGCAATGATTTTGTTGTAACCAAAACTCACCTCAAAGCCACCATCACTGTCTCTAGCGCTCTGAGAGTTTAGCTGTGACCAGGAAAAGAGAAGGCAGAGGAGGCCTCGCCCTCAGCACCCAGATCCACCTGCTTCATCTCAGAATCCAATCAAGCTTGACAGTGGCCTTGAGAGGGAGTTTGAAGAGTTTAATGAAAAGCTGCTCCATCTAAACAACTCAGGCCTTTAGGAAAACAGCGGAGAGTGGCCCACTCACCTCCTCCACGGGTGTCCCTGGATAAGGACAGGCTGTTCTTGTCGGTTTCTCTCCAGCTGCACTGAGAGTTTTCTGGGTTCCCAGGCTGTGATGTACCCCAGCATGGATCATTCAGGAATCCTGCCGGCTCCTTCGTGGCTGGATTCTTCCTGCAAGCGCTGTTTTGGAATTAACACGGGTGGTGCTTGCAGCTGAGGAAGTAGAATGCTTGCCTGGTCATGCATGAGGCCCTGGGTTCCATCATCATCCCCAGTGGCACATAGACAGTGACATCTGACCCTGAGAGGTCACATCTATAAATCCAGCACTCTGAGGATCATGAGTTCAAGGCCACCCTCGGCTACACAGTGAGGCAAGGCCAATCGATTGGAAACCCCAGCATCAAACAAAACCCAAACAAACAAAGCCTACTGAGGTTAAAACCATTCACTGCTCTTGCAGAAGACCTGAGCTGAACTCCCTGCACCCACATTGGTGGGCTCACAAGTACCTATTACTCCAGTTCCAGGGGATATGATGCCCTCTTCTGGCCTCCAAGGGCAACCGCACTCACATGTGCACATATATGCATAATTAAAAATAAGACAAATCTTTTCTAATTGACTATATTGAAAAAAAAAAAACACTAAACAGGAACCTATAGATGCCAAGTACTGTCTATGACCCCTAGCATAGCTCACTTCAGAAGTGTCTAACTTTGTGACATTTCAATGCAATGTTCTCATCAATAAGTTCAAAAACCCGTACAAAAAGAACTCTTAACATTTTCAGTAAATGTATGAATGTTATGTTGCATGCATAGCTACCAAGGGGGAGGGGGCGGGGGACAACATTCAGACCACAGGCTGCCAGTTGGACACACCTAGAGTTTCCAGGAAGATGGAAGAGAGGCAAGAATGGATCTAGAGACATCCGTGAACTGAAGGCTAGAGCTAAAGGAAATCACATTATAAAGCAGCATTCCAGACCCTGCATTAGGCCTAGGATATCAATCAGGGTGACTTGCTATTCATTCTCTGGCAAACCAGACTGTGCTAACAGAGTCAGCCCCCTGCAGTGCACCTGGAAGCCCAGGGGTTTCCCTCTACTGCCCCAACTGTCAGCTCCCTTGCTCCACACCCCGGGTGGAAGAAGTTGACAGTAGCTGTCAGAACTGCAGCCCCTCCCCCACCCCAACATCTGCCCAGCCATGAGCTGTAAGAACCGTCTGGCGGGATGAAGCTACAGAAATTTCCATGCACAGAGAGACATGAACGACAGGAGCAGCTGATGCCCAGGGCGGTGATGGATTTGAAACACTGCATAATGCTGCGATAGGTTTCATTTACTGTTTAAAGTCACAGAGAGTTTCTCCCACAGACGTGGATGAAATAGAAGCCAGTCCCCTAGAGGCAAAATCTCCTGCCTGACTCCTAAGTACACCAGGGGCTTTGTCACAGCACAGTACACTGTGAGACTAGAAATTGATTTTTCAAGCTACTCAGGGTAGTTTGAATCCAACCATTTCACACTGCCTGGATGGTATCTGACCCCTAATTAACTTTTGGGGGCTTTTTCATACAAATTCTTTTTTTTTTTTAATTTAATTTGAGACAGGATCTCATGTAGCCTAGGCCAACCTCAAACTTCCTATGTAGCCCAGAATGACTGTGAACTTGGAATCTTCCTGCCTCCACCTCCTGAGTGCTGGACTTATATACATCGGCAGTAGTGGGGATCGAACTCAGGGCTCCGTGAAAGCTGGGTAAGCACTCTACATTCTTTAAGATTTACTTATTTTATGGATGTGAGTACACTGTAGCCAGAAGAGGGCATCGGATCCCACGACAGATGGTCATGAGCCACCATGTGGTTGCTGGGAATTGAACTCAGGACCTCTGGAAGAGCAGTCAGTGCTCTTAACTGCTGAGCCATCTCTCCAGTCCAGCACTCTACATTCTTAGCTCTTGCCTTTTAATTTTAAATTAGACCTTACTGGTTTTTAGGGTAATTTTAAGTCTACAACAGAATGGAGCAACAAGTACAGAGACCTCATAGGTCCCCAACTACACATAGCCATCTTGTCCACTGTGCACAGCGTGAATAGAGAGGTACACACATCACTCTCGAAATGATGTTATCAGCCAACACCCACAGTCCACACTGGGGCTTACTTATGGTGTACTGTACACTGAGGATTTGGATGAACTTATAATGACATGTGTTCTAGTCTGTGTTTCCTTTTCCATTGCTGTAACAAAATACCCAACTAAGAAACTTAAGGAAGGGTTTATTCTGGCCCACAGTTTGAGGTACAGTGCGTCTTGGTGGAGACATCACAGTAGCAGATACATCAGCCCTTGTCACACTTTTCCTGGAGTCGCAAAGCATAATGGCCAGCCAGAGTAGCTTAATCACCAAGACCCAGGTCCTAGGAAGGGACTCTAATCTCAAAACCCAAGACGGACAGCTCCTAAGGAATGACACCTATATGACCTCTGGCCTCCACACACAGGAGCACACATTAATCTCCTCAAGTTGACAATGGAAACTAGCCATCAGACCATGTACCACAATCCTAGTACTGCATGGGACAGTGTCACAGAAGCCTAAAACCACCAGGCTCAGCCTGCTCTCCCCAGCCCTCACCTCTGATGTATGCTGTTCATTTGAGACGGGATCTTTTATGTAGCCCAGGCTATCCTTGAATTTGCCATTCTCCTACTTCGACCTCCCAAGTGCCTGGGGTTACAGGCATGTGCCACTATGTCCAGCTGGGGCCATTGTCTTAGTCAGGGTTTCTATTCCTGCACAAACATCATGACCAAGAAGCAAGTTGGGGAGGAAAGGGTTTATTCGGCTTACACTTTCCACATTGCTGTTCATCACCAAAGGAAGTCAGGACTGGAACTCAGGCAGGCCAGGAAGCAGGAGCTGATGCAGAGGCCATGGAGGGATGTCCTTTACTGACTTGCTTGCCCTGGCTTACTCAGCCTGCTCTCTTATAGGACCCAAGACTACCAGCCCAGAGATAGTTCCACCCACAAGGGGCCCTCCCCACTTGATCACTAATTGAGAAAATGCCCCACAGCTGGATCTCATGGAGGCATTTCCCCAACTGAAGCTCCTTTCTCTGTGATAACTCCAGCTGTGTCAAGTTGACACAAAACAAGCTAGTACAGTCCCCCTGCCCGTGTCTAACTGTATCCAGTTGAAACCCTCCCTACTCAGCTAATTTTAGATTTTTTTTTAAAGATGAATAAAGGTTCACAGAGTCATTGCGCTGAGCAGCTAGAGGGCCAAATCACTGCTGTATTCACTGAACTGTAGAGACAGGACCATGTTTACTGGAGGATGATGGATGGGTATCTTGCTTCTCTAGGAGGAAACCCCCCCAAATGCTGTGTAACTACAGTAGCGGTTGTTCTTGAGAAAGAAGGTGCCACCATGATACAGACCTATAGAACTGACATTTGCAAGGAGGCAGGAAGATCAGGAGTTCAAGGGCATCCTTGTCCACTTGGTAAATTCCAGGATAGTCTGAGAATATGCCAATATACCTGAGAGCCTGTCTAGAAAAGCAGAAAACAAACTCTTTTTACCTCAATAGAGAATAGCTTGTAAAATAATGCAAATGACAGCCTTCAGATGAGGAGACTTGCAGACTCTTAGGTGTTGATACATTTTAGAATTCTAATGACTTCTTCCAAGGAGAGGGAACTTTGCCAGTTGGCAAGCGCTAAAGATGATTTCTGCTCATTTTCAGTAAGTTCTGAATTGGGGGGCTTTCACCGAGGCAGGGATGTTCATCATCGAGGTAAAGTCAAGTTGGACAGTAGGGTGACTTGTTCACCCAGGATCACCCTCAACTCCTGGATGGAAATTATAGTGCTGTAAGCAGCGTCCTCGTCTGCGGTCTCTGACATGGGGAGACCAGCATCAGTGGGACACTTAAGGGAAAGGAGAATGATTCCAGAAATGTCACAGTGGCCAGGGACCTTCAGTCATCCCATGACCAGTGAGAAGTAAACAAACAAACAAACAAACAGAAGAATCCAAGCCCACCTTGCTTTGTGCATCAAGATATTTACTAATGAGCACATGAGTGGGTGACTTTTTTTTTCCCCCTTTCACTTTTAAACTATTTCCTTTGTGTTTTTGGTTTCTCAAGATGCTTTTTCTCTTATAGACCAGGCTGGCCTCCAACTCAGGAATCAACACGTCTCTGCCCCCTGACAGTTGGGAATAAAGGCGTGGCATCACTTTTCAATTTACTCGGAAGAGACTGGCCCCAGAGACCCTGACCTTTTTGACTCTTGAGCCAAGGCTGCCCCCAAGCATCCTCTCCCACTGGGATCTCTCCAGCTAGCTTTGAGGGGGGCTGTCAGGCCTCTTGTCACAGCTCCTGCTAGCAATTAGGCAGATCAAACACACGGAATGCATGCTAGACTGTCTACACACTCCCTGAACGTGGGCCTCTGAATGCAAACACCAGAACTAAAGGAATGCAGGTTTTGAAAGCTGTCATCAGTCTCAGAAAAGGTGCCTTTTGAGATGTGTTTTCAGGAAACATTCGAAGAGAAAGACTGCTTATTCGCAGTTGGAATTAGCAAGTGAGATGGCTTCTTCGAAGCTTCTGGGCTCTTCTCCAGAGTTTCCTGGCATTTAGCTGGTCACAAGGCCCTCTGTAATAAAGTAATATAATTGTCATTGTTTATTATAATGGTAGTCACATGTACTGTTATGCTCCATTCATTATTAAAATTTTACATTTCAGCCAAGCTTGTCGAAATATAACCACTATCCGTGGTTAAATGTAAATTTGGTTTAAAAAATGCTAGCAAGAGTGTCGTGTGTGTCCAACCATGATTGTGCACACCTGTAATCCCAGCCCTTGGGGGACTGGGGGCAGGAGAATTGTGAGTTGGAAACCAGCCTTGGCTATTGTGAGATCTGTCTTAGAGAAAACAACAACAAAATAATATCAAGCTTAAAGTGGAGGACGGGGTGTTTTTCTGTGTTGTATGGATGGACTGATGTAGTCATAGGGGCTAGACAAGTAGAAGAGGGAGACTAGAGTTTCTTGTGAGGAGACATCATGACAGAAGCAGAAACTGGACTGGTGCCATTCTGGCTAGAGGCCATGTGCCTTGAATACTCAGGCTGTCCCAAAGCTGGAAAGCCACAGAAGCAGGGTGTCCTCTAGACCTGTCAGGAGGAGGTCCACATGACCCACTGTAGCTTCTGGATCTATAAAATGAGGCATATTCTCTACGGTAAGACATACGCTTATAGTAATTTATTGAAGTACCTACCTTCTCAGGCTCGATAGATGTGCCTGTCCTTCAACAGTATCAGCTGGGCAAGGGTAGACCCAGAAGTGTCCAGGCACTGGGCTTGTTGGCATATTCCTGCAACCCCAGCAATTGAGAGGCAGGAGACTGAAGAATTGGAGGTCAGCCTGGGCTCTGTTGTTTTTTCTCAGAACACTGAAGGTTAAGGGTGCAGTACAGGGTGACCATAGCTAACTCCTGACACACACTCAACAGCACACACGTTAATAAAGAGGAGCCAGGTGTACTAGTAGCTTATCTTGTGACAAAACACCTTAGAGGAGGCAAATGTGAGGGAAGACTGTGTGAATACAGCTGGAGCATTTACAATGTATCATGGACATGGTAGGCAAAGACCTGAGGCAGATGATCCCACCGCATCAAAGCCAGAAAACAGAGGGAGGAATGTGCAAACTCTGCTCACTTTCTCCCTTTTTTTTTTTTTT
>NC_034603.1:71623697-71660665 GCF_900095145.1 Mus pahari
AAAAAAAAAAAACAAAAACAAAAACAAAAACAAAAACAAAACTTGGGCAGTCGGGCTCTGCAGGAACCACCCACTGAGCCATCTCACTGAGCCAACTACCCTTCAACGGAGGCACTGCCTATGGAAAATGGTTAAGCCATGAACCTTGGGAAGAGTTGCCCTTGTCACTGTCTCCCAAGATTATACTCTTTAGTTAACCTATAGTCTAGTTCCTATCATTTTTTAGCTGTAGAACCCATATACTGCACCAACTCACCCCATATACAGAACTTCCACCAGCTGGATGAATGGGACTCTGATGGAGCCACAAGTATGTGCAAGGGGCACAGGTATGTGGCGAAGCTCTGCCGGGTAGAAAGGAGGGATCCAAGAAGTGTCACATGCATTGACCTGTGCCCTCTGCTCCTGCTCAGCACCCAGCTCCGATGCAGCACCTGCATCTATCAATGACTGAGCCTCAACCCACCTATTCTTGTGACTCTACTTGTCTGACAAGACTCACATAATGAGGTATAGGTAGGTCATTTGTTATTCCACGGTCAGGCACTGTATTTTTGCCAACACTCAATAGCATGACAACTGTTTCTCAAAACGATCTATGTGCCCTGCTGCTGATGGCACAGTCTTGCTCTGAGACATCAAGGGCTGGCACTGACACAGTGATTCTCACTCTGGAACACAGTACAAGCACCACACAATACCCTGTCATGGAGGCTACTTTCTAGCCTCACAGACACCATGGTGCTGACAACATAAAATTGAACAGCCGATGTTCCTGCTGCAGAGTCCTTTCTTCTTGGAGATCCACTTAACCCTGACAGCCTTTTATGTGGATTGGGTATTGATCAAAACAGCACCCCCAGGTATGGAATATGCTATCTCCGATCTCTAGAGAGTGTTCCTCTGTGTCCTTCTCCCTTTAGCAATGGGAAATATAAACTGTGAGTTCTTTATCCAAAATTCTTGACAACAGAATGTATCAATTTTGGGTTCTTTTAGATTTGGGAATAGTTGTACAGTCATAATAATATGTCTCAGGGATGGGAGCCAAGCAGAAACTCAAAATTCATTCATGTTTTATAAACACCTCATACAGAGAGCTTGAGGGAATTGTATACAGTATTTTTTAAAATAATTTTATACAATGGAGTTTTACTTTGGGAGACTAGGAGATGTCTCAGGGAGTAAGGATGCTTTCTCTGCAAACCCAAGGACCCAAGTTTGAATCCCCGGCATTGACATAAAAAGCCTAGCATGGTTGGGTTTGTGTGTGGCAGAGACAGGTGTCTCTGAGAGTTCGATAGCTGGCCAGCCTGCCCAAAACAGCAAGCTTCTGGTTCAGTGAGAGACCTCCTCTCAAGGCAGGGAGGAGGAAAGGGACTTAAGAAGCCACCTAACAGCCTGCTCTCGCCTCTGCACATGTGCCCATGGGCACACACACGTGCACACGCACACACACACACATTCTCCCTCTCTCTCTCACACACACATACACACATTCTCTCTCTCCCTCTCTGTCTTTCTCTGTCTCTGACTGTCTGTCTGTCTCAATTAAATGTTTTCCTTTGTAAGAGTTGCTGTGGTCTGGGGGCTGGAGAGATGGCTCAGTGGTTAAGGGCACTAGCTGCTCTTCCAGAGTACCCAGGTTCAATCCCCAGCACCCACATGGCTGCTCACAGCTGTCTGTAACTTAAGGATCTGACACCATCACACAAACATACATACAGGCCAAACACCAATGCACATTAAATGAATAAATTAAAAAAAAAAAAAAAAAGAGTTGCCTTGGCCATGGAGCCTCTTCACAACAAGGAAATCCTAAATAAGTTACTGGTTTTTTTATGTAAGAACTGAAGATCCAAATTCAGGTCCTAGGCTTACATGTCAATCACTTTGACACAAGATGTTTCAACTTATTCCACCTTCATCCAGAATTTGTGTAACTTGCCAAGACTTTTAATGTGGGTTTGTGTGTATGTGTGTGTGTGTGTGTGTGTGTGTGTGTGTGTCCTTTCTGTTTTGTTGAGACCGAGTCTTGCTCTGTGACCCTGGCAAACCTGGTTCTCACTATGTAAGCCCAGACTGACCTTGAGCAAGTGTTCCTCCTGTCTCCGTGTCCTGAGTGTCGGATTATAGGTATACGTCATCAGACCCACCTTCGTACACAGCATTTAGAGTGGTGTCATTGGCTAGCGTGCCCAAGTAATGTTCTGAAGAATGTCTAGATGTCACAGATCCCTTTGTATCCGGCTCAAACGGGAAACAGAAGCCACAAAGTAATGTGACCCTTAAAACTTCAGTTAAAGAGACTCTTTGGGCTAGAGAGATGGTTCAGCTGGTAAAGTCCTTGCCATGCAGGCATGGAGACTTGAGCTTGGATCCCCAGCACCAATATAAAAGACAGGTGGGCTAGGGCATCACGGAACCTCAGCACCTAGCAGGAGGTGGAAGGTTGGGTGAATCCTTAAAGCCAGTTAGCCAGTAGGTGAGCTCCAGTTTCAGGGAGAAACCTGCCTCGATAAGTAAGACCGAAAAACAATTGAGGATTTGATATCTCTACACACATGAATGTATAGGTGCACACACACACACACACACACACACACACATACAGGAGAGCACAAAAACACACGCACAACACACACACAGAGTCAGGTTGGAGGCCTAGCTCAGTTGGGAGATGCTTGCTTAGCAATCACAAGGCCCCAGGCTCAGTTTTTGACATCATTTTAGCCATTATTGCTGTAATCATAGCACTTGGAAGATGGAGGCAGGAGGATCAGATGTCCAAGGTCATTCTCAGGAGCCTGCCTACCTTAGGGCAGAGTGAAGCCTGGGGTGGGCAGTATCTGGGTAGATAAAGCCCCAAGAGACACCGCTCCAGGCAAGGCCAAAGCAGGCAGGGTGAGTGCACCACAGAAGCAGACAGCCCAGAAGCTGGATCCTCAGCAGTGCCACGCCCAGTGCATATGCCCTCATCGGGAAAGCCAATGAGGTAGACACCAGGCGCTAACTGTGTTTAGGGCACCCCTGGCATCCTGTAAGAAGAAGCAAATGCTGGCCACACCAGAGCCAACAGGGAAAGCCTCTGCCTTTCTGCATGCTCTCTTCAGGGCATTGCTTAACAAAGCCTAACCACGGACTCACCACTAAGATGAGCCACTTACCGAGCGAGCCCAGCGCCATTAGCACTGAACAGGTGACGAGGGATTGGAGGTGAACAGCAATGAACTGAAAGCCACCCAGCCTGACCAGAGCGGCATGCACCTGTCATCCCAGAACTCAGGAAGCAGAGACAGGAGAATTACTACAAATTTGGGCCAGCCTGGTCTCCATCGTGAATTCTAAGCCAGCCGGGATTACAAAGACTAAAAACTTAAGTAATAATAATAATAATAATAATAATAATCAAAAAATTCTACAGGCTAGATCTTAGCACAGGCTGGAAAATTTAGCACACTCAGGATTGCAAACATTTGAGGTCTTCCTTTCCGACAGGGAGGCAATGGAGGATGGGATAAATTCACAACAGCCACACAACATGTACCTGAAACTATTAATCTCTCTCAGCAAAGACAGCGCCTCTGGCTCCTCAGGCCCTCAGGGCTGCTGCCCCACTCAGCCTGCCGCAGCTCGGTGTCATCTTAGATCCTGGGTTTTGTGAGCCCGAGCAGTGATTAAATGGAGCTGTGAAGGGAGCCCCACCCCTGCCTCCTCCATATCCCCGCGGGAGCATTGATCTCCTCGGCTCTCCTGTTTGCTTCTCAATTAGTAGGCTACCATAGAGGGCAGAAGCGTAGGGGCTTCCCAACTGCCATAGTTTCATTCCACAAGCCAACTGAGTGTGTGTGCGTGCGCACGTGCATGTGCGTGTGTGATAACCAGCGATGGGGCAGGGGTGCTCAACTCTTGAGTATATCGATCTCATTTTTTTTCCCATGGGAACCATGGGAATCAGGCTTGCGGATCTGTCTTAGTTAGGGTTTTATCGTTGTGAAGAAACACCATGACCAGGGCAACTCTTATAAAAGACAACATTTAGGGGCCGCTGAGATGGCTCAGCGGTCAAGAGCACTGACCGCTCTTCCGGAGGTCCTGAGTTCAAATCCCAGCAACCACATGGTGGCTCCCAACCATCCGTAATGAGATCTGACGCCCTCTTCTGGTGTGTCTAAAGACACCTGCAGTGTACTTACACATAAAAAATAAAATAAAAATTAAAAAAAAAGAGACTAACATTTAATTGGGGACGGCTTACAGTTTCAGAAGTTTAGTCCATATTGTCATGATGGGAAGCATGGTGGCACGCAGGCAGACATGATGCTGAAGAAGGAGCTGAGAGCTCTACATCTTGATCCTAAGCAAAGAGTGACGGTGTCACACTGGATGCCTGAGCATAAGAGACCTCAAAGCCCACCTCCACAGTGACACACTTCCTCTAACAAGGCCACACCTACTCTAATAAGGCCACACCTCCTAATAGTGCCACTCCCTATGGATCAAGCATTCAAACACATGAGTCTATGGGGGCCATACCTATTTAAACCATCACAGGACCCAAGGGACTCCTGTCAGCCAACTGTAGGACAAGGCTCCATGTCTATCTAGTGAGTCAGAGCCACTATCTAGATAGAGACAAAATAAAGGTCATAACATGCACCCTTTAATAAAGCTAGTACTAATTATCCGTTGTTTATTTTTTGTAAGTATATGGTCTCATGTAGCTACGTTGTTGGCTTTGAACTCACTATGGAGCCTAGCATAACCGTGAACTTTTGGTCTTCCTGACTCTACCTCCCAAGAGTTGGTATTCTAGGCATGTATCACCAGGCATAGAAGTACGATTCTCAAAAACTTAGAGAAGCTGTAGTCGAGATGGGCGAGGGTCACCAGCAATGTGGCTTGGATCCCCTGGAAATAAACACAGATTCCAACAAACCAAGTAATATTAATCTCATGCTTACACAGCAAAGAGCCACATCTGCCTGCTGCTGTTCTGGGTCCTATCATGCCCACGACCCTCAGTGGGTAAGACTCTATAAGAGCGTGTTCTGGGGCTGGAGAGATGGCTCAGGAGTTAAGAGTGTGCCGTGCACCCACACAAGGTAGCTCATAATCACCTGTAACTCCAGCTCCAGAGGGATCCAATTCCTCCAGCCTCTGCAGGTATATACCCACACCCCCACACAGACACACATATAATTAAAAATAATAAAAGAAGTCCAGCACCCCATGTCCCTTGTGCTGGTACATTCTGGTTATGTCTTGCAGGTCCTTTAGGGCATGTTCCCTTCTATTCTTCACTAGATTATCATACCTGGTTGATTTATGCTGAGACATAATGCTTGTTTTTATTTAGTTTGTATTTATGCCAGGAGACAGTGGGGGGGGGGGACTCTCACAAGACATTCTGCTTGTCGTTACATGTTAGCCTAGGGGAAGTCTGCATTTTCTTCCCAACGAGATGGGCAAGGTCGCTCCTGAAGGCTCAGAGCTGTCCAAGGAATCTGGCAATGCACAGGTTCCAGGAGTACCACCTACCATGCCTTCCTTTCCGGAGAAGGGCTCTGACCTTGCCATTGCCAACCTTCCTGCCCGTAGTGACACTCAGCTGACCTGAGTAAACTCCACCCAGTGTGGAACCTGTCAGTGTTCCGGACACTTGACGTGCCACACCAAATATAACACACACCATGCCCAGTGACATTCACAACCACACTGCTGCCTGTGCTGGACCGGACCATTCCCGACACCAATGGCCCTGAGCTGAGGGTCCTAAGCAGCAGTGAGTCTGAGACACAGGATGTTTTATTAGAATGTTCCATCAACACTTAAGCTGGGGATAGGAAAAGCTGAGCCTCCACTCACCATGAAACAGCCTGGCGGAGCTTACTCTAATGTTAAAATGATCCATAATGAGTGTTCACTGCAGGACCGAAAGGATCCATTTATTCGCTCACATCCTCAGTCATTGAATGTTGCCTACAACAGGAGAGTTTGCTTACTGTTTTGTTTCATTTGTTTATTTGCTCATTTTTTGAGATAGGGTACATGTAGCCCAGGCTGGCCCCAAACTTACTCATTAGCCTGAGATGACCTTGAAGTTATGATTCTTCTGTCTCTACCTCGTGAGTGTTGGAGTTACAGGTATGTGCTACCATGTCCACTTGAAGGGGGACTTTTGTGGCCGAGGCTGCCCCTGGAGGTCTGAACAGCTTGGGGCCTGTCTAAAGAGAGCTCTCCAATGCTGAAGCGTGTCCTTCCTGAAGGGGTATGGACAGCACATCTCCGTGTCCACCACACACTGGAGCAGAATGATTTAATGTTCTGATAACCATGCATAAGAATATCTGCTTTGTAACTGTTCACATGCTTGGATATTTATGAAAATGTACCTGTGTGTGCTTACATGAGTTGATGTGTACTGCATGCATGCAGGTGCTTGTGGAGGCCAGAGAGCATCAGATCCCCTGCAATTGGAGCTAGAAGCAGTTGTGGCTCACCTAGTGTGGGTGCTGGGAACCAAACCTGGGTCCTCTGTAAGAACATCAGGCACTTTAACTACCACTCTAGCTCTCTGGCCTGTAATTGTACATTTTACTTTATTTTATGCATTTAAAAGTATTCTTCTGAAAAGGGGTTTCCTGAGATATCAAAGAGTTTCATGGTGTAAAACGGGTGATCACCCTCTGATCAGAAGCATTAGCAACACTATTCTTAGCAACTACTTTAGAAAATCAGCTTATGGGCTGGAGAGATGGCTCAGTGGTTAAGAGCACTGACTGCTCTTCTAAAGGTCCTGAGTTCAAATCCCAGCAACCACGTGGTGGCTCACAACCGTATGTAATGGGATCTGATGCCCTCTTCTGGTGTGTCTGAAGACAGTGACAGTATACTTACATATAACAATAAATAAATCTTTGGGCCGGAGCCAGCAGAGGTTCTGAGTTCAATTCCCAGCAACCACATAATGGCTCACAACCATCTGTACAGGTAGAGTGTACTCATATACATGAAAGAAAGAAAGAAAGAAAGAAAGAAAGAAAGAAAGAAAGAAAGAAAGAAAGAAAGAAAGAAAGAAAGAAAGAAAGAAAGAAAACTGGCTTATCTTTCCCTAGTAACTTTCCATCCTCCTGTCTGCCATGGTCCTCCAATATATTCATTGCACACATACAGTCCCATAACAGAGTTCAGGGTCTGTTTTCATTTTCCCAGGGTTCTTTTAGCCCCTATAAAGCAGACCCTGGCATTTACTGAAATCCTTTATCCTCTTCTTCCAGAACCTACACTTATTGATCTTTCAGTTGGAGATTACTGACTAAAGGAAGCCTCTTGAACAACCAGCACCTCCCCCCACACAGTCCTCCCCCTCCTGCAGATGGACCCCTAAATGGTAATCTAGCCTCATCCCCCCAAAGAACATGGACCTCAGAAATGGCAGTGCCACAAAATGGAAGGCGCCTGGTCCCATAATCTCCCAGGGAAGGTTGTTTCCCAACCTGGAATGCCTACCTGTGCTGCTGTAATCAGGTTAAACCCATCGCAGGTAGGAGACATTTGTTCCAGTGCATCAGCTTATTTTGGAAATACATTTGGTGGCAGAGAGTCCAGACTCTATCGATCTGGGCTCTAACTCCATCGGAGACTATTCAATAAAGGACTTGAAGCCCGAAGAAGATAATGAATTTGTCTAACCCCACACACGATGGCTAAAATCGGACCCACAGCCTGCTACCTCTGTCGGTTTCCATTCCCTTGTGCCAAGCTGCCTTCAATGGTCCTCTGTGTGTGGGCTTGTGCTGGACCCACGAGGCCATGAGCTTTCTATTTCAGCAAGAGGGAGGGGCAGAGGGATGAGAGGGGATACATTTTCTAGGCCTGCATTAGTGAGCCATTAGCTACCCACAGTGATCAAATTATCTGGAATGAACACTCAACTCCACATCGCATACATTTAAAGGACAGATTTGCTTAAGACTCTCTCTAGCATTCATTACCTCCATTTAGTCTAGGCAAATGTGACCATTCAGTATCAGGGGACTGCAGGGTCATTAGGTCCTTGACAGTTCTCAATCATACTCTATATTAGGGGCTCATAAGGATAAACTTAAATGTGGAGGAGTGTCACTTTGATGATTACTAATGACATATATTAAGAAGATAAAGTGTAACAAAAGCATTGACCTTGAAAATGATAACATAAATACACTTTATCATTTAGTGAGTGCAATTTGTTACTGTATAAGAAACACATACACACACACACACACACACACACACACACTTACTAAATTGCCATAGTCAGCTTTATCAGGCTAACAACCAGCTCCCAAAATCGTGGCGGCTCCTGCAACAAATTAAATTTTTCGCTCATGGTGTATGTACTTCCTTAATCAGGACATGGTAGTATGTCTTTCTGGTAGTGGAAAGCAGAGTCAAAGATACAAACTTGCAATGCCTGAAGTTTCTGTTTGGACATGTGTGCATCACATAGCTGGTATCAGGCAAGGGTGCTCAATACCCACATAGGGTAAAGGCAACTATTGGAGACAATAATAAAGTGCCAACACTGAAAGATAAATGCTAACTCTAGTCCTCTCCTCTGGAATAATATAGCTAAGTGCCTTGTAGAGACTGGAAATATCTGTTCTACTTGCAGTGAGCAGAGACGGCTTTGGTAAAGTCTAACCTTGAGGTTGAAGCTTAGGTAGGGTACTAGTGGGCAGGACTAAGAGCCAGGACCTCGTAGGCAAAGGGAAGCCCCAAGGTACAAAGGTGGAAAGGAGATTTAGTGGAGTGGCCTCAGTGGCCCCAGTCACAGAGCAGAATGGAGGGGAGGTCTGATCAAGGTGGGAGGACCAGATGCTAGGTCAAAGAGTTTGAGTGCACCTGTTGAAAGCCGGTCGACATCTTTGAGCAAGAGACTGCCGTGACTGAAAGGATTATGTCTGAAAATTGATCTGACCGGGAGCACAGCTGGCCTGAGAGAGGAGGACACTGAGCGCAGGAAGACCACTAAGTTCCTAGATGTCCAGAACTGACACAGAAGTCTTGAAGCAGGCAGGGTAGTTGTGGTTAGAAGAAGAGCAAGGCCAGACCTAGAAATTCAGAGCCTCTGTGACTGGAGAGATAGCATTCAATTCTCAGCAACCACATGGTGGCTCACAACCATCTGTAATGGGATCAGATGCCCTCTCTGGTATGTGAGAAGACAGCTACAGTGTACTTGAATACATAAAATAAGTAAGTAATTCTTTTAAAAAGAAAGTAAAAAGAAATTAACCCCATTTGCCTCATTCCAGAATAATTCAGTAATCAAGCTCATATGGAGAAAAAAAATGTTTGTGGTGCTAGAAAATTGACCCCAAAGCCTGGCACATTAGTTATCTCAAAATTTTATTTTTTGGCTGGAGAGATGGTTCAGTGGTTAAGAGCACTGACTGCTCTTCCGCAAATCCTAAGTTCAAATCCCAGCAAACACTTGATGGCTCGCAACTATCCGTAATGAGATCTGACGCCCTCTTCTGGTGTGCCTGAAGACAGCTACAGTGTACTTACATATAACAATAAATCTTCATATATATATATATATATATATATATATATATATATATATATCCTTTTGTGTATTTACGTATGTGCACCACAGACTTGCCTGGAAAGGGTGTGGGGTGTTACTATTGTGAGCTATGATGTAGGTGCTGGGGATCCTGGTCCTCTGTAAGTACAGCACATGCTCTTAACTGCTGAGCCACTCCTCCAGCCCAGGGGTGTGTGTGTGTGTGTGTGTGTGTGTGTGTGTGTGTTTCGAGACTCACTTTCACCCTGTAATACAATCCAGGCTGGCTTGGATTCTGCTATGTAGCCCAGGCTGATCTTGAACACGTCTCAGCCTATCTGAATGCTGGGATTACAGATGTGAGCCAACACACTGAGCAGGTACAACATTGGAGTTTTAGAAACAATAGCTGGGACAGCAGTGCACACCTTTAATCTCAGCACTCTGGAGGCAGAGGCAGGCAGGGGATCTCTGTGAGCTCCAAGCCAGCCAGGGCAACATAGTGAGAACCTGCCTTGAAAAATCAAGAAAAAACGGCATGCAAATTAAAGCTTCAAGACAAGTTTTTGCCTCTCTGGCAAGAGGTGGGTGCCTGCCTCTCCTCCTTGCATTTGAACAGGCTCCAGCTGTCCAAGGGAATTGAGCTTTGGGGAGGTAAGAAATTAAGCCAGAGCCACAGCCCACGCCTAGGTGGCTGGAAGGAGAACTAAGGGCCAGTTTCAACCGGAAGCATGACATCCAGCAGGTGGCCATCTCCAGCAGGCACCTTAAAAATTCAGCTCTCAAGCTGTACAAAGGTGTCTCAATAAACGAGATAAAAATAACTCTGTGAAAATGCCTTGCAGTGTGTGTAGTAAGCATCATTAGAACTTACCTATTTAAAGATTTTTCTTCCCTAGGGTCACAGTTAAGATACCTAATGGGTTTGAATACTCCTTGATTTAAAAACATTTTTTTTTTTTTCACGAAAACGCTAAAGTGTATTTACGATCAAGTTAATCTGCTTCGCGAGGATTTGTCATGGAAATCATTCACTTTGGCCATTAACAAAAACAGGTGGAAAGAAAGCAAGCCAACAGCTGCCCCTGGAAATAGAAAAGTGTGCTCTATCTGGAGGACCACAGTTTGGGAGACTCGGGGAGCCTGTAGCACTTGGGGTTCACGGTGTACCGCCTGGAGAGCCAGCGAGGGTGAACTGAAAAGCGGACGACGAGCGGTACATGGCTCTGCCTGGACCCCGCGGGGACCGAGGGAGGGGACCCCTGGACTAGACAAAGGCTGCAGCCCCGGGAGGCCGGGCGCGCGTGCGCCACGGAACGCGCGTGCGCGCGGCGGTCAGCACCGCGACCCGAGGCGTGGCGGGACCCGGGAAGGGAAGCGCGGAGAGGGGCGAGCCGGGCGGCGCGGGGAGGGCTGGGCTGTGGGGCGCTCGCGTGCTCCCCCTGGCGGCCGGAAGGGGAGGTGCCCGCCCAGGCCTCGCTGCCCGCCCCTTCCCTAGGGAGGTTCGCGCTCCCGTGGCTCGCGCCTGCGCTGCCCGCCGGCCTCCGGAACGCGCTCTCTCGGCCGCGCGCGCTCGCAGTCTCGGCCACCCACCAGCTCCAGCACCAGCAGCAGCGCCGCCGCCACCGCCCACCTTCTGCCGCCGCCGCCGCCGCCCCGCCACAACCACCTTCTCCTCCGCTGTCCTCTTCTGTCCTCGCCTTCTGTCGATTATCAGGTAAGCGCCGCAGCTCTGAAATCCAGTCCCCTTCTGGCCCTGTGCGCCGTCCTCCTGCCACCCCTCACCCCAGAGATGGATTTAGGGCGCTGGGCATCAGTCAGGCGCAACGGCGGGGGCCTCTCTGCGCCCTCGGCGCTGGGGAGCTGGGAAGGAACGCGTGCAAGAGATGCACGCACGCGGGCGAATGCGTGTATCTATGAGTGCTGGGGTCCCCACTATCGGCTCCGCGCAAATGAGGGGGGCTGTGCCCGCAGGGTGGGGCGCAGATGACGGTGACCTAGGGAAGGGGTTGTTCTGTAATCTGGATCTCAGCCTTTTGCCGCAATGGGCGTGGGTCTGTGGGTGTGCATGGGGGTCCAACGACGACCCCCGAAACCGAACCTGAAATCGGATTTCTCTGTCCCTGATTGCCATCAGCCCTAAGGAAGGTGTGGATCGGGTTCTAGAAAAGATGACTGCCTTCATGCCTCTCCTCCACCTCCCTGACAGCGATTCTGACAGGGCCTTCACTGGCCCTGATTTAAGGCGGTGGCCCGCCCCCTCCCCTTTTCCTCCTTCAGAAGCCGGCAGGGGACATTTGGGGGCTGGGAGAAATCGGGAGGATGGGGAGGGGTCCAGGCGCTGTCACTTTAGCCGCCCTTCCCCCCTGCGCGCGCTTGGTACAGTGACAGGGACAGCGCCGTGCCCGAGAGAAGGTAGTGCGCGGATCCCAATGTGGGAGCTCAAAGAGTCAGGGGTCACCTGGCCTCGCGCTGGCTGGCAGCGGCTCCCCGTTCGAGGGCGCGCAGCGTCGCAGCCAGGCACAGACCCACGCGAGGGCTGCAGGTGCATTTCGGGGCGCGTTTCTTTCTCTGCGTTCTGCTCTGGGCTCCCGGCATGTGCGCTCCCTGCCGGAGGCGCGGGCTGGCGCGCAGGGCTCGCCCCTCACTGCGGCAGTGGGTGTGGACCTGGGTGGGCGAGGAGGGGAGAGTAGGATGTGTCTCCTCCCGCTGCCACCCCTCCTCCGTTTTTTTTCCCCCTCTCTGAACGCGAGGTGCCATCTTTTTGCGGCGAGTCACGTCTCTATCGTAGTATGCCAAGAGCTGTGGCCGGGCTTTGGAGGACCCGGCTTGGACCCATGTTAAGGAATAGGGGGTGATGAACACGGAAGCCTAGGCGTTTTGCCTCTGCAGCGGTGCGCACCGGAGCGTTCACCTGAGGTCGTCTAGGGGAGCTCGCTGCTTTGTTCGTCGGGTGATTTAGGATCTGCGCTCCCAGCCCTGGATTTTTGGGGAGGGGGGAACGGGGGGAGGCGGGGAGCTTTCATTCGACGAGGATATTTGCCTAAGCGCTCGGAGCAGCTCCATCCTTTTTTCGCCACTCTTTTCAGACCCTTTGTTGGATCTACAGACTTGCGGGGGCAAGAATGGAACGGATGTGACCCTGCGCAGCCCACTCCCCAGTTCGACCCAGAGCCACATGGGTGGGATTCGCAGAGGAAGCACATCCCTCCCCACACCCAGGCCGTCCTGAGGACCACACCCCACTTGTGTTTCACTGCTAGGGGAGCCAGCTAACCCTCGGGAATGGGGTGATTCGGCAAGCTCAACTCCCCGTCCGCCGCCCCACCACCACCGTTGAACCCTGTTGCCTCTCCCGGTGGGAGAGTGTGAGGAGAGGGTATGAGATCCCCTGGGATGCTGCGGCCACACCCATCCCTCCCAACCCTAGGAGAGAGGGTTAAGGGTTGCCATAGGAACCACACCAGCCAGAGGAGGAACCTCTGGGCGTTACCCCCGCCCCTTACTCCACGGAGATTCAGAATCCTGGGGTAGTCTGATAGTGCCTGGAAGACGCGAGGAAGGAGCCCCTCATCCCTGATGCGAGCATCATTCTCTTGGCACTGGCAACCATAGCTATCCAGAGAGATGCCTCTAGTGTATTTTAAGCATGCTGACTGATATTATTTTATTAATATTATTTAAATGAGGGACTTTGATTTAAAAATCCGCATTTACAACAGCCCTTGAAACCAGAGAGGGAAAGAAAGCTAACAGGTCCCAGCCTCCCCACCGTACAGTAAGCTCAGTCTTCGAGGTTTTCTGGTTAATTCTACCACTGAATACTGGTGCAGGTGAGCAATTTTAAGACCGACGAGCTTCTTAAGGGCCGAATTGCTCACGTCGACTGCTCAGATTGATGAACATTTCTGAGAATGTCTCGGCTGGGGGTGGAACGCCCTCTCCCGATCAAACCGCGGCCTGAAACTGTGGCGTCGTGGCGGGGCCCGCCTGGCAGAAATTTCATGAGCATCTGAAAGATAGGTTCCAATACTACCCATCCCTCGCCACACGACGGGCTGCTGGGAGCAGGATTCTTAATCTAGAATCCTGGGGTGGGTGCGGAAAAGGGAAGGCTGGGAGGGGGGCTGTCTATAACGGGCCCGTTGGGCAAAGGTGTCACAGCGGAAAAATCAACGGGAGGGGGAGGAGAGAGAACATTTCACCCAGTGCAGAAACAAAGCTCAGATCACGGCGTTTTCGAACTCTCATTTTGCACTGTGTTGAGGGGTCGAGTGAGGTACTGGGCTGGCCAAGGCCCGTGCTGTTAATTAAAGATCGAGTTGCTGCAGAATTTGAGAGACTCCATTCCTGGCTCTGCCCTTTAACAAGCCAGTTTCATTCACCTCAGAAACTAGAAGTTTGTGCTGAAGCTGTGGAGCGCTGAGCTAGTCTGGGCTCATCCGAAAGGGTTCAAGAGCCAAGATTTCACCCACCAACCTCCGCAAGTGTGTGATCCCTTTTATGTCCGGGAGGCCCTATTTATCCTCTGTTGTTCAAGAAATTGTAATATCAAGTCTTTTTTTCCGGCTGGTTAGCATTGGGCGGATGACGGGGTCAGAGACAAACTAACCAGGCCACTTTTGGCTTGGTCCCCGGGTTCTACAAGACTGCCCAAATTTTTCATGGTCCCTACCCCGCCCCTTCAACTGTCGAGCCTCATAGAAGAAAAAGAAGTATGAAGCCATTGTAGGTTAATTCTGTGATTACAATTCTGAGATGTCATCTCGGGTTCGCTGATACTGCTTGTGTCTGCCACATGAGAATTGCTTGCCCACTCGCCATTTGCAAAGCTTCTCTAAACAAATGACTGTCCAGATAATTTGTGTGCCCATTCCCCCCCTAGCTGTCAGGCCCGCTGTAATGACTGCTGATCTGTTCTGCACAGTTTGCCTCACTGGCAGATGTGTATGATATAGTACCCTAGCTTGGCTTTTCGGTTCACCTTCGGATGGTTTGAATATTTCTTAGCTTGGCTGGGTGGGTTTTTGTTGTTATTTTTAAAAGATGAATGACAGCTCACGGTGTGCCTCTCTGCCCCCTGCACGGACCCTGTCTGTCTACACAATTGCATGTTGGTGGAAGGGTGTGGCTTATAAGTGGCTTCTAGTGTCAGGCTCAGTTCCCCAGAGAGGAACAAAGGAAACAGAGAGTGCCCAGGAATTGCAAGAAGAAAACTTGGTTGGATTGAGGTAAGGTCAGGCTTGCTCCCACTAGGAACATGAGCCCTTGTACTGAGCAAGCTCTCTGGCCCACTCGTCCTTCGAGGACTGGGTTAGCCTGGGGATACGACAGGCAGGAGTGGCCTTTCTGCAGATTGACTTCCTTCTCCCCTTTAAACATCAACGTGTGCAGTTCATTTTTGGAAACGTTAAGGACTTGTGTCATTCTGACTCCCCAGAGCATACTGTACATGGCTTTTGTGAGTTCCTGGCGATGTGTATGAACATACATTTTTTTTTCAGTTGAACCTTTCCCACTATGCCTTTTCTTATATTTATGGTTAATATCTTCCTTGGTCCCCTCTTGAAAATGAATCACTTCAAAAGAATGTTTTAAAATATCTAATATAGGGGCTAGATATAGAGTGGGTGTCTGGCCCATCATCGTTTGACAGATCCGTGGGTAAAATGGAGAGATACAGGTCAGGAGGGCATCCAAGAGAACATAGAGAGGGGTACATATTCAAGGTCACAACATCCGGGAAGCTTGGGGACAAGTCCAGTCTATTTTGTCTCTGTGTCCAGTTGGTGCCCACACCAATGGCTGTGATCTGCTGGGTGTCCTTGGGGTCCAGCCTGGGGCCCCATAGCGTGCACAGGTGGCTCACCTGCCCCTTGTTGGTGAAAGGGGGATTAAGAGCCTAGAGGGGGCTACCTCACTCCACCAGCCCACCTGTAGGGGTAGTCATGTTCCAGCTGCAGGTGACTGGGATGGAGATGGGGAACCTCACTCTCTCATCAGCCACTGTAGAGACACTCATCCGATTCCTCTGCACACAGGAGTTAGGGGTACCTGGCCAAGTGAGAAGGAGAAAAGTCCCTGGCCCCTCAGCGGGGCCTCATAAGGCTCCTGAGACTTGGGTCTTTTCCTGGAAAGTCACAGTCCTCATTGGGGTTGCTGAAGTGTCTGAAAAGTGGGGTGTGTTGGGGGCATCTTGTGGATAGAGGTGGGAAATGCTGCTAAACATTACAGGGCAGTTGCCAAATGTCACTGGCTCTGGCAAAGAGAAGCCCTGCTGTAGAAACGGTGTTTCGCTGGCACTGTTATCTCAATTGTATCTAGTGCCTGTCTTCTAGGAGTGCTGCATGCTGCTGAAGATGACCTCATACCATCCTCATTGTGACCCTCTGACACATAGGGAAGCTGAAGCCCAGAGAGGTCTCATAACCAGCACAGGACACACAGCTAAGCCCCAGGAGATTTAAAGGAGCTTTGTTGGCTAGCCTGGGAGCCTAGTCAGGGTTTCCAACCACTCAGTTCTTTTGCAGGAGTCTGATTGGATCACAGGCCGGAATAAGTTACAGAGGTGTGGATTTGAGTCCTTGGTGTCTGCTTTGAACATCTGGGACAAAGGATTTCCCTCCACCTTGGTACTCTGCTTATCAAACAGAGAGCAAGTCTTTCCTGGAAACCTTGACCCCCACCTGAGTGAGGGATTCTCCACTCATCTGTTGCTGTGTCAAGGGCCAGCCAGGTTTGACTGGCTCAAACATAACTGTTAATTAAGATAGGGGCATTAAGGGCAGGGAAAATGGCTGTCCCCTCACATGACAGCCTTTCTGAGTTCAGATCTCTAGCGCTTGCATAAAAGCTGAGTCCTGCTGTATGTGTCTATTAAACCAGTGCTGGGCAGGGGGTGGAAACAGGTGGGCCCTCCCTGAAACTCACTATCCAGAAAGCTTAGCCAAATTCACCACCTCTGGGTCACTGAGAAATTTCGTCTCTAAAATTAAGGTGGAAAGTGACACAGGAAGACATCAAGTGTCAACTTACATACAAATATGTATATAGGAGAGAGAGGGAGAGGGAGAGGGAGAAGGAGAGAGGGAGGGAGAGAGAGAGAGGAGAGAGAGAGAGAGAGAGAGAGAGAGAGAGAGAGAGAGAGAGAGAGAGAGATCAGTTGGATAGTTGGATTTTCAGCTGTGGCCAGGGTGAAATCACTGAGGTTTGGGGGGAGGGGTGTCAGATTCCTGTCTTAGATTCTGTCCCTCCCATAGCTTGAACACTGGCACCCATGGCTGAGGCCCAGCCCTGAAACTGTGGATATATGTGGAGTTGTGAGCACGAGGAGCCCTCATTGCAAGCATCCCAAGTCTCCGTGGGCACCGTGGGCCCTGCAGGCTATGCTTGTTTGCCTGACCAGACTCCAAAGTACATTTGCATTATTTCTGTGTGCCACAGTGCCACGGATACCCCTTCGGCCGTGGGCTCGCTGCTGCTGCTGCTGACCATGAGAGAGGTGAGGCAGCCGAGGTGAGCAGGCCTCCGTCCTAGCCTGCCAGTGCCAGCGATGGGACACATACCGTCACACTTGCTTCACTACTGTCACTTTGCCAAAGCGGTTGCTGGCCAATAATTCCTTCCCTGCCTCCACTTGCTAGACTTCTGCCTGTAGGGCTCCCAGGGAACATGGGGGGGGGCAGTGTTGAGGTTACCCCCAGCTAGCTGTGGCATTCTAGATTGTTCTCTAGGCGTGTGGATAGAAGGGGCATCTGCAAAATGAAACCTCAAGGGACTTCCAGACGGGTATCTTAACCTTTTCTCTTCGCTCGTGTGCCAGCAGGCTCTTCACTGAGCCCAATCAGCTCCTTAACAGAAAACCCCGGGAATTGTCTCTCTTACCTGAGCAATTCGGGGAGGTGTTGTAAGTGCCTGGAGAGCAGGTGCCCAGCACAGAGGGCATTTAGAGGTCATTTGGTTTAGAACCCTCAGATGCCAGTCCCAGCTTCCCAACTATCCAACCTATGGTGGAACTTAGCTACTTGGTAGGCTTTTCTTATTTTTAAGATATTCATATGTGACCTGAGGTAGTATAGGGCCTATCCAGAAGGTCACCTAGGAGTTTAAATGAGGAAATGTGATGATTACCGTGGCCTGGCATGTGACTGGCCAGTAAACGGCATCCTTAACAGTATCCTTTAGATGGACACTAGTGATAACATATGGAAGTATCTTGGGCCACTGGTGTTGGAATACATGCAGCAGAGAAACCACACCAAGTAGGAACCAAGCCCAGATCCTCTGGAATCAGGCATTGTTGTTTGGGCGGAAGTGGATCTCCAAGATCACACACACCTATGTTTAAGGGTACACACAGAACTTTTGCCACAACAAGCACGGGGAGTTATCTGCTGTCCTGCTTCTGTCTGCTTCCTTCCTGAAATCTGCTCCATGCCAGGGTCAGACCGCAAACTCCCCACACCAGCCTTCTGTACACTCTCTCCCTCCGCCCCTCCCTCCCTCATGGAAAGGGTGACCTGGCTCAGTGTGTTAGGCCCAGAGGTCTCCTGGTTTACTCATTGAAACAAAGTGACTACTGGTGACTGAGAGCACAATGACAGTATCGAAAGGCAGTGCCTGGGATGAGATTGCACGTGAAGTGGCTCCCCTCCTGCAGAAGTCAGTAGCCCGGTGAGAGGCCTTCATGGCTGACAGTGTCAAGAGAGACAAATGTTAAGTCATCCACAGTCCTGAGAAATGAAACCTGGGAATTCCAGGCACCCAATAAACCAAGTAGAGTATGATCCAATATAGCAAGCTAAAGCCTCCTCAATGTGGAATCAAGGCCAAGGGCATAATAAAGCAGTTTTGGATCATTTTTAGGAATCATTTTCCATTTCATTTAATTATTTATTCGTGTGTGCGGGTGTGTGCATGTGTGTGCATGTGTGCATGGGCGAGTATTTAAGGGTGCCCTCAGAGGTCAAAAAGCATCAGGTCTGACCTCCTGGAGCTGGAGTTACAGGTGGTTATAAGCCATGGATGTGAGGACCAGACCTGAGTCTTCTACAAGAGCAGTACATGGTCTTAACCACTTACCATCTCTCTAACCCCTTGAACCTTTAAAATACATTGTGTGTGTGTGTGTGTGTGTGTGTGTGTGTGTGTACTGTGTATTTATTTACTGTTGTATTAATTATTTTATATCACTCAGGGGTTTCTATCCCACCTTAGATCATTCAGTTCCCAGATAAGCAACCCAAAGCTTTTATATTTATATTTATAATATTATTTTTATATTTATGATAAGCCTTAATCAGTACTAAAGTTGGGCAGATATCTTCTCTAGAAGGTATCTACTTCCCCAGCCATAACCCTGAGTTCTAACTTGCCCATGTTCCATCTAGGCTGCTCTTAACTCCAATTGGCCAGCCCTCATGGCCATGTTTTCATGACTCACCATGGCATTTCCTCTTCTCTCCACCTTCTTTCTCTCCTCATGGTTCCTGCCTCAGACCCCAGCCTAGGAACCAAAAGCCCACCTATCTCTCTTCTGCCAAGCTGTAGGCTGTAGGCATCTTTGTTCACCATTCAGGGATAACTTGTGGGGCGGGGCTACATAGCATCACTTGGGTCTGCTTGAGATCCTCCTCCTCCCTGGGGACAACCTGGGCCAGTATTTAGCATTACAATAGCAACAGACCAAACCTCAGCATTTGTGTGTGTGTGTGTGTGTGTGTGTGTGTGTGTGTGTGTGTGTGTGCATGCACCATAGTCCACATGCGGAGTTCACAGGACAATTTGTGAGGGTCAGTTCTCTCCTTTCAACATCTGAGTCCTGGAACACAAACTCAGGTCATCAGGTTTGGGACCAAGTACTTGTTTGGCCATCCCACTGGACCTTCTTATACCTTTTGGGGGAGAAAAGTCTTTTTTGTGTGTGCATATATGTGCATGCTCCTGTAGTGTATGTGTATGCATGCTATGTGCATGTGTACATCATATGTAGACCAGAAGACAAAACATCAGGTTCTCCATACATTGCCACCTTATTTGTTTATTTATTTATTAAAATTTTTACTTTATTATTTTATTTTATGTGTATGGGTGTTTGGTTTGCCTATGAGTGTGTGCACCATGTATATGCCCGGTGCCCACAGAGGCCAGAATTGGGTGCTGGATCCTCTGGGACTAGACTTATAGATGTTTGTGAGCTGCCATGTTGCTCCTGGAAATCAAACCTAGGTCCCCTGGAAGGGCAGCCAGTGTTCTTAACCACGGAGCCATCTATCTCTTCAGCCTCCTATTAATTTTTGAGGCAACATCTCTTGTCAAATCCAGAGCTAAGCAGTTGACTAGACTGGCTGGTTCATGACATCTGGGATCCCCTGTCCTTGCTTGAGTTCAGAGTGCTGGTGTCACAGATGAGCATCATTGGTGTTGCAAATCTAAAATAAGAGTTCCTAGGGCTTGGTGGGAGGTGGCTTGGGAGGTGAAGTGTTTGCCACATAAACATAAAGACCTGGGTTCAAATCCCCAGCATATCCATACAAGCCAGGTGAGGCAGTGTGGTTCCTCATGCCTTCAAGACTCTTCCCAGCCTCTAGCTTGTACTTAGAGAAGTAATGCAATTGTTATAGCAAGATATAATAGCCACGTGATGGTTCTAGTTGCCTGATTAGTATAGCAAATAGGATAGACAGAAAAGGCTTCAGAACAAGCCCAGATGTCCCTGTGGCAGGAGGTTGCCCTGGCTGCAGACAGGCCCTGTGGATCCCAGCCTTGAGGAGGTCTTTCATTTCTCCTGCAAGAGGCCAGGAAGGCACCTACCAGGGAGACATTTGTGTTAAGTTAAAGGCGGGTATAATCCTCTCTGCCTGTCTTTAAGGCCCCCAGAATACACATCAGACACAACTTTAAACTCCTCTTAGGAAAAAGTTTTATTCAAGGTCCAACAATAGAAAGAAAGCTTGAAATCCACAAGAAGTGAATCCGTAGTCACCGGTAATGGCACTTCTTCTGTGGCCCTTCCATTCCTTGGCATCGAGGAGAAGAGGGACATCAGTGATCTCTGGTCCCTGGTCCTCCTTCTCCTTCCAGCCTATGGCTCAGTGTTGTCTTCCCAGGAAGAGTGGGTGATGTTGATGCTGTCCTGGTACCTACGCCCTAGCTGCGCCACAGAAGATCCAGGCAGGTACTTTGATCTTGATGTCTTCCTCCCCGGGACACCAAGGATGTCAGAAAGCTTCTGGGTCCATAACTACCTGTGGAATAGTCTGCAGCCAGCATAAAGTGGTAAGCAGGGCATGCAGGAAAGACTCACAGAGGGTGCCTTCTCCAGGACAGCTCGTCCGTCAGAAGGCTTCAAACTATGTGTAAACAAAATTCGAGGGAGCTTACCAAGCAAAAACAAATGAAGCAAAACAAACTAACAAAAACTCTTAAAATTGTTCTCTGTCAGATCTAGCCCTGCCATTCATTTACACCGAAATTCAGGAGGTGTGTGTGTGTGTCTGTCTGTTTGTCTGTCTGTCTCTGTGTGTGAATGTCTGTGTGTGTATATGTATGTATGTATGTATGTCTCTGTGTGTCTGTGTGTATGTCTGTGTGTCTGTGTGTATGTCTGTGTCTGTGTGTGTGTGTGTGTGTGTCTGTGTTGTGTGGCATGTACTTGCCTGTTTGTGAGTGTGTGGAGGCCACTGGCTGAGGTGGGGTGTCTCCCACTATGACCCCACACCTTATTTTTAATTTTTATTATTTTATATGTAGAAGTGTTTGCCTGCATGTATGTCTGTATGCCATGTGTGTCCCTGGTGCCTGTAGATGTCAAAAGAGACATCAGATTACCTGGGAGTTACAGATGGTTTTGAGCTGCCCTGTGGGCTCTGGGAGTTGAACCAGGTCCTATGAAGAGCAGGCAGAGCTCTTTACCTACCAAGCTACCTCACCAGCCCCTCCACACCTTACTGAGCTTGACATTTTCATAGAGGAGTGACTAGCCAACAGAATCCATCTGTCTGTCTGTCTGTCTGTCTGTCTGTCTGTCTGTCTGTCTCTCTCTCTCTCTCTCTCACACACACACACACACAGATACACACGCATGCACGCGCACACACACGCATGCACGCGCACACACACACACACACACACACATACACACGCATGCACGCGCACACACACGCATGCACGCGCACACACACACACACACACACACATACACTGCCCCATCCAGTGTTACAGACATATGCTGCCACAGCTGGTTTTTATGTGGGCACAGAGATTGAACTTTGTTCTTCATGTATGTGTGGCATGAACTCTAGCCACTGAGCCACCCCTCCCCGCACTGAACCTCGGGAACACTTATATGTCCCCCAAATTACTTGTCTTACCTTATCCTTCCCCCGTGGCCTTACCCACCGAAAGAGGTTTGCCAGTGAGCTAATAATCTGAGACCAGTCCTAAGAGAAGGTTGGACTTAAAGACTGTCTTTGTTTACACAGCCATAAATGTGAATGTTGGCTATTGTATGTCTGAGGTTTTTATGTTGAGCTTGCTAAAAACCTGGTCACTTTTTAACTTTGATATTGGCAGTGCATCAGAATTTCAGCAAATTTATGTTAATTGTTAGAGGAAAAGTTGGCACTGTAAGACAGAGTAACCACGGGATGCCTCTAGGGCACAATGAAAACCCACAGCGTGGACAAATAGGAACAGGTCTCTTTCAAAGCTGGAAGACTAAGACAGCATTTGGAGGTCTCACCAGCCTACTTCCTGCCTAGTCTTTTTTTCCAGAAGAACACAGGAAATACTACATGGCCTGAATCTGCTGTGACTACTGTGGTTCAGGCTCTACCCCAGCCCCTGTGCAGCCAGCTCAGGAGGATGGGCTTTGAAAAAGAAAATAAAAATCCCTAAATCCGCTTAAATGTGGAAGATCTTCACACACTCCCCAGGACCTTCTTTAAGCTGGTTGAATATTCTCCTCCAATAAGCCTCTTGGGAATGATATGCCTCTCAGGTGGCTAAGTGCTGGGGTGAGCTCCTCCTCCGGGCTCCAAAGTCCATCCATCCTTCCCCCTCCCTCCTCCCTCCCTCCCTCCTCCCTCCCTCCCTCCCTCAGCTGTGCCTGAGAAAAGGCTAGTCATGGATGCACTGTTCCCTGCAGAGTGCTAATAAGGGCTGAGTGCATTAAAATATATGCCTTGCCTTTTTGGTATCATAAAATATTATTAACAATTACAAGCCAGCCCTTAATGGCTGATAGAGAATTTCAGAAAAACATTTCTTTGGATAAGCAGGATTTGTGTCGTAAGTTGACAGTCAGGACCAAGGCTTAGAATAAGATTTAAGACTTGATCCATCGTTTGTTGCTGACAATACTGAACTACAGAAGCCGTGTGGTCTTGGTCATCACCCACTGCTGCATCCTGAATTTAACTGCCAGGTTCCCATTCGCCAATAAGAGATTTTTGGCAAAGATGGAGAATGCCTAGACCTCTGTCCTTCGTCTGCAAAATATGAATAATGTAGTCTCCCCTTGGAATGGAGCAGATGGTAAGGCCTCAGCCTCGATTTCCGCTGGCTACTCTCAGAACTGTAATGAAACAGTCCATGAGAAATCCTTAGGATAGCTCAGAAGTCAGTGCACAGGGAGGGGCTGTCCCATGGGAACCGCTACAGCTCCCTGATCAGAGGTCCCTAGAGGGCTGAGTGCAGCCTGAAGTGGCACAGCTGCTGCCTGCCACCTTGCTCCTGTTTCCAGCCAGCCAGCCAGCCGGGGGCAGCTGGTCTTCTGTGGTGACCACTAGGCCAGCACGGGTCCATGCCCAGAAGGATAAACAGGCGGCCACAGTCCAATCTGTCCCCAAAGTAGAGAGGAGGAGACCCCAAATCAGGGTGCAGGACAGTGGGAGGGGTGACCTCAAGTGATTTCTAGACCTCTCCGGAAAGGAGCTGGGACTTCCTCTTGGTCTCAAATTGTGACCCTTGAATGGAATTTCCTGGGAGTATGCCCATTTTTTTTTTTTTTTATGGAACTGTCAGTGTCTTCCTAATTGGTACAGACTTGACACAGAACCTCACATTCTAAATTTTCCCAGGGTGGATTCTCCCTGCCAGTCTGTGGTCGCATATGGCAGAAATCCACCAAGGCGAGAGCAAATGCGAGGCAGACCTTGACTCTGGTGGCGTGATACTTTTGTGGCTCATTAACTAAATGGCTTTAATTGAGCCGCAGCTGAACTGAAGTTCATTGGCTTAGCCCTGAGAATGGAAGGTTTCTTTGTCCTCATCCTCTCACCCCCAGCACTGGGGATTGAACTCAGGGCTTTGTGAGTTCTATCACAGAGCTACATCTGCTGCCTGAATGGAAGGTTTCCTAAGAATGGGGCTGGGAAATCCAGTGTGCAACCCCGCACTGGACTTCAGTGACCCCGTGTCACTCCTCCTTAGACTCTCACCATCTGATCCTTCCCACTTGGGCTGTTGAAACCTTCCATTTTCCCGTCCCCTGAGTGGTGAACTGCAGTCTTCAGCTCTCCCTCCATATCCTGGAGCAGACCTGTCAGTTTCCTGCAGATATCGCCCACGCAGCTTTGTCTCTCCAGATCTACAGGCTGGAGAGATGGCTCAGTGGTTAAGAGCACTGACTGCTCTTCCAGAGTGCCTGAGTTCAAATCCTAGCAACCACATGGTGGCTCACAACCATCTGTAATGGGATCTAATGCCTTCTTCTGATGTATCTGAAGACAGCTACAGTGTACTCATAGACATAAAATAAAATCTTTTTTTAAAAAATGAGTTCTTACCCTGGCATCGTTATAGAAACAATTATAATCCTTAGAGTGAGTTCTAAAGTTATGCCCGACGCAGCTTGCGTTCCATTGTCAAACACTTCCCAGAACAAAATGCTATCTGTCGTGCCCATGTCCACCCACAAATCCCTTGTCTGTCACCAGCTAAGCCGATCCTGTCCTCATGCCCCATCCAGACCCTGGATTTCTTCTCACTGCCAGCCAGCTGCCGTGTCTCCTTCATAGATGGCACCTTCTTACTTCCCTTATCCACCATGGCACTATGCAGGCGTCAGCCTCCTCACCTGTGCAGTCTCCACAGTCTCTGTCCCCTCTGAGTTGTCCCCACCGGTGTGCACTAGATCCAGGAGCCCCACACACACTTCCTTTCCCATGCATTCCCACTGGAGTAGCTTATGTCTGACTGTCATCCTCTTTCTTGTCTTGCTTTGTGTGCATTTCCTGTCTCCCCCAGGTTATCTGTCCTCTGAGAGCAGAGAGTATGCATCACCACGTGCTCCTGGTCCTCGGGGGCATACGCAGTCACCCAACCTGCACTCAGAGCCCAGAATGTTCTGGTTTTGTTTGGGTTTTTGTTTCGTTGTTTTGTTTTAAGACAGGGTCTCACTCTGGAGCCTAGGCTGACCTGCATCTCACTGGATAGTCTAAGTGAACTTTAAACTTGTGGCAAACCTCCTGCCTCAGCCTCCTGGGTGCTGGGATTACAGGATGTGCCTGCTAGCACGCTCTGGGTGAATACAGCTATGCAGGCCGATGCTGGGTGAGCCTGACCTGTTTAAAGGAGACGAGCCTTTCCCTGCTGATCCACAGTCGCACTGCTCTGAGCACCTAAAAATAAAAATCACATTTTCAGTGAGATCCTTGATTGCTGTCTGTTCTACTTCAAACCAGCCAATCAACCAGTCTCCCCTGTGATCCAGATCCATATATCTGTATGAAGACGCGCAGAACACAGCAATTACTGGTTGCATTTATTTTACTAAAAACTGTGCCTCGGTGCCCGTTTCCCCACGAGGCTGGGTCATTTTGCAGAGGAGCAAAGAAATTTGGGGGACTTAGGAAAGAGCCAAATGGTATCTTAAACCCAGGTCTAGTCCATATCAGGCCCTTGGGCCTCCTCCACAAGGCTCCATGCTCTCTGCCAGCCCCCCCGAGGAGCCAGAGAACCTGTCTGTAGTGGTAAGAATCTGGGAAGCATGCCCACATGAATGGGTCACTTGTAACGTGAGCCTGAAGAAATTATTTTAACCTGAAAGCAAACCTCTAAAGCAGGCTGCTGCTTCATGTGGCCCATGACGGCAAAACCGAATTTAGCATCACAGAGAGGTCCAACCTGAACAAACTCCACTCTCTTAAAAAAAAAAAAAAAAAAAAAAATCTTCCAGCTCACAGAAAGCATGGGCAAACATTCACACCCACCACAGTGCCAGGAGGTTCCCAGTGATCAGAGGCTGGGAGATGAGCGTGTAAATGAACTCAGGGAAGAGCCAGACAGTGTCTCCAGGAGGAGAGTCAGTTAAAGGGGACAGATTCCCTGGATACGACAAAGGCATCTTTGCTGCTGGGGAAAAGGGTGGGTTGATGGGACAGAGGGAGACCCTAGGGTCCCTGTCTTTCAAAGGTCCTGAGTTCGATTCTCAGCAACCACATGGTGATACATAACCATCTATAATAAGGTCTGATGCCCTCTTCTGGCATGCAGGTGCACATACAGATAGAACACTCATATACATTAAATAAATAAAAATAAATTAAAAAAAAAATGTACCATAACCAAAAGGCACAGTTTCAGGAGAGCACAGTCCCACTTAGTGGGTCCTGTGGAGCCACAGAGTGGGTGTCTGTGCCAGTCCTTATGCGCGCGGCAGCAGGTACAAGGGCGTCTGTCTCAGTGGTCTACTAGATAGCCCATGGAAGGCTACGCATATTCATGTTTGGGGACCTCACTGCCAAAGGTCTTCACGGTGACTCCAACAGTGAGGTCCCTCTTGCTAGTAGGACCAACCCTGCCCCCCCCCCCCCAGGGATCCCAAACTTTCAAAGAACACTTGAGAAAAACTTTTCCGGATTTACTAAAATTGGTGTGATTTTGGATGAATTTAGAGAAGACAAGTCATTTAAGTTGTGGGTGTGTGAGACCAGTGGCTGACATGGGTCACCTGAAGCTGGCCCAGGAGTAGGGCATGGTGGGGCACACCTTTAGTTCCAGCACTCAGGAGGCAGAGGCAAGCAGATTTCTCTGAGTTCACAGTCAACCAGAGCAAGAGTGAGAACCTGTCTCAAAAACAAAAGCGAGCCGGGCAGTGGTGGCGCACGCCTTTAATCCCAGCACTTGGGAGGCGGAGGCAGGTGGATTTCTGAGTTCGAGGTCAGCCTGGTCTACAGAGTGAGTTCCAGGACAGCCAGGGCTACACAGAGAAACCCTGTCTCGGAAAAACTAAAAAAAAAAACAAAACAAAACAACAAAAGCGAGGCTCAGGAGGAGTGGGCGGAGCCTGCGGGGCTCAACAGAAGACACCGGAAGTAGCATAGTTTGGGGGGGAGGTTTACTTTAAAGGAGAAAGCCATCTGTGTCTTTACTTATCATATGGTACAAACCCTCAGAACTCTGACCAATCCAGCCGGCCAGGCAGGCAGGCAGGCAGGAACCATTTCATAACATAAGATGTGCTTGGGTGTAGGTGTAATTTGTGGGTGCAGTGTTCCCATTCTGTTGCAATGGAGGATAGGTGAGAAATATTGCACGGTCCAGGCAGCCCTGTGGAGTTGAAGAGGAGTGGGCGGAGACTTCGAGGCTCATCAGGCTGCCCTGGGAAGAAAGTGACTGCTGGGGCTGGGATGGCCCAAGGAAGCTGAGGTCAAGGCCCAAGCTCATCTCCATATACATCTTCCAGAAGACACCCGGAAGGGGAAAGAGCCACATCATCAGGTTAACGAAGCCAGTAATTCATCTTCAGATGCAAGTTATCATTCCCCTGAAACTAGAGTCCAAAAATAGGTAAATTAATGAGTGTCTGTCTATTTCAAATCAAATTGATTTCTCCCCTTTGCCATTGCTATACCCACTGTGTGTAACTGCAGTGGTAGCATCTCATTCCACGGTTTTAAACCACCCTGGGGAACAGGCTCCTTACTTAACCCAGTATGTTGAAGGGACTTTTCACCCATGTGTCCCCAGCCTCTGGCATTCTGCAGGGAATAGAATGAGAGTTAGGCACCATTGAAAGGATGAATAAATAGATAACAGATCCGTGAATGAACGTAGTATGAGTTAAAGCGGTGCACAGGGGAAGGGCAACGCACTTTGGTCTACGTGTTCATCTCTCTATCGTCTGGAGAGTAGTTACAGTTCTGTGTTTGGGTTTGGCATGCTAACAGTAGAAACATGTGCACAGGGTGTGTGTGTGTGTGTGTGTGTGTGTGTGTGTGTGTGTGTGTGTGTGTCTTTTACAACTGTCTTTGGGGATTTGTTTGTTTGTTTTTCAAGACAGGGTTTCTCTGTGTAGCTGTGGCTGTCCTGGAACTTGCTCTGTACTTTGGCTATAGTTGTCTGTTTAAAAGTTAAGTCAGGGGCTGGTGAGATGGCTCAGTGGGTAAGAGCACCCGGCTGCTCTTCCGAAGGTCCAGAGTTCAAATCCCAGCAACCACATGGTGGCTCACAACCATCCGTAACAAGATCTGACTTCCTCTTCTGGAGTGTCTGAAGACAGCTACAGTGTACTTACATATAGTAAATAAATAAATCTTAAAAAAAAAAAAAACTAAAAAATAAAATAAAATAAAATAAAATAAAAGTTAAGTCAGGTACCAAGTTCACCTGAATCCTGGAATGGATTCATGAGCCACAAGTCCCACGTCAGTGGCCATGAACAGGGTTGGGTCTGTGGCATGGGTAACTGGCATTCCAGCTGACTCCTAGAGTTTCATTTCTGGGTAGAGGTGTTAGAGTTGTCAATTTGGGGTTGGAGAGATGGCTCAGCAGTTAAGAGCACTGGATGAGCTTCCAAAGGACCTGGGTTTCATTCCCAGCACTCACACAATGGCTTACCACTGCCTGTAACTTAGTCCCAGAGAACACAGTGCCTTCTGCTCACCTCCAAGGACATGGAATATACACATGGTACACACAGGAACATGCAGGCAAGACACCCATATAATAAATAAATAAATAAATAAATAATTTTTTTTTAAATAACTGGAATTGGCAAAATAGAACACAGGGTGTCCAAGAGCTGGAGAGATAGCTCATTAGTTAAGAGCTCTTACCGCTATTTCAGAGGATCTAAGTTCAATGCCCAGCTCCCATATCCTGTAACTTCAACTCCAGGAGAATCCAATACCCTCTTCTGGCCTCTATGACCCTGCACTCCTGTGCATATACCCCATTCCCTCACATACATACACATAATTAAAAATATAATCTATGAAAAAACACACCGGGTTTCCAGCTGGTGTCCAGTTGAATTTGGGCACCAAAATTATTATTATTATTATTCATGGGAGTAAGAGGCAACAGAATATCCCCTAAAGGTATTTGGCCCTAATCCCAAGAGCCTGTGACCTTATTTGCTAACAGAGTCTTTGCAGCTGTGATTATGTTAAGGGTCCTGTGATGAAGAGGGAATGCTGGATTATCCTGGTGCTCTTAGAACAGAAACAGGGAAAGGCAAGCTGTGGCTCCGTGGCAAGGCACTTGCCTGGCACACATGAGGTCCTGGGTTCAATCCCTGGGTGGGGAACTGCAGGGAATACAGTGGAGAATACAGTGTGGTTCTGGAGGCAGAGCTCAGTGTGATGTGCCCATTAGCTAAGGAGAGCTTGTAGCACTGAAGAGGCAAGCAAGGCTTTTGCTCTCAACCCTAGGGGGAAAACAGTCACACTGACACCTTGATTGATTGATTGGTTGGTTGATTTTGAGACATACTATCACTCTTTAACTCAGGCTGGTCTTGAACTCAATCCGTATCCCAGCTGGCCTCAAACCAGTGGCCATCCTCCTGCCTCAGCCTCTCAAGAATTGAGCTTACAGGCTTGCTTACCTAGCTTCTGCACTGTGCCTCTGCCACCTAAGCTGCCCCTGAGAATTTCACAACCTGCGGGGCTCCTTGGCCTGTCAGTGGTGGATGGTGGGGCCCTGCTGAATGAGAGGACATAGTGACAGTCCTTGAAGATGCCCAGAAGATGCTGGTGGGTCCAGACTTCCAGAGGAAACTTCAAGGGAAGTGGATCAAAATGCTTCCATCATTTCCTGCCACACCACACACGCACACTGAAAAGCCCTGGACTGGAGGCCACTGTTAAAGACTGACAGCCATTTTCTCGTGTGAGGAGGCCTTCCAAGCCAAGGTGAGCACAGGCCAGCTCAGTAAAGGTTTCTTTCTATCATTGTCTTTCACACCTGAGCTGTTTCCCACACTCAAAGGACCCACCGTTCTGGACCCATAAGGGCTCTGGGATCATTCAGGTTAGGCCATAGTTCTTAGACCCCAGGATTGCTCTCCAAATACCAAGGGCTTATAGAAGAGAAAATGTACTTGGTGGAAGAAAGAGCAGGAAAGGAGAATGAACATGAACATGAGAAGCTATTTGGTCTCGCCTATAATAGGTGGCTGGTCCACAAGGTGGGATGTCCTCACTGTTCACCAGACAGCAGAGATCCAGAGTGGTGTGGGCGGTGACTGCAGCCTTTGACAGAGCCTCACACACTTGAGAGTTCATCCTTCCTGTGTGAGGTTACATATGGGGGAACTGTCTGTCAGGGGACAGTCAGAAAGGAACTGTCTAAGAGAGCGGTCCTTAAAGTGATCTCTATTCTCCCCCACCACCACACCCCCGCCCCATGTATGCAGTGATCTGTTAAAAAGATAAAGATGTGGGCTGGTGAGATGGCTCAGCGGGTAAGAGCACCCGACTGCTCTTCCAAAGGTCCAGAGTTCAAATCCCAGCAACCACATGGTGGCTCACAACCATCCTTAACAAGATCTCCCTCTTCTGGAGTGTCTGAAGACAGCTACAGTGTACTTACATATAATAAATAAATAAATCTTTAAAAAAAAAAAAAGATAAAGATGTACACCAGTGCACCAGCTCACCTCAAAGAGAGGATATATCTGTTCGAAGCGTCTAGTTGGATTGATTGATTGGTGGGTCACATCTGTAATTCTAGACTTGGGAGGCTAAGGAAGGATGATTGTAAATTCAGGATCAACCCAGGAAACACAAAGAGACCCTGTCCCAGATAACACTCACGATTTCCCCCCAAAAGTTCAAGGCCTTCTACAAAGACTGTTCTTTTACACACACCCCACCCTGCCAGTGGAGGTGACCTGAGTGGCACGCCCGGGATGAGGTTCTGATCTGCCCTAACCGTCTTATGTCCCACAGAGACAGGGAAGCAGTTGCACCAGGCCCCTGCCAGCTAAGCCTAAACACTTCACTGCCTTACACAGAACCACCTTCCAGTTAAGCCACAGGAAGCCGAGGAGCAGCCAGGCATGCTTGCACACGCCTTACACACCTTTAATCCCAGCACTCGGGAGGCAGAGGCCAGCCTGGTCTATATAGCAAGTTCCAAGACAGCTAGGGCTACAAAGTAGAGAGAGTCGGCCTCAAAACAACAACAAAATAGCTTAGAAGCATGACATACATGGGTATGTACATGTGTCTGTGTAAAACATGTTTACAACATACGACATAGTTGATTGAACCCGGGAACCAAATGTTCTGGTAGAGCCACAGATGGATGGGATAGGTGAGCAAGGAGAAATGGGTTAGTGTGTTTAAGTCCCTACCTTAACATAGATGGGGACGATCCCAAATCCTTTCTGTGTCAAAAATAGCCCCGCTGCTAATTTTTCCTCTTGGTGCTTTCACATAGATGACTTCCAGGCCGCTCCAGGGCCGGTGGCACTTCCTGTGAAGAGGAAATGGGTGCTGCCTGTCTCCATCTCCCTACCTTCCCGGGTGCAGATGCCACACCCTGCCCCTGCACAGTCCTTCCCCGGGCAGCTCATCATGGTGAGCGGGACTCCCTCAGAATCCCTGTCTGCTCACATCACCCCTGCTTCCCTCTGAAGGACCCAGAGAGCATACTGGAGACCCTGCTGCGTTAAAGGGGCCGAGGCCATGTGGTACCTCAGTGTTCTTAAAGTCTATAGCAAGTACACGCTGTTTCCAACCTTGGCAGGCTAGCTGAGCACCTGGCAGCCTCCGCCAGGAGAACCTTCCAGATGGGCCGTCGGCTTCCAGCACAGGTGCCGAGAAAGATGCTCTTCCCAGGCTCAGACCCCTGGGCTGGTCACTCATGTGGGACAGGTCCCAGGTCTTGGGCCCATTTTTGGAATTTCTATTTGGAGATGTGGGGGTGGCCACTGAGCCTGGGACAGATGGCGCATTCCTGGCTCAGCTCATCGCCTCAGCACAATGAGTTTGTGCCAGTGTGTTTGCAGATGCTTTCCAATTTTCTCCTTAAGGACACCAAGCTCCAAAGTGGCTTGATAACTTTCCCATGGGCCCTTAGCTCCTAGCAGCCTCCCTGGACAGTGCAGGGGCTGCTTGGCCTTTTTCCTGAGTTGCTTCCTGAGAGCTCTTCCCCCGCCTACCCCGTCCTTGCTCTGGATGCTCTGTCTGGTCCCCCAACGCAGCACCCACTTACCAGTGGCCTAGCCTTGCCCTTTGACCTTCTCAGTCCTCCAAGGAAGCCAGACTGTAGCCATCCGGTGGGAGTAGGGTGGCTGTGTGGGTGCCTTCCTGTGCATTGGAATCCCACAAACACACCACACAAACCCGTCATCTGCAGGCTGCAGAGGACACATATGGAGTCCATAAGACACTGAGGCACATCTGCAGAGCCCTGCTGTTTGGCCCAAGTGAGAGGAACAGGGGATGGAAGGGTTCTAGACACTGACTGGTGTGCCACTGAGGCCTGCCTGGTCCTCAGCGCTGTCCAGCACCACCTAGCAACATGCATTGATGCAAACTTCACACAGGTTTGCCATGCATCAGGACAGAGACACAGCTCAACACAAATCCAAGGAAATCTGAAGGAGGACATTTCTTTTTTTTTTTTTTTTTAATTTTTTTTTAAAGATTTATTTATTTATTATATTTAAGTACACTGTAGCTGACTTCAGACACTCCAGAAGAGGGCGTCAGATCTTGTTAAGGATGGTTGCGAGCCACCATGTGGTCGCTGGGATTTGAACTCTGGACCTTCAGAAGAGCAGTCGGGTGCTCTTACCCACTGAGCCATCTCACCAGCCCATGGAGGACATTTCTTACTCTGTTTCCCTCCACAGACTTTTAGGTGAAACTTAGTTGATAATATCCCTTTATTTGTCCTAATAGTTGGGTTAGGAACTGAAAATATTGGATCAAGATTCTTATGAATTTCTCCACTGTTTGGGTTTTTTTTTTTAATCTTAAAAAAGGAAAACCAGAAACAAAACACTTTAGATTTATTTATTTTAGGTATATGAGTGTTTTGCACACATGGATGTCTGTGCACCACGCTCATGCCTATGCCTGAGGAGATCAGGAGAGGACACCTTGGAACTGGACTTAGGGATTGTTGTGACCACCATGTGGGTGCTGGGAGTCAAACCCGGTTCTCTGCAAACAAAACAAGTGTTCTTAAGCAATGAGCCGTCTCTGTGGTGTTTTGGTTTGAGACTGGATCTCATGTAGACAGGGCTAGCCTTGAACTTCTCCCTCCTGCCCCATCTCCCAAGTGCTGGGGTTATAGACATGTGACACTACATCTGGATTTCCATCAGGAGAGAGTATTCCTTTAGGGTGTCCCTTACCTGTGGAAAGCCTGATACAGAGCCAGTGGTAGGGACATTCCAGAAGCAATTGTCCTTGTCCATGAATTCCATACCTGGCCTGAGGCCCTGACAGCCAGTTTGAGCATGTCCTCAAACAAACCCAACTTAGCCAGAGTCCAGTGGCTGCTTAGCATTCTCTCCCTGCACACAGGCTTTGAGAGCCAAGAGGCCCAGCTCCCAACCTACAGGGAGGGACTACTTTCCCTGGAGAGGCTTAGCAGCCTGGAAGGGAAGCTAAGGGTGTCACAGAGTGTTTACAATAGTAGGTGACAGCACACTTCCTCTTCCTCCTCCTCTTCCTTCTCCTCCTCCTCTTCTTCCTCCTCCTCCTCTTCCTCCTCCTCCTCCTCTTCCCCCTCCTCCTCCTCCTCCTCTTCCTCTTCCTCCTCTTCCTCCTCCTCTTCTTCTTCCTCCTCCTCCTCCTCTTNCCCCTCCTCCTCCTCCTCCTCTTCCTCTTCCTCCTCTTCCTCCTCCTCTTCTTCTTCCTCCTCCTCCTCCTCTTTCTCCTCCTCCTCTTCTTCCTCCTCCTCCTCTTCTTCCTCCTCCTCCTCCTCTTCCTCTTCCTCCTCTTCCTCCTCCTCCTCCTCTTGTTTTTCAAGACAGGATTTTTCTGTGTAGCTCTGAATATCTTAGAACTTCCTCTGTAGACCAGGCTGGCCTCAAACTCAGAGATCCACCTGCCTCTGCCTCCCAAGTGCTGGGATTAAAGGGACAGCACCCTTCTTATTAACCAAGAGACAGGGTATAAAAAACTCAATGGAGCATCATGTCACCTAGTGTCCCTTGAAATTGCTGCTGTAGGTCCCTCTCCCCCACTGCCACCAATGATTTGAAGATAATGAAGCCCAGGGTGGCCAGATCATCCTAATTTTTCAAGATCAGTTGGAAACTATATTCCTATTAGGGCTGGCAAGACAGCTCAGAGGGTAATGTCACCTGCTGCCAAGTCAGACAGCCTCAGTTCATAGTCCACACAGTAGAAAGAAAGAAGCAACTCCCAAAACTTACCCTCTCCTCCACTTGTGCACCCTGGCATGTACACACACACACACACACACACACACACACACACACACACATTAAATAAAATGTAATACAAAATTTTTAAAGAAATTTTGCTGCCATCAAAAATCCTTGTCACACATTTTTAATCCCAGAACTTGGGAGGCAGAGGCAGGAGGATCTCTGTGAGTGAAAGGGTGCTTACCTTGTGAGTTCCAGGTAAAATCATTTGGAGAGAGAGAGAGAAAGAGAGAGAGAGAGAGAGAGAGAGAGATCCTTCTTGTCAAACATTGGCCACCAAGCTGGAGAAATTAATATGTTCCTTGGGTGTTTGTCTGATTTGGACTTATTATGGAGGAAACACTTCAGGCAGACAGCAGGTAGAACTTCTGAGATAAGTAGGACTGTAAGGAAGGGGAGAGGAAGGCAAGTCAGAGATCCCGGATCACCAGCAGCTGGGAGCTGTGCCGTAGTGATGAAGCCCCTTGAGCAACTCCTGGATGTCCCTCTCTGCCACTCATTAGCCAGACAACCTTAAGCCACACCCTAAGGTGCCTCTTAGAACTTGATTCTGCATGGAGAGGTGTAATGGGCTCTCCCTCTGCAGGGTGCTGAGAGGACCAAGCACAGGGACCCTGTCTGGGAACAGGAATATAACGAATGCCTGGTCTCTTTCCATCCTTCTGATGGCTGCTGCTGGGGCTTGTGAATTCTGGAGTGACAGACAACCCCTGCCCTCTGGAAGCCTCTAGAACCAAAGAGCAAGACCACGTGGAGAAAAACAAGGGAAGTGGGGTCTAGAGGAGGTTTGGGGAACCCACAGAACAGGAGCCTTGCCACCCACAAAACCTGGTACGGTCGTGGTTGAGTCCACAGTGGATTTACTCTCGATCTTAGCCAGAGTAAGATGTCGGGGGAGGGGGGGATGCTCAGCCCTCAGGCTCCTGGGAAGGTGACCCACGACCTCCACAGTCACGTCTCTCTTGGGCTCACCAGCAGATCTCTTACCCACGCACTCTCCAATGCTTACTCTTCCTGAGAAACATAAACCAGTGAGGAAAAACTCCCCCACCCCCACCCCAGTGAGAGTTCCGTGCCCTGAGGTCATCTGCCCTGTGGTTTCATCGACAAGGCAGTGAGGTGTTTCATGCACACATGGGGGCTAGGGGTTCAAGCCCTAACTCCGCTAAGGTCCTGACTGTGTGTCCTTGGGCATGTCATTCATGCCTCTGTGCTTCAGCTGCCTCTTCTGTGAGACTGAGAGAATGGGTTGTGGAGACAGCGTACTGAGCCGAGAATGCCGTAAATCCTTGGTCTAAAGCTTTGCACATTGTGGGAACTGTGTAAGAGATGGGATGGAAAGAAGAGATCCTTAAGTGTCTACTACATGCATTTCCCAAGCCCTCCATACACAGTTCCCACCGTTCCTTGGGTATAGGGCAGGCTACAACAGATCTGTGCAGGAAGAGGAGGCTGCCTCAGCCCCAGGTGATGACCTCTGACACATCGTCGCCATTCCCAGGTGGTGTCTACAACCTGCAGCCTCGAAAGGTCATTTCCAGCCCATGCAGTGACAGTCACTTACCAATGAGGCCCCTCGACTCAGGCTGCAGTCCTGTGCAGAGGTCGTGAGAATGGGGCATGCTTATGCACAACCCCCAGACACAGGGGAGCCCTGGATTGGTTTTCCTGCCTCCAGGCCTGAAGCCTTGTTAACCAGCCTCCAAAGGTTCCCATCAGTGCCAGAGCTGGGGAAGAAAGGCCAGAGCTCACAGACCCAGGGATAACTGTGACATCCTGTCATGTGACCCAGAACATCAGCTCCTGGGCTCCTTCAGGAACCATTCATTTCTATTACACAGGCACAGCTTACTGTCTCAAGAGCCATCCTTAGGCCAGCTCACCCATCTTAACCAGTAGAGCTGCTCCCAGCCCCATGGTGTCCTGGTGTGTCTTAGTCAGGGTTTCTATTCCTACATAAAACATCAAGTTGGGGAGGAAAGGGTTTATTCAGCTTACATTTCCACATTGGTGTTTATCACCAAAGGAAGACAGGACAGGAACTCAAGCAGGTCAAGAAGCAGGAGCTGATGCAAAGGCCATGGAGGGATCGTACTTACTGGCTTGCTCAACCTGCTTTTTTTTTTTTTTTTTTAGAACTGGGGACTACCAGCCCAGGGATGGTACCACCCACAATGGGCCCTCCCACCCTTTATTACTAATTGAGAAAATGCCTTACAGCTGAAACTCATGAAGGCATTTCCTCAAGGGAGACTCCTTTCTCTGTGATAACTCCAGCTTGTGTCAAGTTGACACACAAAGCCAGACAGTACAATTTACCCCTTCTCAACTTGACACACTAACACACCACTATTAAGCCTCAACCCTTACTTTCTTATTCATCCNCAAGATCTAAATAACTTTAAAAGTCCCACAGACTTTACAAATTCTTACATATTAAATTTTCAATACCTTTAAAATATTCAATCTCTTTTAAAATTCAAATTCTTCTTACAATTCAAAGTCTCTTAATTGTGGGCTCCACTAAAATGCTTTCTTCCTTCAAGAGAGAAAAATATCAGAGCACAGTCACAATCAATAGCAAACTCTAACCGTCCAACGTCTGGGATCCACTCATGATCTTCTGCATTCCTGCTTGGGTCACTTCTCCAGCTCTGCCCTTTGTAGCACACACTTTGTCTTTTAGGCTCCAGCTGCCTGTCCGCCACTGCTGCTGCTGTTCTTGGTGGTCATCTCATGGTACTGGCATCTCCAAAACACAGCTGT
>NC_034603.1:71661377-71669442 GCF_900095145.1 Mus pahari
CAACATTTAATTGGGGCTGGCTTCCAGGTACAGAGGTTCAGTCCAGTATCATCAAGATGGGAACATGGCAACATCCAGACAGGCATGGTACAGGAGGAGCTGAGAGTTCTACATCTTCATCTGAAGGCTGCTAGCAGGATACTGGCTTCCAGGCAGCTAGGATGAGGGTCTTAAAGCCTACACACCCACAGTGACATACCTACTCCAACAAGGCCACACCTTCTAATAGTGACACTCCCTGGGCTGAGCATAGACAAACCATAACATGGTGATGCCAGGACACCATCCCAGTGGAATGGTAGTGCTTCACCCTGCAAACCACGAGCACAGGACACTGCTGCTCCTCTCTAGCTGGGGCCAGCTCCTGGCAGAGTAGCAGCGCTGCCCGATGTCAGAAGCATAGCATCCCCTGGGGACTCTCACTCCGTGGCCTCTCTGCAGCTGTATTGGGAGCTAACTGGGGTTGAGACTTGTCTTGCAAGGAAGAGCCCTTGATGCCTGAGCCATGGGTGGAGGCAGGCTTGTTTCCTACGTTCTCCCCAACTCCACGGCCTGTTTCACCTTACCTCCTTCTCTTGCTTCCTGTGTCAGACAAAATGATGGCAATATGCAGAGTCATGCTGCAAGCATTTCTTGAGTGTTTGAGAGTCAGACAGAATGGGGTCAGTGGTCCCTGAACCTCTTCCCCTTGGGTCTCCATAAGAAGAGACATTGCCCTGGGTTCTGTGTGCCATGACCACACCTTTCCTCCTCCCGCTCAGTCATCGCAGGCTGTCTCTGCTTCGAAGGCAGCCTTTGCTCAGACAGACCTATACAGTGCAGGGAAGAGGGCGTTTGTAAGGAAGGCGTTTGGGATGCAGGATGCACAGAGAACCTTTAAAAAGGCTGATGCTCTCTGATGCAGAATACCACTCCCAGGGATCTGTCCTAAGGAAATAATTAGTGAGGGAAAAATGGGTTACTATTACATGCCTGCCATTGCAGCACTGTGTGGTCTCAAGCAAGAAGGTCCTGAGTTGTAGGCCAGCCTGGGCTACATAGAAAAATCCTGTCTCAGCAAATGGGACACAATGGTTTACAGATGAAGATGGTTGTCAAGCTGTTGTTAACAGTAGAAAATCTCAGACAAGCTTCAATTCCACCTTCTAGCACAGTGTTCTTAACCTTCCTAATACTGCGACCCTTTAATACAGATCCTCATGTTGTGGCGAACCCCAACCATAAAATATTTTCTGCTACCTCATAGCTGTAATTTTGCTACTATCATGAATCATAATATAAATACCTGATGATCAGGTTATCTGAGGTGTGGCCCCCAAACCCCTGCTCTAAGAGATAAATATATAGGCTGGGCGTGGTGGTGCACTCCTTTAATCCCAGCACTCGGGAGGCAGAGGCAGGCGGATTTCTGAGTTCAAGGACAGCCTGGTCTACAAAGTGAGTTCCAGGACAGCCAGGGCTATACAGAGAAACCCTGTCTCGGAAAAAAAAAAAAAAAAAAAAAAAAGAGAGAGAGAGAGAGAGAGATAAATATGTAGTGTATGTAGTGCACAGCCCTTAGAAAATTGTGTCTGTGAAATTTTTTTAAAGATTTATTTATTTATTTATTTATTTTATTTATTCATTTATTGTACGTGAGTACACTGTCACTGTCTTCAGATGAGATGGCTCAGCAGTTAAGAACACTGACTGCTTTTCCGAAGGTCCTGATTTCAAATCCCAGCAACCACATGGTGACTCATAACCACCCGTAATGAGATCTGACACCCTCTTCTGGCACATCTGAAGACAGCTACAGTGTACTTATGTATAATAATAAATAAATTTTTTAAAAAATAAGCAAGCAAGCAAACAGAGGAAAAAGGAAATAGGTAGAAAGATTAATTGGAATGTCTCCATTAGTAGCAAGCAGTTCTAACTCTATACTTCATAATATAGGCACATGTTACTTCCTAAATATGGAGTTTAAAACTAGAGTTAAGACTGTCCAATGGTGTATATCTTAGCTATTCCGTAAGCTAAGGCAAGAGGATCACTTGACCCCAAGAGTTTGGGTCAGCCTGTGTAGGAGTAAGATCATGTCTCCTAATATTAAATAGGTTGAAAAGGTCTTTTTGAGACTAACACACCTGCCAGTCATTGTGTCTGTAACCCCAATGTATAGTCTAGCAAAGGCGAGAGGATTTACATTCAAAGCCAATGAGAGCTACCTACTGAGATCCCGTCTCAAAACAAACAAAATGCCGACCAATCCATGAAGGATCTGGTTGGACAATGGACCCACCCACCGTGAGCCCACCCCCCAAAGGTCGCCTGAAATGCTTGAAACGAGGAGTGTTTCAGATTGAAGAGGGAGGTTGTGGGAGTTTGGGGAGCATTTGTTTAGATACACTAGTTAAATATCCCTGATCCCAAAGCCCTAAATCCAAAATGCTCAGAAATCTGAATCTTTGGAGCATCAAAAAGTTTAGGTTTCAGAGACTCTGTGGAGAGACGGCTCAGCAGTTAGGAACTCTTGCTGCACAATCACCAAGACTGGAGGTCGGATCCCAACACTCAAGTAACAAACTGGGCATGCATCCCAAGTGTGCCATTACCCCAGCTCTTGGGAGAATGGGGATAGGAGGATCTACAGGGCTTGCTAGCTTCCAGCCTAGCCTAGAAAATGTGGGTGCCAGGCTCAAGGAGAGACCCTGCCTCAAAGGAAGAGGCTGAGAGTGATAGAGAATGTTGCCTTCTTCTGGCCTGTACACACGTGTGCATACACAGACACACACACATACATACATACATACATACATACATACATACATACATACATAGACAAAAAGTATTGGGGTTTTGGTTGGTTGGTTGGTTTTGAGACAGGGTCTCTCCTTGTAGCCTTGGCTATCTGGAACTCATTCTGTAGATCAGACTGGCCTCAGACCCACAGAGATCCACCTGTCTCTGCCTCCCACGTGCTGGGATTAAAGGCGTGCGCTACCATGCCTGGCCTGGGACATTCACCCTGTGGTAGTATCGTGTGATCGTCGAAAAGGGTCTGTAGGAAGTAGACTCATTCTTTGAAGGGAAACTTGTCTACATTTTCTTTATGCCTTGCCCCCTTCTCAGACTGAAGATGGCTCCCCCTCCCCCAGGAAGTTTCTTAGGGACATAGAAGCAGCTGATCCTCACATACTTCAGAGAAAGATGTGAATATGAATATCCATGCATGCACATATGCACTTTATTATATAAATATATACCTAAATAGAGACAGCTGAAGTATGGCCCTTTTAGTGTAGGTAAAGCTGGATTTTGGACCTCTGGTGTTTATTGTATTATTTAAGCAACTCTTGTATAGGTTTGAAACATTCCAAAATGGATCCTCGGGGGAAGGAGCACCAGTCAGCCCTCTGCCCTTTGCTACAATGGAAGTATACTTTAAGCCCACGATAATAATTTGACAGTTTAATTCATTGAGTGTCTGGTGAGCCTTCCATGTTGGGAGTGGGAACTCTTGGGCTATAGCTGTCCAATGTCCACACTTCCAGGGTACAGATGTTTCGCTCCACTGACCTGTTGGGTGAGAGGCCCTAGTTTGATGTGCCCACTCAGCAAAGTGCACTGGCTGCCGTTCATGCCTCGGCAGCCTGCTCCTCCCCGCCCCGCCCTGCAGTGGCCCAGCCTCCTACCCCCAGCCTCAAATTCCACCCATTGCCTTGCACCACCTCTCCCCACCTCACAACCCTTGCCTACGGTTCTTTTCCCCTTTTCTTTTTCTTTTTTCTTTTTTCTCTTTTTAAAGATTGATTTATTTATTTCATGTATGTGGGTATACTGTCACTGTCTTCAGACATACCAGAAGGTGGCATCTGATCCCATTACAGATGGTTGTGAGCCACCATGTGGTTGCTAGGAATTGAACTCAGGACCTCTGGAAGAACAGTCAGTGCTCTTAACCGCTGAGCCATCTCTCCAGCCCCCTTTTCCCCTTTTCTATGTCTATGTTCTCCCCCATGGCCTCCCCCCTAGTATATATTAAACTAAATAACTCTCCTTGGGCTGGTGAGATGGTCCAGTGTTATTACCACACAAATGCAAACCCAAACATAATGACCTGAGTTTCATCCTCAGAACCCATGATGGACTAAGAGAACTGACTCCTGAAAGGTGTCCTGTGACCTCCACACATGTACCTTGGGACACATGTGTGCGTGCACACATACACAGAGTTAAAATCCCAAAGGTATTAATAGCTAAAGAATAAGTTAAATAAGTAAGCACCCTTCATCCTTATGACAAAGTAAAGCCAGGATCTCCCTCATTCATCCTTAGACCTCTTCTGTTCCCAGCTGGGTCTGATTTGGGAGTTTTTGAGGTTGTTTTGTTTTGTTTTGTTTTGTTTTGTTTTTGCTTTCTGTACTGGACTTGAACCAGGGCCTTACACATCTCAGGCAGACACTCTACCACTGAGCCACATCTCTAGTCCTTTTTATTACTTTAATATTTTTTTTGTTTTTTGTTTATTTGTTTTGTTTTTGTTTTTGAGACAGGGTTTCTCTGTATAGCCCTGGCTGTCCTGGATCTCACTCTGTAGACCAGGCTGACCTCGAACTCAGAAATCTGCCTGCCTCTGCCTCCTGAGTGCTGGGATTAAAGGCGTGCGCCACCACACCTGGCTTTATTACATTAATTTTAAAACAAAGTCTCAGTAAATTCCCCAAGCTGCCCTTGGCCTCCTTACATAGCCCACAGAGGCCTTAAAGTTTTGATCCTCCTGCCTCAGCTTCTGAAGTAGCTGGGATTACAGGCCTGTACCACCAGGCCCAACTCCAGATGGATGTTTACTGTGGTATCCTTGACATTTCCAGCATGTCACCCTCTTCACAAGAATCCATAGAGACCTGGGCTTTGCCTTTCTCACAGAAGCACCTGTAGTTATCAGCAGGGCCAGGTAGATGCTTCAGTAACCAGCAAGTCCCACGTTGCAGTGGCTTCGCATCCTGCACTGACTGCTGTCCCTGTAGTTTCCTGTTCCGGCCCCTCTGCCTGGACTGTCCCTTCCCCCTGCCTCACTCTCCTTGAGAACTCGTCCACATCCTTTGGGTCACAACATGAATTTCACTTCCCCAGGGAACTTTTCTCCCAACCTGTCCAGGCTTATGACCTACTTAGGAAAATGCAGAAAGAGCTCAATGAATGTTACCCACGCCCCAAAGCAAAACCAAAACCTCATTGTGTTTTAATCCTACTTAAACCTCCCCTCTTTCCTTGTGAGTCTCCCCACCTGCAATCCAGCCCCCTAGTTCTCAGGTATAGATTGCCTGGTCATTGTTTGCTGTTAAGAGATCCCTGAAGCACAGGCTCCTGGGCAGCTGACCATGATGTGCCCGCCTCTGCCAAGCTAAGTCCCCTCTGGATGGGTCTGGTGCTCCAAGGAGGGCCTTACGCACCTGTAGAATTTGCCTTGTTGCTAAGGACTATGGGAGGGGATGGTGAGATGACTCAGTGCACAAAGATGCTTGCCACCAAGCTGACAACTGGAGTTCAAGCCCCAGATCCCTCGTGGTGGAGGGACAGAAGTGACCCCTACTAGCTGTCCTCTGACCCTCACATGCTTGTGCCATGGCATGTGCATACACACGTACATGAATAGATAAACAGATAAAGCAGATAGGTAGGTAGATAGACAGACAGACATAGATGATAGACAGACAGATACATATATACATACATACAAACATACACACATACAAACATAAATACATACATACAAACATACACACATACAAACATAAATACATACATACAAACATACACANAAACATACACACATACAAACATAAATACATACATACAAACATACACACATACAAACATAAATACATACATACAAACATACACACATACAAACATACATACATACATACAAACATACACACATACAAACATACATACATACATACAAGTTTCTTGGTTTTATCCCAGCACATGTCACAAAGCAGGAAATTGAGGCTCAGTCTGGTTATGTCACTCACCCAAGATCACATGTCCAGCACATCAAAAACTAGAATTTGAATTCAGCTTCATGGTGTTTTTACTTGTAAGTTCATTACAATAAAATTATATTTTTAAAAAAACAGAATTGAATTCAGCTTCATGATTTTTTTTTAAAAATTGAGTTAATTACAATAGAATTATATTTATTTAAAACAAACAAACAAACAAACAAACAAAAAACGAGTAAACTGGCTATGCTATCTCAGGCCTTTAGTCCCAGCACTCGAGAGGCAAAGGCAGGCAGATCTACAAAATAAGTTCCAGAGTTCCAGGACAGCCAGGGCTACACAGAGAAAATTGGTCTCCAAAGAACAAAATAGAAAAAAAGAAATTAAAAAAAGAGTCAGAATTTAAACCTAGATCTGTCCGCCACAGTCTGTATTTTAATACTTTCCACCCCCCAATAACTGATTTCCAAGATTAGATGTTCTGTCTATGACTTTCATCCCCAGAACATGATAACTATTGTTTAGGAACAAACCCGAGGCAATTCCAAATACACCTATTTCTGCTTTGTCACAGCTGCCTGGTCCCTGCCAACAGACCAGGGAAGTAGGTCACGGCTGCAGGGACCACGCGCTGGCTGCTGCTTCTGTTTCCGGGACCAGGGAATGGCCAAAGCCTGCCAGGAGTCCAGGAGTATCACCCTCCACGGGCCCTGCTTGGGTTTCATATCCTGATCCTGGGGAGCTGTGACCAGGTCTCACAGTGCTGACTGCTGCCTTCTAGAATTCTCTGTCTGTGGCTGCTGGGGGAGGCCGTGTCTAGAGGATTGGGCACTGGCAACAAGCGGGCAGTGAGGAGATGAGCTAGGAGCGTGTCTCTTCATTCTCCTGGGGACCATTGCAAACTGAGAGCTGTTGAGTGCTGAAGGAGGGTTACCTTTTAACTCACCTACAGAACAACTCACATCTCCAGTCGGTAGATGCCCGGAGCTAAGCTTTGCTTTTAAAAGCCCACTTCTCTATATTATTTTCAAAAATAACCATGGTATGAAGTGTTTGTAACAATGGCCAGAGAAGAAATGGTTACTTTAATGAATTCACTGTGCCAACAGGTTTTTTTTTGTTTTTGTTTTTTGGGTTTTTGTTTTGTTTTGTTTTGTTTTTGAAAATCAAAATAAATGGCTGGGCATGGTGATGCATCCCTTTACTCTTAGACTCATGAGGCGAAGACAGGTGGATCTCTGTGAGTTCAAGGCCAGCCCAGAGCTACAGAGTGAGACCCTGTCTCCAAACAAAATTAAATAAAATTCATTTAAAAAATTCAGTAAATGTTAGTCAAGATGTGGTGGTCCTTGCCTTTAATTCCAGCGCATGGGAGGTAGAGGCAGAAGGCTCAACAAAAGTTCGAGGCCAGCCTGATCTACATAATGAGTTCCATGTCAGCCAGGGCTATAAACCAGCCCTGTCTCAACACCTCACCTCCCCGCAAAATAATGCAGACAAGGAGAAGGGAGTTTGCCTTGGTGACATGCTTACACATACATGCCTGTCATTCCAGTACCTGGGACCCTGAAACAAGAGGATTTCCATGAGTTTAAGACTTGCCTGGGCTGCATAGCAAGATTTTGTCATAAAGGAGTGGTTAGAGCACTTGCCTAGCATATCTGAGGCCCCAAGTTCAATCCCCACCACTAAAAGGAAAAATCAAAAGTGTTTATCCATGTATGCCTAAGTTTTGATCTTACCACTGCAGCCTGATAGTGTGAAACTTTGTTTTGTTTTGACTTTTGTTTGTTTGGTTGGTTGGTTTTCCGAGACAGGGTTTCTCTGTATAGTCCTAGCTGTCCTGGAACTTGCTCTGTAGACCAGGCTGCTAGTCTAGAACTCACAGAGATCTGCCTACCTCTGCCTCCCGGATGCTAGGATTAAAGGTGTACCATGCCTAGCTTGTTTCTATTTTTGATATAGGGTCTCACTCGATAGCCCCGGCCTGGAACTTGTGGCCAATTCCCCTGCCTCAGCTTCCTGTGCTGGGGAAACAGGCATAAGCCACCACAGAACCACTCTCGTGGGGG
>NC_034603.1:71669613-71705528 GCF_900095145.1 Mus pahari
AGAGAGAGAGAGATGACCTAGCAGTTAGGAGTATCGTCTACTCTTCTAGAGGACCCAGGTTCAGATCCCAGAATCCCTTTCAGGTAGCTCACAACCTTCTGTCTTCAGCTCCAGATAGCCCCCTGGCAACCATGAGCCTACAGAACACACTTCTCAGAAACATGGAAACTGCTGGCCTGGACTGGCACAGCCCAAGAGGAAAAGCCAACTTATTTTCCCTTTGCCACTCACTGGCTGGGCCACTTCCCACATCTTGTGTTGCCTCATCATAGTGACATCCACTCTCCTTCCCACAGAGAAGGTGGACCCTGGACCTGAGGCCATCTTCAGCTTTCCTCCTTTGAGTTTAACCCTTGTGGGTTAACGACTGGGAAAAGCAAGGACAAGCACTTGGCTCTGTCTCCCCAAGCTAGCTGCCTGCATCACAGCCTCACGGGGTGACCTCCGGAGGAAGGTCAGCAGCTGACGCTGTGCTTGGCCTTGTCCCTCCTCAGAGACCTTCCCCTCGTCCCAGCAGTGGGGCAGACTCCCTTGGGTAGCCTGCCTCTGCTCTGATCTTCCCTCCTCCATTCCCCTCCCCGGCGGGGGCCTCTTCAAGGCTTCATTATGCAACCTGATATGTTCTTGACCCAAGACCTGCCTGGAGCCATGGTCATGAGTGGTCCTGTAGTGGACTCTGGTGCTCACCGCGGCTGTCCTTTGGAACCCAGAGGTGGCAAAGGCATCTGGATTCTACAGGACTGTTGGTTCCCCAACAGTCTCAGGACCCAAACTTGGGAGCGATGCTCTTTGTTAATGTCCAGCGCTAAGGCCCAGGGCAGTCTCTAGGTCCTATGGTCCCTTGGGAGCTATCTCCCAAAGCGGATGCGGACTTTCATCACTCTTTGGGCCTCACACCTCTCCCATCTGGGTCCCTCCAATATAGTCTCTTTCCGGTCGGTCACTCTTTCCCACCCCTCTGCCTCTCTCTCCCACCTCAGGAAAGCCTGTGTGTTAGCGCATGCAGGCCTGGAAGCGAGACACGGAGACATGGGAGGGGAGTGTGGAGAGCACTCTAAGTAGTTATTCCACTCTCCCGCTCATTCAAGAGGTGCCAGTAGCTCAAAATAATCCATTCAGGAGTCTCTACCCTCAAGATGCTTGCTACCAGTGGGAAACCAGGGGATGGCATGACACTGATAACCTGCCTGACCAGTGTCAAGTGGAAGACAAGAAACTCAGTGATATCTGCCGGTGTCTCCAGATTGTTCGATTCTAGCTCAATCCTCCAGGGAAGGAGACAGGACCGGGGAGACCAACTATGGAATTCTTCCAAAGAGATTGTGATGATAGATCTGTTTCTGGTGTCCCCAAGCTTCCTCTGCTCCCCCAGCCTTGAAGGGCAGGAGGTTCCTCTGAAACCCACCCTCTGCCCCAGCTCCTTCCCTGGTAGCCATCTGGTCTCCTTATCCATGACCTCCCATCCTTTCCTGTTCATGAACACTCTGCTTTAATGTGTTAGCCCAGCGTGTGGCCTGTCCCTCTCCGTGCAGGGATGGTTGATCCGCAAATCCTGTGGCCCACCAGCCCTAGAAGGTGTCCTCTGGCAGGGCCTTTGTCCTGTGCCCTCTGCTCCCTGGTGGGAAGTAGCCCAAATTCCACCACTGCCCTATCTTTTGGGATTCCCACCTCACCTCCAATACCAATCCTGAGATTGTACAAATTGACAGCAGGGAACTCTGTGTACAAGCCATTCCTTGGGATGACTTGTTTATCCTATGGATCCTGAGGCCCCTGCGGGGAGGCTGGAGACAGGGAAGCTGAGGCCAGCGAGCAGCAGCAGGCTCTGCGGGCCAGCTGGGAGTCCTAGCTTGCGCCCAGGTTTAAAGGGCATCTCTATTTTTAGACATGGACAAAGAAAAGAAATTTAATTTCTCGCCTCTTACGCAACTTTTGATTTGGGGTGTTTTGTTGTTAAATTGATGTTTTGCTTTTAGACTATGTTACCCTGGCTGGCCCAAAATTCACTAAGTAGAACAGGGACCATGCTGGCCTCGAACTCACAGAGCTGCCTCTGTGTCTGTCCCACCTCATTGCTGGAATTAGTCATGAGCTGCCACATCCAGCCCTTATGTAACTTTTGAAAACAACCTCCTGTTCTTCTTTTTTCCTCTTCTTTGTTTTTTGAAATAGGATCTTGCTGTGTAGCCCAGGCTAGCCTTGAACATGTAATAATTCTGCCTCAGTTTCCCAAGTGCCAATATTATAAGCATGGACCCACAACACTCACCTGTGTATAGCTTTGCTGGTGACTCCTGGAACATTCAAAAACCCAGAGGAGGCATGTAGCATGATTATCATTCTCACTGTTTTTTCCCTCTTGATATGTACATGCGCACACAGTACAACCACATATACACATGGACACATGTGTGTACACATACACATACTAATATACACATGCTTGTGTGTATATGCACACAGTATACACATGCACATGCACACATATACATGTGCTTGCACATACACAAACACATATGTATGCATGTATGTGCACGCACTAATGGGCTCTCTTCCACAGTGTTTTGTCATTTTTAATTTTCCAAGTAGAATTTCATTTCCTAAGTTCTTTAGACTTCTTTCTCATTCCCTCCTTCCCCCCATCTTTCCCTGAATCCCACTTCCCCCCTCCCCCCAGCCTCCCTGCTTCTGGACATAATTCCCATGCAGGCCTTCTTTGGGTCTTTCTGCTACACAGTGGGCACTTGGCAACCAGCAAGGCTGCGGCTTCAGCAGAGTGTTCTTGAGGCGCAGAACCTAAGTGTGTGCCCGGGCCTCCTTTCTCCTGCCTCCCCCTGACCTAGATTTCTACTGTGTCCACTCTAAGTGGTCCAGGTCTGCAGCGCCAGTCTGTCCTTGGCGGACTGGATCTGGTGCGAGCATAGTTTGTTTTGCCCAAATGAGAGCGTGTTTATTGCCCTTTATCAGCTGTCGACATGGCAGATGTTGGAAAACGCTACAGTGAGGAAAATAAGCACTCACAAGGGGCGTCTCCTGAGGGGGCATCCACGAGGGGGTGTCTCCCAAGGGGACATCTCCCTGCCATACATTTGAAGAAATGCCTGTTCTTCCTGCAGCCTGAGGGTTTTTGTCTCCATTCACAGACACGTTCTCTATAAAAATGATATTCATGAATAATTTCTACTGGTGCTCTTTGCTCTTGAAGGGGCCTTTGTAGGCCCCTCACCCCTCCTACAAACCGGTTGGCTTCACGAAGGGTGTGCCAGGACAGGGTTTTGGCATGGTCCCCGGGGTGTCACGGGACCAGGGGATGATCTCACTCGGTCCACCATCTGCCCTGCCTGGCCAGAGGCTGCACCGGGAGGGCCAAGGGGCACCACGTGCCCTGGGTATTTTCAAACAAGAGCCTTTAGAGAGAGCTGGTGATTCTTTGGCTAATGAGTGTTTCTCTCCTTGTAGGCTCCCAATTCTATACAACTCCAGAGGCTTCTGCAAGGGCAGCTTCAGGTAGAGTATTATTATAACACAACCTGAAGCAGACCTGTTCCATGTGAGGGTCTGGGATGAGTTGAGACATCTGCCCTGAGAGGCTGTTTGGTCTGAAAATACAACTCTCCCATAAAGGTTTAGATGCCCCCTTAAGGCTTTAGTGATAATTACCGGCGACTGCCCTTACATAGCTCTTAAAACACATGTATTAATTGCTTAACCCCCACATCTTCTAGACACGTGAGGCTCAAAGAGGCTGAGTGACTGACCCAAGGTCACACAGCTAGTAATGAAGGATCCAGGCAACCAAGCCAGATTATGCCCTGCCCTGTTGTGAATTCTGTTCCTGCTGCCACCACATAGAAGGAAGGGGATGGGGCAACCCGCTTTGGTGTCACGCAGCTGTACTCTGAGCACTTGAGAGGCTTAGGAGCCTCTCAAGTGCTCAGAGTTCAAAGCCAACCTGGGCTACATAGTGATACCCTGCCCCCACCCGTCCACTGAAGAGAGAATTCAAACCTCAGTGTCCGTGACCCAGGGGTCATTTCTTCCTTCCGTGTGTTTATGAACACTGTTTATTTTCTGTCCGTCCAAGGCAACACCAAGTTCAGGTCATTCATTATGGAGAAACAACTGCTCCTTAGCCATGGCTCCTGACACTGGCCCTGCCCCCATACCCCTCAGGACATGTCCTCAGACTCAAAATATAGGAATGAAGACATCTAAAAAAATTGCTACCTTCCCTCCCCCAATTCTCCTCTTCCTTCCCCGGCTTCCTTGTTATCCCCATCTAATGAAATGTCTTCTCAAAAAAGAGCCAATTTCGGCCTGTTCCCTGTGGCCTTTCAAGCCCCTGCCTCCCCCACTGCTTGTGGGCAAGTCCCCAGCAAGCTGAGGCTCTTTGGTAGAAAGTTCCAGACTCAGCTTGTCCCCCCCCCGGCCCCCCCGATCTGCTTCATCTTCCCTGTGCTCACCCAAGGACTGCACTAGGAGTGTGGGGCCAGCACCCCAATCTTCCCCCGGGGTTGTCCTTTACTCCACCTCTGCTGAAACCACCCCAGAGGTCCCCCACTTCCCCTCCCCTCCAACTGACCCACCGGCCCTTGGATGCCTTCCCTCACCTCTACCTAAGCAGAGTTCAGGTTAGCCCTGAATGCATAGCTTCTGGATAATCCTTATCTCCTCTATTTTCTTTATTATTTCTTTATTTTTATTTATATGAATACACTGTAGCGGTCTTCAGACATACACCAGAAGAGGGCATCAGACCCCATTACAGATGGTTGTGAGCCACCATGTGGTTGCTGGGAACTGAACTCAGGACCTCTGGAAGAGCTGCCAGTGCTCTTAACCACTGATCCATCTCTCCAGCCCACCCACCCCCCTCTCTCTTTTTAAGTCTCCTTATTGGGCGTCCATGAGTCATGGTGACAGGTCTCTTCAGGCTACCGCAGTGCAGTCACTGATGTGACACCTCCCACATTGCAGCATTTTATTGACACTCACAGCCATCCTGCATGACTGCAGTAGTCCTGCCCTGTTACACAAAAAAGGACCCTGCCGTTTGCTTGGGGAAGGTGGCCTCACCATCTCCGCTCTGGTCAGTTTCCCAGCTGACTTAAACCTACCTTGCTTTTGACTCCACACTAGCATTCTGTCTAGACAAGTCTAGGGAGAAATGTGAACCAAGAATCTCCCTCAGGCTGATTCAGATCCCAAAGCCACAAAGTTGGAGAGTGGGCCACACATCCACCTAGTAAACTGAGCCCGCTGCATTCTGGGAGGAGGTGGGGCCATACCATCCTGGTGCAGAAAGGCTTGATGCGAAGAAGGCATCTCTTATCCTGAGGTCTGGCTTCAGGGGAACCTGGTTCAAAAGGAGCAAAGGGGGTCCCCTGGGCTCTCCTGTGAGCCTCTCTAAGCCCCTGCCATGAAGATGAGTCTGTGTGCTTCCAGGTGCTGTCAGAAAGACAGATGAGGGCTGAGGGGAAGGTTCAATGGGTAAATTAGCACTTGAGGTCAAGCATAAGGACCTGAATCGGAATCCCTGTTTAAAGCTGGCCACTGTCACACTGAGTGTCTGTAATCCCCCTGGGTCCTGAGGCAGAGACAAGAGACTCTCCATAAGCTGGCAGACCAGCTAACCTGACCACCCACAAGGCGGGAGGTGAGGACTGACACCTGAGGTTGTCCTCTGACCTCCCCAGGCACAATGTGGCTGTGTAGGTCTGCAGTTAGCCAAAACCTCACCCAGCGTCAGACTGAAAGCAAAGTGGTTTAAGGATAGAATAGAAAAAATGCACGCGTAGTACCTGGCTATGGAATTATTTGCTCTTATTAAAGGAAAATACGCATGGTTTACAAAGAGGGAGGCTGCGAACCAGGTATGGTAGCTCTTGCCTGTAATCCCAGCCCTTGGGAGATTGAGACAAGAGAGTTCAAGGCCAACCTGGCCTACATATAAGACCTTGTTTCAAAAGACAGGGGGGAAATGGAATGAAGGATTAAAAGCTTCCCTTATCCATCCGGGCCTCTGTGTTCAGAGGACTCGGGTAGACTTAAAGACAGGAACACTGGTGGTTCTTGAATCAGACAGGCTCAGCAACCCACCTCTAACACCATTAGGATATGTCACATGATAGCTCCTGCCCCCAAATTACTTAGGTCCGGGGTGTGTTTCAGGGACAAAGCTATTACACTAAACACACACACAAACACACACATACACACAGACATCTCCGCAAGGGAAAGTAAAGGAGAAGTAAAGCCACACGGACATTGCAGCCTTTATCTTTATTTTGGGGGAAGGGAGCGTTGAGACAGGGGCTCACTATGTATTTTATGTGTGTCTTGAACTCCTAGAGATGCCTGCCTCTGGCTCCTGAGTGCTGGGATTACTGGCGTGCCCCACCTTTAAGGTTGAACTATTTGGCCATTTCAGTGGCTACAAGGCATTTTAGTTCAAACAAGCAAACAAAATCCCCAGAGACTCTTACTTAAAACCAGAATTGTAGCCAGGCATAGTAGTACACACCTCCAATTCTAGCAAGGGGCGGAGGTGGCTGGGAGGGAGGGTCAAGCAGGAAGATCACGAGTTCAAAGCTACCCTGGGCTATATAGCAAGCTATTTCAAAAACACCAGAACTGCTTGACTGGCACAATGTATGACTTTTCTACCCTGGTGGACAGCAGCCAGCTGACATCAGCCATGACATCTGTGTGCACACAGCAACGCCACCTCCTCTCTGGAGCGACTTCCCTTCATCTTTTCACACAAGTGCTGATTGTTCTCCCTTGATAGAGGCTCAGAATCATTTCACCTCCTCACCAACACAAATCTCCTCCGTGTACGCTCAATTTTCTCACATTCAATTCGGCCATTCTGCTTGACACTTGGGTCCATTATTGCTCTGTTCTAGAATGTTCCGTGGTAAACTGCAATGTGATATGGCGATGAGGCCAGTCTTGCAAGAGCACCTGTCTTCACCTGCCTTGTTAGAGAGACAAGTGGTGACATCCAAAAGCATATGTAACTTCTGAGCCTCCAGGACCTGGCCTCAAGAGGGCCCTTAAGCCTTGGAGGATGATCTTGTCTTTCAGTGCAGCCTGATTCCCTGGCTCTTCTGTGTCCCCACAGGAGGGCTTTCCTCAATGCCTTGGCTCCAGTGGGTGGCAAGACTGCCTGCTCCTTCAGCTGCCTTTGTGTGGAAAAGTGCAGGCGCTAGACCACAGGCATTTGCATCTAGAGTATGAGGAGAAGGGCCTCAGAAGAATCCAGGTTTTTATTTTCAACTTTGGTTGAGCCAGTGTGCTCACACTCCTTAGCTGACATCAGCCACTGCTGATAACTCACGGAGCCTCAAACTTGACATGTAGCTGAGGATAGCCTGTGTCTTAGTCAGGGTTTCTATTCCTGCACAAACATCACAACCAAGAAGCAGGTTGAGAAAGAAAGGGTTTATTCAGCTTACATTTCCACATTGCTGTTCATAGCCAAAGGAAGTCAGGACTGGAACTCAAGCAGGTCAGAAAGCAGGAGCTGATACAGAGGCCATGGAGGGATGTTACTTACTGGCTTGCTTCCCCTGGTTTGCTCAGCTTGCTTTCTTTTAGAATCCAGGACCACCAGCCCAGGGATGGCACCACCCACAATGAGCCTCCCTTTATCACTAATTGAGAAAATGCCTAACAGCTGGATCTCATGGAAGCATTTCTTCAAGGGAGGCTCCTTTCTCTGTGATAACTCCAACTTGTGTCAAGTTGACCCATAAAACCAGCCAGTACAGCTGGAATTCCCTCCATCTCCCAAGTGCTGGGTTTTGAACCCTGGCTCTCTTGAATACTTTCTTCACAGCTTCGACAAATTAATCTTTCTAAGCCACCTAAGGAAGCAATCACGGTAACCAGCTCTCGTAGCCATTAAATAAACCAATACCAGGAACCACTTGAAGTATGGTTTCTGCCCTTAGGACAATCCTGCTTCCTGCCTACAGACACTAAAACATTCGAGGGGAACAGAACAGAAGCAGAAGAGAAATGCAGTGAACAGGCCAAAAAGATCTTTTAAATCTTTTTAAAAGATTTCCTACTTTATATGGGAGGGTGTTTTACCTGCATGTGCATATTGTGTGTGCCACATGCATGCCTGTGCCCACAGAGATCAGAAAACAGCATTGGGCGTGGCTATGAGCCACCAGATGGGTGCTGGGAACCAAACCTGGGTCCTCTGCAAGAGCAACAAGTGTTTTTTTGTTTGTTTGGGTTGTTTTGGTTTGGTTTGGTTTGGTTGGTTGGTTGGTTGGTTGATTGGTTTTTTCGAGACAGGGTTTCTCTGTGTAGCCCTGGCTGTCCTGGAACTCACTCTGTAGACCAGGCTGGCCTCGAACTCAGAAATCCGCCTGCCTCTGCCTCCCAAGTGCTGGGATTAAAGGTATGCGCCACCATCATCGGGCGCAACAAGTGTTCTTAACCTCTGAGCCCTCTATTTAGCCCTTGATATATTTTTTTCCAGACAAGGTTTCTCTGTGTATAACCCTAACTGTCCTGAAACTTTCTGTAGACCTGGCTGCCCTGACACTCAAGAGACCCACCTGCCTCTGCCTCCCAAGTGCTGGGACTAAAGGCGTGCGCCACCACAGACCAGCTCAGCCCTTGTTTTTTGTTTTTTGTTTTGAACCCAGGTCTTTCTATGTTGTCCCAGTTGGCCTTGCTAGTGGTGTGGTCAAAAATAACCCTTGAGAGCAACGTCCATTGGGAGGTAATTTGGAAACTCTATCTCTACTTGCTTTTTACCAAATCTGCCTGCTATCTATTTTAGATTTAGTGGGTTTCTTTGGGGGCGATGGGGTTGTTTGTTGAGACACATATGTTTGTATGTATATATGTAGGTAGGTAGCCTCAGCTGGTCTCGAACTCCCAGAGACTCGCCTGCTTTTCCCTCTCAAGTGCTGCTGGGGTTAAAGGTGTGTGTAACTACTCCCACCTAGGATTTGTTGTCGTTAAAAGAAAAACAACACTTTATGGGCATAATTGACATGATGTAAAAGTGATGTTTCAGTACATTCACAAAGCAATGCAGTCATCCCTTTTAACCCGAGGCCAGTTTGGGTTTTTAACCCGAGGTTGGTGAGGACGATCCCTCCTTCCTTAGGAGCAGAACCTGGCTGTGGCAGATCCGCTGAGTCACAACGTCGGTGTCCGAGCCGAACCCGGGTCTGGTGTCTGGCGCCCCCTAGTGAGGTCTGAGCGCAGCAGAAAACCCCAGCCCGGAGCACCGCGGTCCCCTCCACCCCGCCCCACCCCTGCACCCAGGAAGCTGCTGGGTCCAGGTCTCACAGACGTCTGCCGTGCTGAATCACAGACCCCAGACCAGCCTCACTCCGCCCTTTTACAGAGGAATGAAGGCTTGTGGGAAATGCAGTGAGCGACGTGAGGCAGTCGCTTAGAAATGGGTTTTAGTGGCAAAGGATCTGAGTTCGAACTCTGCTTGCCCTAGCTACGCGGGTTACTCAACGTCTCTGAGCCTGTTTCCTCACCTCTGAGAAGGTACTAATTATTCCTTCTGGCGTGGTTGTACGTCAGACATGATGCTGTAAACTGCAGGGGCTGGAGTTTAGAACCACTGTTTTTAATTACGCAACTACCTAAGGGTGTTGAGGCTCTTCTCTTACCCAAGGAGCTCTCCAGCAGCTCAAGGATGGGCTGGTTATAAACCGTTTTGCCAGGAGCAGGACCCAGGCAATGAAGCTATTGTAGCTCCATCTCAGGCAAGAAATGCCCCCAGACTAGGGCAGTCTGCAGTCCAGGGAGGTTCCCGTCTCCCTTGGGAAGAAGACTGGAAGATCTGGGAGCTAGGAAAGCCCAGGGCTTCCTTCTGGAGCCTGAAGGGAACTGCTAATTGGTATTTGTAGACTTCTCCTGCGAGTTGAAACACCAGATGGGAAATCGCTCCCCAGACCCCAGCACCATTGGGAACCTTGCTCCCAGGGTAGCAGGGTTGGAAACCAGAGGGTACCAACTCATGTCCTCAGTAGGACTGAAATGTTTCACAAACCTGTCAAGTCCCTGTGGCCGCTTGCCCATCAGGGATTCTCATCCGGCCCACCGTAAAGGTCTACAGTGAGCTCAGAGGCTCTGCCACGGAAAGAAGCCAAGGGAATAATAGCAGATTATTTCAAGAGAGCAAGAAGGGCCCCAGGAGTGTTCCAGAGAGTCAGCAAGGTGGCCAGTTGCTGAGGGTTCCCTTGTCCGCCTCCTGACACCTGAGAGGGCCACCAGAGGTGGCAAATGGGCTGAACAGAAGACAGAAGGATGTCTTTGAGCCTGAGTAGCCGCTGTTCTTCAGGAACAGAAGGACCTGGGGCCTCACCTGCATATCCCTGGGCTTCCAAAGGTCTGGGAAGTGCATCTGTTAAGGTGACAGTAGTCATGTCAGTGGAGATATTGATCTAAAAGCCTACAAGGGCTCCCGAGGGGCCTGTGAGGAGCACTCTGTCAACAACTGGCCTCTTTGGCGGGTGTCTGGTAAATACTTCCTGGTGCCAGGTCTTGGGGCTCTGGAGCAGGCGTCCCACCCGCCTCCTCCACTCCTGTGTCATCAGTGTGGCTCATAAGGCTAGGGAAAGGGTCATTCCCTCTTGCTCTCCAGGGATCTGTTCTTTCTTGGGTTTGGTCCAGTGAACTCTCAAGGATGTTCCAGAACATTCTTTTCTTTTCTCATCCCCCTCCCTTCCTTCCTCTTCTCTCTTCCTTCTGCCTTCCCTACACTGCAGATGGGACTCAGGGCCTTGTACATGCTAGGCTAGTGTTCTACAGTGGAGCCCCATCCCCGGCTCGGCTTGGCTCCCAGATCCTGAAGCCCCGGCTGATCAAGCCCAGCCATGGATGGTCTAAAGAAGGAACAGGATCCTAAGGACACCTGCCCTCCCAGGACTGGGGACCTTCCCTACTTACACAGTTTTTCCCATCCCCCACGAAGGAAACTCATGACCCTTGAGATGTGCACGGTTTATTTATTTTACATAGTAAATAGTAGCCTGTGTTTTTAAGGATGATTTAATTTCTGCCCAGACCCTGCAATTCATCCTGCTTCCGGGGGGGATGGGGGTGGCGTGTTTGGACCTCTAGCCCTGACCGGAGGGTGGGATGTGTGCAGGGGCAGAGGGATCATTAGGAGCTGAGTCATGGCCTGGATGGTGATGTGTGCGTGGGTTTAATGAGACAACTGAGCAGTCGGACACGCCCTGGACCACCATCCCCAATCTACAGGTAACCTGCAGAGCATCGCCCAGATGCTCGAGTGCTTCTTGGCTCTTCAGCTCCCGAGATGGAATGTATGGAAACTTCTAAAAACAGCTGAAGACAATCCAACATGGAGAGCAAGCAAAACTCCACATTAAGAGTACAGGATGTCCATGAACGTACCGCCCTGAATGTGGGTGATCTCATCCGATCCCTTAGACTCTACACAGGGTCAGACCTGACCGGCACTCAGATGGGAGAATAGAGAGAGGAGTGGCTGTACAGGGATTCTTGCTGATAACTCAGTTAGTTACAGATTTTCATTTAATTTTTAAAGAATTATTTATTTTATGTATATGAGCACACTGTAGCTGTCCTCGGACACACCAGAAGAGGGTGTCAGATCCCATTACAGATGGTTGTGAGCCACCACGTGGTTGTTGGGAATTGAACTCAGGACCTCTGGAAGAGCAGTCAGTGCTCTTACCCGCTGAGCCATATCTCCAGCCCTAAATTATTATTATTATTATTATTATTTGGAGAGTATAAAAAAATATATACTGGAGAAGGGACTGGAGAGATGGCTCAGCAGTTAAGAACACTGGCTGCTCTTCCAGAGGACTTGGGTTCAACTCCCATTACCCACGTGGCAGCTCACAAGTACCTGTAATTCCAGTTCTAGGGAACCTGACCCTTGCACACAGACATACAGGCAGGCAGAACACCAATGCACATAAAATAACTTTTTTTTTTTCTGGTTTTTTCGAGACAGGCTTTCTCTGTATAGCCTCGGCTGTCCTGGAACTCACTTTGTAGACCAGGCTGGCCTCAAACTCAGAAATCCGCCTGCCTCTGCCTCCTGAGTGCATGCGCCACCACGCCCGGCTTATAAAATAACTTTTTTTTTTTAAGATTTATTTATTATATCTAAGAACACTGTAGCTGTCTTCAGACACTCCAGAAGAGGGAGTCAGATCTTGTTAAGGAAGATCATGTGGTTGCTGGGATTTGAACTCTGCACCTTTGGAAGAACAGTCGGGTGCTCTAACCCAATGAGCCATCTCACCAGCCCATAAAATAACTTTTAAAAGAAAAGAAAATATACTGGAGAAGAGACAGGTCTGGCCATCTGCTGAGCCCTGCACTCAGGAGGCTACGACAGGGGGATTGAGAGTTTGAGGCTCACCCGGGTCTCAAAAGTACAATGAAGGGCTGAGGAGATGGTTCAGTGCATAAAGTGCTTGTAGCACAAGCGTCAGGACCTGAGTTCAAATCCCCAGAAACCACATGAAGCTAGCTAGACATGATAGCGTGTGTCTATAATGAAGGTGCTTCTATGGCAGGCACACTGGGAGATGGGGACTGAAAATGGCTGAGAGGACCTAGCCAGCTGTGCACAGCTGGAAGAAAGCAAGAGACCCTGTCTCAAATAACATGGAGAAAGAAGGCAGACTCCCAAGTTTGGCCTCTCACCTCTGCCATATCCTGAGGCACCTAGGCACACATAAGTGGCACACACACACACAAAAGTATGCACACTCTCACACACACTGATTGAAAAGATAATACATGCCAGGTGGCTCTGACACATGCCTTTAAACCTAGCACTCTGGAGGCAGAGGCAGGAGTGAATTTGTTGCCTGGGGAGTAACACCTAAAATAGATCTCTGACCTCCACTTACACATACACACACCAATAAAGTAATAATTTTAAAAAGTGTAATACCTCTGTATTGAAAAAAAAATCCCCTTGTCAACAGAGTGAGTTCCAGGATAGCAGGGCTCTGTTACACAGAGAAACCCTGTCTCAAAAAAACAAACCAAGATGCTATGGAGGCAGGCTGGAGCTGCTGCCGTCTTCACAGCCCATGGTAAACAGGAGAGCTTGCTGGCCAGAAGAAGGTGAAGAAGCAGAGCCACTCCGTTCAGGGAAAGCACCGAGGAGACCAGGAGACCATGCAGCAGAAGCAGAAAAGGGCAAATGAGCAGGAGGAACCCAAGTAGCCTCTGGCTTCGTGTCCGACTCTCCTGCCCTGCAGTGCCTGGAGCCAGTCCCACCATGCTCCAGGTTCTTCCTGTAGTGCTCCCAGGTCCCACCGTGCTCCAGGTTCTTCCTGTAGTGCTTCCAGGTCCCACCGTGCTCCAGGTTCTTCCTGTAGTGCTTCCAGGTCCCACCGTGCTCCAGGTTCTTCCTGTAGTGCTCCCAGGTCCCACCGTGCTCCAGGTTCTTCCTGTAGTGCTCCCAGGTCCCACCGTGCTCCAGGTTCCTCCTGTAGTGCTCCCAGGTGCCTGCACCGATGGCATTCCCTTTGCCCTGTGTCTGCAGCGGGTTCCTCGTATGCTTCCTTCCCTCAGGTAGCTGCTTTCCCTCTGGGCCACTCCGGAGGTGGGGATGGGCATGGCTACCCCTCTCAGTGCTCTTTATTTCTGTAGGGCACACCTCAAAGTATTAAAAGTAGCTTGTATATTAAAAAAATAAAAATAAAAACAAAGACCCATGAAAAATTGTAATTTTAATGGAAATCAGAGTAGGTGGTAGAAAAAAAATTCCCTAGAGCTTATAATTCTTGGGCTGGTGATATGGCTCAGCGGTTAAGAGCACCGAGTACTCTTCCGCCAGAGGTCCTGAGTTCAAATCCCAGCAACCACATGGTGGCTCACAACCATCTGTAATGAGATCTGATGCCCTCTTCTAGTGTGTCTGAAGACAGCTACAGTGTGTACTTACATATAATAGATAGATAGATAGATAGATAGATAGATAGATAGATAGATAGATAGATAGATAGATCCATCTTGGGGCCAGAGCGAGCAGGCGGGGCCAGAGCGAGAGGAAAAAAACAAGTCCCAGTTGTTTGTGTTTTGCTTTGGTTTTCAACTTGACACAAACTAAAGTTATCGGAGAAGAAGAATGTCCATTGATAAAGTGCCTCCTCCATTGGCATATCTGTAGGCAAGTCTGTGGGGTTGATTGTCGATTGGCACGGGTGGGCCTAGCCTACTGTGTGCCGTGCCACCTCTGGGCTGGTGGTCCTGAGCTGTTTGAGAAAGCAGGCTGAGCCAGCCACGAAGAGCAAGCCAGTCCGAGGTGTTCCTCCGTGACCTCTGCTCCAGTTGCTGCCTTGAGCTCCTGCCCTGACTTCCCTCCCTGATGCGTGACCTGGGAGTTGTGAGATGAAATCAACCTTTTCGTCTCTGATTCCATTTCGGTCATGGGGTTTTATCACGGCAATATAGACCCAATCAAAGCAACCTGAACTGAATTGCCAGTTAGGAAAGTGCAGCCTTAGGGAAGGGGGTGTCGTCTCTCATGCAGTGATCTTCAGCAAACAGAATGGCCCTGTTGTCCTGTCCCCACGGTGTCCCTTTCCCTTACCCCTCTTGGCCCAGCCATCCAAGCCCCTGCCTTTAGTATACTTATGGGTTCTAATCCCCTGCCTCACTGCACTCTGGCTTTGAAAGTCAATCTACCAGTTCCTAAGCCACACTTCCCGCTATGTCTTCCTTTCTGTCTCCTTTACCCACATCTAGTTCTGACCTTTGAACTCTTCCCCTGGACATCATTGTCACCCCCATGCCAGCAGCTTATACTCCCATTAACCCTGCACATTGCAGCCAAGTTCACCTTAGGGTACCTCTTTGGTGCTGTCCCTGCCAGTGAGCAGAGTCCAAACCAGTCACTTCATCCTCCTCCAGACATTGCTGTGCCCTGCAATTGACTCCCTTCGTCACTGGCTGGGTGGACATGCAGAGGCTGGAGGAGGGTGCTGGCAGATCTTCCCGTCTAGATTCAAGGCAGGGCACTACCTCCATAAAGATGCAAGCGCAGCCCGCACAGGGGCCTGGGTTCCACAGTCCTGGCCATAGTCAGCTGGCATTCACAGAACGAAGCAGCCACTCTCTTCCTCCCAGCCTCCTTTCCTGAGGAGAGAAGCCCTGCAATAACTCTATAATTACTTACAAGCCAGCAGCACTTCTCAGTGACATGGAACCATAGGGAATGAGTGTAAGTCACTGCCTCATCGGCCCCGTCTTCTTGTGGTTTTGGATACGAGCTAATGAAATGGCAGATGACAAGAGACAGAAATGTCACCTGCTTTAGTGGGGATGCTAAACACTCAATGAGACTGGGCATCAGTTTTGCCGGATGGGAAACTGAGGCTCTCCTACTGTGACCCGCGGGGAGGGGTAGCTCTCTCCTTGTCCCCAACTCCATACCCTAAGAAGTCAGATCGCTAGACTCAGCATCCCACCCGTAACCAACTCCATTGCCCTTTTTCCCTCCAGGCTTTGAACCAGTATGGCTGAACCTCGCCAGGAGTTTGACACAATGGAAGACCATGCTGGAGATTATACTCTGCTCCAAGACCAAGAAGGAGACATGGACCAGGGCTTAAAAGGTCAGTGGGTGGACATACACAACTGGCCAGTCACAGTGGAACACAATCTGTGTTTGCCTCAGCAGGGGCTGGCAAGAGGGGTTCAAATCTTAGATTTTCAAGGAGTTGTTCATACCTTACAGCATTAAGGCGGCATCAGGAGAGGGATGTCTCATTAATTCAAATGGGCTAAGAAAAGTAAAAATTCAAGGGTGTTGAATATTAATATTCACCTCCCTAGATGGCATGACAAAGTGGGGAAGTGATTGTCATTCTCAGCTCTACAGGAGTCCTTAGCTGCACAAATCTGGCCATCTGGACTCTGTCAGGCAAGAGTATATTACTCTGGGATTCTGAGTATATCCTCATTAATGGACAGCATCAAGTTGGGTATGGCGTGTTGTCACTATCCAGATTCAAGAGGCAGAGGCAGGAGGATTGCTGCAAGTTCAAAGCCAACCTGGTTTGTAGAGTGAGTTCGAGTTCAGCCAGGACTACATAGAGAGATCCTGTCTCAGACTATGTTATAGCTAGAGACAGTGGTTAGGGCTCAGTGGTTAAGAGCACTTGCTGCTCTGCTAGGGGACCTGAGTTTGGTTCCCAGCACCCACGCCAATCAGCCCACACAATCTGTTAGGGAGACTGACACCCTGCACCTACCTACGTTGCATTCACAGTTTTGCATACATATGCAAAGACAAAAATAACAGATGTAAATTTTTAAAGCACTTCTCAACTTTAGTTTAATTAATTAAAACTGCATTGGCCTCTGCAGAGTCTATGATGTAGTCTTCTGCCTCTGTTGACTTGGCCTCGAACTCTCAAACTCCTTCAATCTGGATGGTTGTCCATTTCACTGTGTGCGTGTGTACAGGAGCTGTTGGGGTGCTCAGGGACGGACACACACACACACACACACACACACACACACACGAGAGAGAGAGAGAGAGAGAGAGAGAGAGAGAGAGAGAGAGAGAGAGAGAGAGAATGTTGCTGATCCTTGGAAGACACTGTGAAACAAGAGTGGGCTGTCCTGCCTAGAGCTGTTCTCCACAAAGAAGCCAAAGACACCTAAGAGAGATTCTCGTCAAATTAAGTCTTGCTACCGCAGGTTCAGGATGAGCTGTTTGTAGGCGTAGAGTGGCAGCTTTGACTTGGCAGGAGGTATCACAATACCAACAACAGCCTAGATAAATGAGTGACACGAGACTGTTTTGAATGATGACGAGAGATGGCATACTGAATACACAGTGTCTAAGCGGATGCTAAACATTGGGTTATGAGTAGATGCAGCCGGAAAGGCTGTGGGGTGGGGGAGGTGGTCACACAGGCTCCTGAATTAAAAGGCGCTGATGTGTAACACTTTCCAGGGCTTCGAACTCGCTTTTCTCTCCCTCCAAGGATAATGTAAGTGAGGGGGGGTGGGAGTCCACAGTGAGTCTGAGGCCAACCGAGGTTACATGAGACACTGTGACAAAATGAAAGAAAATACGAGAAGGGCCCTTCTTTGCCCGTGCTCTGAAGGAGGCTGGGAGATGTCTCATCACTCAGTGTGCCTGAATGCCTTTGGCCTTTCTGCTTTGTACATAGACCCAGGCACCCCTCCACCACCCCAGAAGCCCAGAATCTCACTATTGCCCAAGGGACAGCCTTCATCTCCACTGAATGCCCCAGCCACACTGCTACCTAGCAAGTACCATCCATGCTCAGTGCTCCCCGCCCATTGATTCCTCACGGCCCTGGCCAGACTTTACATGACTTTCTGTAGCTCCCTGTGGACCTTACACGACCTCGTCTAATCTAGTCCTCCTTGACACAATCCCCAGCAGCTCTGTGACTTGAACGTGCTCCCTGCTTTTTCCAGTCATCACCAAGGACAGAGAGATGCTTGTCTGTCTGTCTGTCTGTCGTCTGTCTGTTTGAAAGACAGTCTCTCTACATAGCCCTAACTATCCTGGAACTCACTATGTAGCCCTAGCTGGCCTCAAACTCGTAGATCTGCCTGCCTCTGCCCCCTGAGTCCTGGTATTAAAAACATCACCGCCACACCCATCCCAAGGACCACTTCTTGTGTTATAAGCATGGCCTTCAGGCCAATGGCCCCTCACCTACTTGTGATCAGCCTCACACACACTGTACCTGAGAATGGTTCTCACTCTTCACGTGGTTGAGAAAACCAGCCACCATGAGTGTATGGCTTCCATCTTCAAGGCGTCTCAGGAGTAAGATGTGGCCTCCTAGGTTGGCACAGGTCTCTCCTGAATTCTATCAGAATTCTGTTTTCAAGGACAGCAGATGGAATGGGCTCCGGGTGGAACCCCTCTTTGCCAGGACAGTGGATGTTCAGCCTGAACCTGATGGCATGTGTTAGTCAGGGTTCTATTTCTGTGAAGAGACACCATGACCACAGCAACTCTTATAAAAGAAAGCATTTAACTAGGATCGATAGTTCAGAGGTTTTTAGTCCGTTGTTATCATGGCAGGAAGCAAGATGGCACGCAGGTAGACATGGTGATGGAGAGGTAGCTGAGAGTTCTACATCTGGATCAGAAAGTAGCAAAAAATGACAGTGACGCCCAGCTGTAGATGACTGTCCTGGCGTACACTGAAATGTGGTGAGGGAACCCACGCTGAGACCTGCTCAATCCACACACCATTGCCTACGCTGACATAAAGAACCTGTGTCCCGAGTCTTTGGTTAAGAAGATATACAACTGTTCAGTGTTCTCATTCACAAAATTTGGTTTTCAAATAAATATATTAAAATCTCCACATTGACAAAAAAAAAAAAATGACAGTGACACACTTGCTCCAACAAAGCCACACCTACTCCAACAAGACCACACCTCCTAATTGTGCCACTCCCTATGGAGCCATTTTCATTCAAACCACCACAAGGGGTATTAATGTGTTATGGAGCACCGGGTGATACTGGACTTCCCCCCATGGCCAGAGCCCATCTATTCCTCTGATACAATGGGCTTTTAGATTTATTTATTTATTATATGTAAGTACACTGTAGTTGTCTTCAGACACTCCAGAAGAGGGAGTCAGATCTCGTTACGGATGGTTGTAAGCCACCATGTGGTTGCTGGGATTTGAACTCAGGACCTTTGGAAGAGCAGTCGGGTGCTCTTACCTGCTGAGCCATCTCACCAGCCCCCAGGCAGCTGGCTCTTAGCGCCTCTGGAGAGTCCCAGTCAACATCTGCACCCTAACAAAGAATGAAAAAAGAACCACGTGTAGTCCTATTGATACACAGAGCTACCCTAAAAACTCTTCAACCACGATGTCTTAGTTAGGGTTTCCATAGTTGTGAACAGATACCCTGACCAAGGCAACTCTTAGAAAGGACAGCATTTAATTGGGGCTGGCTTGCAGGTTCTGAGGTTAATTGGAGCTGGTTTACAGGTTCAGAGGTTCAGTCCATTCTCATCATGGTGAATAGCCTTGCAGCGTCCAGACAGTCTGGAGTAGCTGAGAGTTCTACATCTTGTTCCAAAGGCAGCAAGGAGTCAGATCTCTAAGCTCACCCCCACAGTGACATACTTCCTCCAGCAAGGCCATACCTCCTAACAGCCACTCACTGGACCAAAGATTTATTTATTTATTATATGTAAGTACACTGTAGCTGTCTTCAGACACTCCAGAAGAGGGCATCAGATCTTGTTACGGATAGTTGTGAGCCACCATGTGGTTGCTGGGATTTGAACTCCGGACCTTCGGAAGAGCAGTCGGGTGCTCTTACCCACTGAGCCATCTCGCCAGCCCCAACCAACCAAATTCAAAGCACCACACAAGGTGAAGTAAACACCACTAGAATGGCCACCTCCCATGATGACTCTTACGTGCTGGACAAAGAGCAGTATCCCTGCTTCAAGCACAGCCATGCTAACGAAAGCCTAGGGGGGTTAGCAGAGAAAGTCCTTCAGCCATTGTGGGCACGAAGGTGAGGTTAGTGAGTTCACTGAGCTGAACAATGAGGAGCTGTGACCTGAAAGCTGAGAGGTCGCTGGGAAGGCCAGAGAGGGCTTTGCTCATGCAGGAGCAAGCTTTCCAGACCCGTGGTCAGCTAGTCAATAGAAGAGCTTTGCTTCAGTGGAACCTGGGTGATTAAAAGGTATATCTTCACACACCGGGAGGTGGTGTTGCACACCTTTAATTCCTGTACTCAGGAGGCAGAGGCAAGCCGATCTCTGTGAGTTCCGGGCCAGTATGGTCTACAGAGTGAGTTCCAGGATAGCCAGGTCTACATAGAGAAACCCTGTCTCACCCACATCCTCATCTAGGGACCCCAAGAGTGGAACATGGTTGTGTGAGGGGCGCTGGTCCCTTCATGGTTTGATCATCAGGCAACAATATCCACACTAAAGAGATTATAGCTCAATAGGACACAGCTCTCAGGTTCCTCTTGAGGTCTGAGGGCTCACTGTATATGTTCCAGAGTCTCCCCCACAGCCCCCCGCCGATGATGGATCGGAGGAACCAGGGTCGGAGACCTCCGATGCTAAGAGCACTCCAACTGCTGAAGGTGGGGCCTCCCTATTCCCACCACTCCGTTCATTCGGCTTATCTTGCTTTGAGCTTCCCCTCCCAACTCCACGCTACGCACTAGGGTTGCTGCTGCGCACTGTGTGCCACCCTCCCTGCTGTACTCGCTGCTTCCTATCCTGCTGGCTGAGATGCGCTTGCCCAGTGCTTTGCAGGGCAGCGGGAGCTGGGACCTGCTTCTATGCCTGGCTCAACAGCGTGCGCCTTGAGCATCATTATCGTGCGTGTTGCCCTGAATGTTCCATGCTTGAAGAAGCTGGCCTGTGCAGCACAGCGAGGCTCACACACAGCTCAATAGGGTTCCCGTCCTGAATCTGCTACCCTCCATGACCCCCTCAGAAGCCTCCACCCTACTTTTCTTTCAGGGATTCGAAGGCCAGAATGCTCATTTGGCTGAGGAGGGGGCAGGTCAGAAGTCTCCCACTCGTCTGTTAGGAGCGGGTTTTGGTGTGGCATCTCCGTTTCTTGGGCTCTGGACTTTGGGCACCGAGTACGTTTCATCTCTTGTAGTCTGTTCACTCCAGATATGTGGTGTCTGGGTTGTTGCGAAGCTCCTTGTCTTTTTCCTGACATGCTCCCTGGTCGGGCTGTCTTGCTTCGCAAGTGGGTTAGTTATAGTGCCATTTTTGGCTGCTGGAGCCCCAAAGCTCTACCAACTGAAGAGGCTTTTTGCCTTGCAATCCTAAGATTGGACATGGGCACAGCTCCCTGACGCCATGTATGCACTTCTGTCTTTGTCTTCTGCCATCCTACGTGGTTGGACTGTTGCTTCATTGTTGAAGAATAGCTGCTGCACTCCCAAACACTGTCATCTGCCTTGGAACAAGAACCATGGCTGTTGAGACGGTCGGCTCAGAGGATGAAGGCGTTTGCCATGCAAGCCTGGGGGCCCGAGTTCAATTCCCCAGAACCTTTGTAAAGGAGGAAGGAACCAACTCCACAAAGTTGCCCTTTAAGTTCCCACACATTGTGATGGCGTGTGCCCACAGAGATGTATTGTGCACGTGTTCCATAATAATGAGTGAAAGACAGGCAGTGGTGGCGCACGCCTTTAAGCCTGAGCTTGGGAGGCAGAGGCAAGAGGATCACTGATTTTTAGGCCAGCCTGGTCCACAGGGAGGACTCCAGGACAGCCAGGGCTACACAGAGAAACCCTGTCTCAAAAAAAAAAAAAAAAAAAAAAAAGCAAATAATAAGAATATGAATGGATATAATTAAAACCAAAACAAACAAAAACAGTGCAAAACAGTCGCCAAAAGGACCCCAAAGCCAATGTGTTGCCAGAATTAAATCAAGAGCTTTCTATTATTATAAGCTCCTCCTGGAAGTTCTCACTTTCATTCACTGGCCAGAACTGGCTCTCTGGCCACCGTGGGCTGCAAGGCTGTCCCCACCTTGCTTTTTGACCCATTGAGTAGAAGAAAACAAGGAAAAGAGATATGGAGAATGGCTTTTAACTAATGGTCCATAGCTTCTCCAGCCTTCCAAGGAGGTTGGAGCTTCCACTCTGAGCCCTTTCTGCAGCCCTGAACACGGCTTGGGCGTTCTGTTACGGAAAGTGAATTTGGTCAGGCCCTCTCCCACAGCATCTGCCTTTGGATACATCCAGAACGTGGCTGTCAAGCTCCTGCCAATTGTTCGGCATGCTGGCCCATCCCCGGAGGATGCAGGTGGCATGGCCCTTAGCCTGGTGACAACCTCCTGGCCAGATTTCCTTTGCCCTTCTGAAAACCAGTGATGCCAGACACTTCCTGCTCATCCTGTTAGAACAGTTCCGCAAGCTGTCCCCCCCCCCCCAGCCAAAGCTGGTGCCGGCTTCTCAAATGTGGCTTTCACTACTCTCTCACCATTGTCCAGGAAGAAACCACCCACTCAGGCAATCTGGACCTGGACCTGCATGGGCCCCCACACGCCTCAGTCACCCTCAGAGAGGGAGGCAGCCAGGGCTGAGCTTGGCTAGCTGTTTTATCTGCACCAGACAGGATCATAAGGAAAATAGCCTTTGTGGACTAGCTGTGTGGAATTCTGGGAATCCCTTGAAACCGGCCACTCCTTGGGTGTGCCTCGCATACCTAGTAGAGAGGCAGGGGGTTCCGGAGGAGCTAAAGTGCTTGCTTTGAAAAGATGCCCCCAGTTCCGGGTCTGCGATCTCTGTCTCTTGCATCATCGAGGAAACTGGATCTGACCTGGTTGTTGCCGCATAAGGAACTCGGTGCCTTTTAATTGGATGTGAGGAGGTTGGGGGCAGGGAGTTAGAAGTGGTAGAAGTTCTAAAGGTCACCTACAGATGGCACTCTTGTCCTACACATGTGGAAACAAAGGCTGGGGTGACAGAAGGCTTACTCAAAGTCCCACGGGAAAAGCGAGGCTCAGACTCTCATATTCCTCACACCACCTGATGAGTCCCAGCTGTGGGGGGTGGGGGGGGCTGCGTTGCAGTGAGGATCACACAGCTGTCCTCCAGAAGTCAGGCTGTGTCCCTCCATGACCCCTGTAGGCTTTCCAGGCAGGGGGTCCTGTTGGTGTGCTTCCTGGGGAGATGGGCAGGAGGACTGTGGCCCTGCTTTGAGCTCGCTTCTCCTTGCATGCGGCTGGCAGGCCCCTGTCCCTGCAATGCCCCTGCAGGAGCAGAGGGGTGACTGTTGGTGGTTTCCAGACGTGACTGCGCCCCTAGTGGATGAGAGAGCTCCCGACAAGCAGGCCGCTGCCCAGCCCCACACGGAGATCCCAGAAGGAACCACAGGTGAGGGTGAGCCCCGGAACTGCCGGGGGTGCCCAGCTGACCTGCCTTAGACAGGTCACCCTCATAGTCGGGCGCAGCAGATGAGTAAGCGGCTCTGGCCCCTGGGGTCCTGGCTACTTAGCGGTGGCGGCCTTGGAGTCTGACTGCCTCCCAAAAGGCTACAGAGTTCTCTGACTCCTGCCGGCCCCCACCTCAGTCAGTGTGCCTATTAGGTTCTCATGAGGGTTCTCCGGGGAAGGTTCTCTGCCTTCCTCACACTTTCTTCAGGCCCAGCTACAGTAAGTAGCAGGTCACCTTTAGGGGACAGTTTACTCCCAGGAGCACCAAGCAGGCTACAGCCACTACATAACTGGATCCTTCTTCAGGTCTAATGGGATGGCGATGTTGTTCTGACATGTGACCTCACGTCCATCTTTCGGGCACCGTCTGTGTAGTCTGCTCTACCAATGTGGATGACAAGGAATTAGGCAGCGAAGCAGCAAAAACGAATCCTGGTCTCAGATGCTCAGTCCGTCATAAGTCATCCTGGGGGAATGGGGGGCTAGGCAAGAATCATCACAACCCAGAGCCACAGGTACCTTCCCTTTGTGCCATCCTCCATGGCCTCATGAAGAACTCCAGCAGTCAGTTGCCCAGTTAGCTACCGAGACATGCCTGGTCTCACCGTGGCAGAGATGGGACTGCCCCTTCCTGAGGAGGGCCTCTCTGCAACTGTGCCAGTCACTCCTCTTCCATACGGTGACCAAATGTCTGACTAAGGCAACTCTAGGGTCTGTTAGGGCTCCATGGTTTGAGGGGATGGACTCCGTGTGACAGGTGGCACGGTGGCGGTCACACTGCGTCTGCAGACAGGAAGCAGACAGCAGTGAATACTGGTGCTTAGCTGGCTTTCTCCTTTTTCCCCAGGACCCCAGCCCATGGGATGGTGACACCCATATTCAGGGTAGGTCTTCCCTGCTCAGTTAAACCTTTCTGTGGATACCCTCCCGGAAGACGCACCCAGGGGTGCGTCTCCTAGGTGGTTCCGTGTCCATCAAGTTGACAATGAAGAGCAAGCACCCTAGGAGCCTATAGCCAGCCTTCTCTCGCACATCCACAGAGAATGCCCACTACAGAGCCACCCCGGCTTTCAAAATGTGTTTCTGCTTTGCAAAGTGATTGACTGGCAGTAGTGGCTTCTGAGACAGATGGGGTTAGATGTTCAGATGTTCTTAAAGCCTGGCCAGGCCTCAGCCTTGAGCATGAAAGATGCTTGAAGGTCACAGGACACCTTACAGGGTGAAGTCATGGGTCACATGATACTTTTTGTCTCTGGCTATTCTTTTTTTTTTTTTTAAGATTTATTTATTACTGTATCTACATACACTGTAGCTATCTTCAGATGCACCACAAGAGGGCGTCAGATCTTGTTACAGATGGTTATGAGCCACCATGTGGTTGCTGGGATTTGAACTCAGGACCCTCGGAAGAGCAGTCGGTGCTTTTAACCACTGAGCCATCTCTCCAGCCCTGGCTATTCCTTCACATTTTTTTAAATTTATGTATATGAGCACACTGTGACTGTCTTCAGACACACCAGAAGAGAGAATCAGATCCCATTACAGGTGGTCATGAGTAACCCTGTGGTTGCTTGGAGTTGAACTCAGGACCTCTGCATGAGCAGTCAGTGCTCTTAGCCACTAAGCCATCTTTCCATCAAGGTTTTGTCATTGAAGAAGTTTGTCCTCCATTTAGGATGAAAGCTGTAGACTTCCCCACCTCTCCTGGGTAATCAGAAATGCTCTATAGTCTTCCTAGTCTCAAAACAGGCCACTAAGGCCAGGATGCAACTCACTTAGTTGGTGGACTGCCTGGTTTAGTATACAAGATTCCCAGAGGGCTGGTGAGATGGCTCAGTGGGTAAGAGCACCCGGCCGCTCTTCCGAAGGTCCAGAGTTCAAATCCCAGCAACCACATGGTGGCTCATAACCATCCTTAACAAGATCTGACGCCCTCTTCTGGAGTGTCTGAAGACAGCTACAGTGTACTTACATAAATAAATAAATAAATCTTTAAAAAAAAAAAAAAAAAAAAAGATTCCCAGAGCATCCCCCACCGTGCTATAGATGGAGTGTGATGATGGAGAAGGAAACCTCACAGCTTATAAATGCTCACCCGAATGGCCAGTGAGACTTGACACTCAGGCCCACCGCCTTGTTCTAAATCAGCTGCAGCTCTGAGCGAGTGTGGGGCAGGCGGGTAGGAGGGAACAGTGGCAGGACCTTAGAGGCCACCTTTTCTCTTGGAGCATCTCCTGAGTGCCCAGACACCTGACAGAGATGACTCGGTGAGGAAAGCTTTGTTTTGGCTCATGGGCTCCTGTGGCCTCCTTGGCTAGAGCACTGTGGTGGAGGAAGCTCTTCTTGGTGGATAGAGAGCCCAGAGGAGTGTAGCCTTGGGTGTGTGACTTCTCCTCTGTGTTCCTTATTGCCCCAATCCCCAGCCCATGGGATGGTACCACCCACATTCAAGGCAGGTCTTCCCTTCAGCTAATCCTATTTATATGTATCTTCAGACACAGCCACAAGTGAACCACAACAACCCCTGGGTGGTTCTAGAACTAGTCAAGTGAAGATTCGCTACCACAGAGACCTTTCTTGAATCCTTCCATGCTCTTCCCCTTCAGCTCCTAGCTCCTACTTCCATAAAGATGGATCCCTCTGTGTCAGATTCTGACGGATGTGTCATCCTCCTTCTCAGGGACCCATCACCTCTGTGAAAGACAACTCATTCCCACTAGTGGCCCATTAAGCATGGTCTAAGATGCCCCAATGCCGTCTCTGACCTGTGCCCACAATTCCATAGTGAAGATGTCAGCATCCTTGGCTGCATGGCCTGCTGGCAGACTTAAACAATGCACCTTTGCCCAGCCACCCTAGAAGGGCCAGCCCTTCCCGTATCCAGTTGTGTTCCCTGAGTCCCGTTCAGCAGATCTCAAGCCAGAATGAACAGAAGCCAAGTGTCTCTCTCTGGGTGGTGCATTCAAGACCCTGGGGCCAAGCTACGCATGCTGCCACATAACTGTTATCCTAGCATTTGGTAGGCTAAGCTGGAAGGATCAAGAGTTCAAGGCCTGCTGAGTTACACAGTGAGTGCAAAGCTGGTATGCGCTGCATAGCAAGACTCTAGGGTACCACTCGAGCCCCAGGCCGCTCACCTCTGGGTGGGTTGAGAGTTGGTAAGTTTCCCAGCTGTTGATGGAGTTAGGGCCTCACCTTGTGCATCCTTGAGCACATGTCTGCTGCTTCTTGGGTGCTCAATAAAGCTGCTCAAGGATGCTGTGTGACTCTCTACCTTGGGAGGCCGGTCTCCCTAGAGAGCAGGGAACCTTGTGTCTCCCTGGGAACATTCAAAGCCATTAGAGATACCAACTCCGGCTGTGCCTTCTGCCCTGCCCCTTGAGATTTATGATTTCCCCATGCCCCTTGCTGAGCTCAGACATGTTGCCATCCCCCCACCATTTCTGCCTCACATCAGGGGCAGGATATCACACGCCTGCACTAGCACGGGAAGATGGATAGACTCTCTTAGCACCTGGGCAGTCACTGGTGGAGTCCGGGAATGCCTCTTTATGTCTGCTGAGGACTCCGTGACTGCTTAGTTGGATTTGCTGTCCCTCTGAGTCTGTCTTCCATTTCCTTAATCTTGCTCTGACCAGATCCACACTTGGACTTTGTCTTCCAGGCAGTTGACACAGTGGGTGGCCGGTACTGTGTTATCTGACAAGGAACTGTCACACATAAAAAGCAGCACAAAAGACCTAGAAGTGTTGGAGCTGATAACCGAGCGGGTGGAGAGTTTCTAAATTCACTGCCACCTCCCCGTGGCCACACCCTCAGACAGCCATCTGGCTAACTGTGACAAGCAGTGAGTCAGGCCCTTTCCTTGTGCCGGCCTTGGGAAGTGTGCTGGTTTGCAGACTGACCACCTCAGTCTAGAGACGATGACCCAGTTGGCACTGTATGAAATGCTTCTGAAAGGCCTTTGGTGTGCCTCAGGGCCTTGAGGTCAGCTTGGGCCGCCTAGCTTTATACATCCTCCTCTAGACGAGTGTGCTGTGTGTCATCCCATTGCTGGGTCCTGATTGCCCCTTGTTCTTGAGATTAGGGCTTATTGACTTGGGTCCTGCTCATGTGGTAGGGGACTTCCTCAGTCTTCTTTGTTTAAGGTGACTGTTGGCCTCTTAAATAGAACCCAAAGGCCCCAAAAGCTATCCGTTGGCCCTGTTGACCTCGCTACAGCCAGGTAGTGCTGGTTTTAGGTGTGATGTATGGCAAGGTTTAAAGAAAAGGAACATAGCAGCTTGGAGCATCTCCTTCCTGTCTCCAGGCTATCACCATTCTCCAAGACAAACCCGCATCCTTCCTTAAGTTTCCCAATAAGGAAATGGAGGCTCAGAGAGGCTGGACAGAGGATGGCTCCTGGGTACACACCATCAGGAATAATCTCTCGCCGGGCAGTGGTGGCACACGCCTTTAATCCCAGCACTTGGGAGGCAGAGGCAGGCGGATTTCTGAGTTCAAGACCAACCTGGTCTACAGAGTGAGTTCCAGGACAGCCAGGGGTACACAGAGAAACCCTGTCTCAGAAAAAAAAAAAATCTCTCCCTGAACCCCAGTCAGAGCAGGCTGTGCCACTGTGACTCATCTGTGACCCCGCTAAGTCCTGGCATCTTTGTGGAGCCAGGCAAGACAGCAGGACCCTGGACCCCTATGGAAAAGCTCTTTCCTCCGCGGTCGCAGTCACCTGGAAGGCACGTGAGTGCTATGGATTTTGTTTAGGCACATGTAGTCACCACTGTCCCTAGCCATGGCCATTTGCAGAGGAGCAAAACACTGCAGCTGGCCCTGCAGAGTGTCCATGTGCACACATTTCACATGAGGAACACAGGTACGGAGAGCATGGGTTGCAACAAGAAATAACAGTCTCCCTTCTGTCCTCTCCCTTTGCTGCCTCGGACCAGCTGAAGAAGCAGGCATCGGAGACACCCCGAACCAGGAGGACCAAGCTGCTGGGCATGTGACTCAAGGTCAGTGGCCCAAATCGACTCTGGGAGGAGGGAAATGGGAACACTCAGTGGGTTCTTCCTTGAAAAGACATCTTAGCCCCAGGTCCTAGAGTTCAAGTCCAGGAGACCTGAAGGAGTTGCCAGTATCAAAGCTGGGCTCTGTAGACACAGCGTTTTCTTTCTTTCTTTTTTTTTTTTTTAAGATTTTATTTATTATTATACATAAGTACACTGTAGCTGTCTTCAGACGCACCAGAAGAGGGCATCAGGTCTCATTATGGGTGGTTGTAAGCCACCATGTGGTTGCTGGGATTTGAACTCAGGACCTTTGGAAGAGCGGTCAGTGCTCTTACCCGCTGAGCCATCTCTCCAGCCCCGGCACAGCGTTTCCTAATACCATTCTGCTTCAGGTCATGCCTAGTCTGGGGATGAGCCCAGTGGGTGACGCTCCGACACGGCGCCCTGTGGCCTGTCAGTCACATCACCAACGAACTTGTCCATTCGAGCTTTCTTCTCTGCAGTCTAAGACACACCTTATTATGATTTTCTTCTCAGGAACTAAATTGTTCTGTTCGGAATAAGTAGCCTTCTGCAGCTGTGTGACACAGATACACTTTTTAAAAAGAATTATTTTTAACCTTGGAGAGTCTTAGGAACTGGAGATCTCTGACATAGAGCATGAGCTGGCTTTGAGAGTGTGTCCTGTTTACCAGCCAGGCATATGGATGGCAGAGGAGCTGGGGGGGTGGGGGGTGTCCTTTGCTCCATAAGGTGACTGCTAAGGTGACTGCTAAGGCGACTGCTAAGGTGACTCCATGAGGTGACTGCTAAGGTGACTCCATGAGGTGACTGCTAAGGTGACTTGCCCCATGAGGTGAGGGGTTTGTCTTCTGTTTAGCCGTGGGTGCTGGCTGTCTCGCTGACCTTGGCCATACTCCCTTCTACCACTCCCAGTGAGTCTGTATTTAAAAAAGGGTTTTGTTTTGAGATAAGATCCCTCACCACCCCCGCTGGCCTCCCTTTGTATTCAAGGATGACCTTGACCTTTGACCCCCTACTTCCACCTTCTTTGGAATGCTATGGTTAGAGGTAGGCGCTGCCACGCCCGGTTTACAAGGTTCTGTGTTCAAACTCAGAGCTTCTGGTGGGCTGAGCAAGCATTAACCGAGCGAGCGAGCGAGCGGCATCCTGGCCCCTGCTTCCTATTTACTGAGTACTTTACAGTCCCTGGGGAGCCACGTGACTGGTCCTCCGGCCGAGCTCCTCCTCCTAAGAGCTTTAATTACGCTTAGGTTCCTTCTTTCTTTTGCTTTCTTTTGCTTTCTTTTCTTCTTTTTCCTTTTCTTTGAGGGGTGAACGTTGTTTTTTTTGTTTGCTTGCTTGCTTGTTTGTTTTCAAGACAGGGTTTTTCTGTATANCCTTGGCTGTCCTGGAACTCTCTCTCTCTGTAAACCAGGGCTAGCCTCCAGCTCACCTACCTCTGCCTCCCAAGTGCTCACCACTGCCCAGCCCAGGAAACATTTTCTTGAAGGCAGTAGAGGCCCAAATCTGTTGGGTGGCATCGTGGTCCATGGCTGTCTTGGCCTCTGGCCTGTCAACCGGCCGGTGCTCAGTAGCCCAGACCCATGCTGGTTTCCTACTTCTTGAAACAGACCAAAGGCCTCAGTTTCCTGAGAAGGAGGAGAAATTGGTGGGTTTTTTTTTTTTTCCAGATAGTAGCTGGTGTATGTGGAATGCATTCATTGATCAGTGGCCATGTGACAGCCTTAATACTGGGACCATAATTGAATGTAACTGTGAACTCGTCCTGCCATAAGGAAGGGGGGCCAGGGCAGAATTGGGTCCCTTGTTGGTGAGCCAGCCATGCCGAGTCCCACTGAGTTAGAGACAGGGTTATGTATAGTGTGCATATTACTTATGTGTGTCCAGAGTTACACACATGTGTGGATACACATGTCCTTCCCTCTCCTTCCCGCCCTTTATCCAGTTTCTGTGTCCCCAAGTCCTTCGTGATTTCTAGTTTTGTTAAAGAAAATTGGGGAGATGATTGGGATGTTTTGTGGGGATCAAGTAGGATGTTCAGAAAGTTCAGTTTTGTTAAGTGTGGTGGCACATGCCTGCAATCTCAACTTTTGGAAGATCAGGAGTTCAAGGTCATCCTTGGCCACATAGTGAGTTTTAAGGCCAGCCTTCAGGTCCAGGAGATGCTGTCACAAGCAAGCAATCAAACAGAACCAGGGGATGCTTGTTAAGGACCTCAAAGTGGACTTCTTACCCCACCCCAGCATCCTCAGGGCACAGTCAAATACCCTAGAGAGGGTTCCACATGACTATCACATGACTGATCCCAGGTTTCGTTTGTTTGTTTGTTTTGGGGGGGGCGGGGAGGACACAACAATGTGCTTAGATTCGCTGAATCATTGGACAGGGTGTGGCGTGAGCAGTCAGAGCAGGGCCCCAGTGCTCCTGCCTCACCGGAGGCAAAAGGCAGCCCATGAGGATGACCTCAGAGCTGTAAATGAGCTGCCTTTCCATGCACAGAAATTGTGAGGCGGCCTTTTAACAAAGGCTCCACCCCTGCCGTCATAGCTTGGGCATTTTTCAGATCTGTCAGAGCAGGGCTAGAGGCTGGGTGATTTATGGCACCTGCTGGTTTCACCTCCCCAGAGAGAAGAGAGATAGACAGAAGCAGACAGGCAGAGAGGCAGGCCACTGTCATAACCCAGCTAAGGGCATCTGGAGACCAGAATCTTCTAAGGGCAATGGTAGGTGAGCCCGTAATCACATGTTGGACAGCCACAGAGACGCCAGCAAGCTCTGGGCCAGCCAAACACCAGAGGGACCTCAGAGGTCACCAAGTCCAAGTCTCCCTTTTACGGACAAGAAGACTGAAGCCCAGAGAGGGTGTTATAGCAAGCTAGAGGCAGACAGACCGAGAGAGCATTTATTCCAAGTAAACAAAAGCAATGAGCTGGGTCTGAGAGAGGCTCCTGCCTGTTAGGGGAGTTCCAGTACACCTCTTTTCTTATGTCCCAGTCTTTTCTTACGGCAAGTACTATGGTACTCTTGATTACCATTGCCATCACTGCCTTTTCAAACCCTGAGGAGGTGAGAGTTCCCAGCCAGCAGAGAGAGAGAGATGCCCAAGAGGCTTCTAAGCAGGAGCAGGATGGTGTTCAAGTCCAGCTTGGACTGAGCACAGAAGTTTCTGGGGGGTCTCACTGCCACCTCTAGGTGAGAAACGGCCAGATGCTCCGGGCCTGGCAGTCACCCGCTGTCCCCTGAAGCCTCCTCCCACTTGCCCAGCCTCTCCTCCACTAGCTGGTCCTTGGGAGACCATCCAGGAGCAGGGACCAGAAGCCTGCCCATTCTGAAACCTCCCTCTGCTGGGTCTCTCTCCGCACAGAACCGGAGAAGGTCGAGATATTCTCACAAAGTTTGCTTGTCGAACCAGGGCTTCGTGAAGGCCAGGCCCCAGATTCGGGGATCTCAGACTGGACCGGCCAACAGGTGTCTAGCATGTCTGGGGCTCCCCTCCTGCCACAAGGTCTCCGAGAGGCTACATGTTCACCTTCGGGAACAAGACCTGAGGACATAGAGAGAAACCACCGGGCCTCTGAGCTGCGGCAAGGGCCACCTCAGAAGGAGAGCTGGGGCCAAGACAGGCTGGGGAGTGAGGAGGAGGTGGATGAAGATCTCACCATGGATGAATCATCCCAGGATTCCCCTCCCTCCCAGGCCTCCCTGGCCCCCAGCAGGACAGCCCCTCGGGCCTGCTCAGGCTCAGGCTCTGTCTGCGGGGAGACCGCCAGCGTGCCTGGGCTCCCAACTGAGGGTTCCGTCCCACTTCCTGCTGATTGCTTCTCCAAAGTCTCCGCAGAGACCCAGGCCTCGCAGCCGGAAGGGCCTGGCACGGGGCCCATGGAGGAAGGGCACGAGGCTGCCCCTGAATTCACGTTCCACGTGGAAATCAAAGCCAGCACGCCGAAGGAACAGGATTTGGAAGGGGCTACAGTGGTGGGGGCCCCCGGAGAGGAGCAAAAGGCCCAGACCCAGGCCCCCTCTGTGGGAAAGGGCACCCAAGAGGCTAGCCTTCAGGAACCTCCTGGCAAGCAACCTGCAGCCGGCCTGCCGGGGAGGCCAGTCAGTCGGGTCCCTCAACTTAAAGGTCTGTGGTTTATGCCCCCGCACACCTCCCCTGGTACCCTCCAGGCTGTGGACACTGTCACGAGCTTCTGGCTTTGACTCCCGCACCCTGAGATTCCAGGATAACCACTAAACCCACACCCGGGCCGACGCCCCCTCCCCAGCCCCTGCCCTCAGCCTCTGGTAGCACGTGTCCCTTTCACGCTTGCCCTCGCAGTTGTGCATGTCACCAACACCTGTGCTTTCTGCCCTGGTTGACTCTCTGCCACTTGATGTGTCCACCGTGGCCTGCCAGCCCACAGGAAATTGGCAGGCGTTCAGCATAGAGTGGGTAGCAGCATCGCTCATTTTGAAGGGCTTATGATGTGTAGTGACATTCACAGTCTAGAACATTCCCAGCTCTCTGAAGTAGACTTAATTAGCCCCACCTTGCAGATGAGGAAACTGAATCTCAGAACAGTAAATCGGCCTTGTGATAGACCCCCAGATTAAACAATGGATGGAGCCAAGTTCAGAATTCAGTTAGGTCTGCTCTGAAAGGCACACTCTTGCTGTGGTTCCCACATTGTCCTCCTGAAGAGGCTGGAGTGTGTCCTCCTGGTGCAGAGACACTGAGTCCACCTGCCTGATCAACAGACAGCTTGTCACATTTGAAAGGTGACAGCTACCCCTGCGGAGGTGGCTAGTGGCCCATAGCCTCTCCCCGTCCCGATTGTAGCAATAAAGCATGTCTTCCAGTTCCTGAGTGGCCCTCCTCTCAGTCAGGGACAGGCAGGGTCCTTGTGTGGAACTGCTCTGGAGCCCTTCGGAGCCCACAGAATGGCAGGGACATTCATAGCTTTAAGATTCTACAATTTGAGCCAGGCATGGTGGCGCACGCCTTTAATCCCAGATTTCTGAGTTCAAGGCCAGCCTGGTCTACAAAGTGAGTTCCAGGACAGCCAGGGCTATACAGAGAAACCCTGTCTCGAAAAAAAAAAAAAGATTCTACAATTTGAGGGCAGCTGTGGGAATCAGTTCTCTGTTGTTCTCTGACTTTCATACTTGTGTAAAGACATGTATGTCACACACACACATACCACACGTCTACTTATACAATCAATAAACAAATGTAAGAATAGACTACATGACATTTTAGAATTATTTCCAGGACCTAGAAACTGATGTCTCTTAAGCTCATAGTCAAAATCATCTTTTTAACTATGGATTAGACCCTACTTATAGAGAACACCCCAATATATCACAAATGAAAGCCTGTCCGGGTGGTGGCACAGCCTGCCAGCCCAGCACTCCAGAGGCTATGGCAAAAGGAACACTGCAAGTTTCAGGCCAACCTGGGCTACATAGTGAGTTCAAGGCTAGCCTGGGCTATAAAGCAAGATCATACTTTTTAAAAAGAATCTGGGCATGGTGCCCCATTCCTTTAATCAGCACTGTACTCAGGATGGAGAAGACAGGGATCAGGGGTTCAAGACCAGACTCCACCACATAAGACCCTGTCTTAAAACAAAAGCTAAGGCAGAGGGGAAACCTGTGTCTTGTTTCAAAATCCAAGACAGAGGAGTTGATTTCCCAAGTAAGGTTCTATCGAATTCTTGTCCTCCAGATGTCTGGGACTAGGGGCAGGGAGGGCATAGTTCTATGGCACAGTGAATTTAGAAAGGAAAAATAAATAGACCTAGCAAAGCTCAACCACTTCCATGGTTGTAGGCTCGTCGAGACTTGCTGTGCTGTGCACGGTGACCCTCTAAGGAGGAGGCGTCCTCTGGATTCTGACATTTCCCAGAACAGGGCTTGTTGAGTCCTCCTGGAACTCAGGAAATGCTGACTGACAGGCTGATTGGCGTGATTAAGCAAGTTACTCCAGTGAAAGAGTTCACCAACACAAAGAAAGTGGCAGAGTTTATTAGCTGCACTGTGGCAGGGACACACACAGCAGCAACCCTGCACAGAAGCATTCCACAGGGACTGCTTGCACCCTAGGCTTGGGAATTCCTCAGTCAGCTGTTCCACTGTCACTGAGCCAGGGAACAGTCGCAGTTGCAGCTTTTGTGCTTAGTGATAGTCTAGCCTTGAGGAAATGGCAATCTTTCCCCGAGTCAGAAGTGAACCGGCACAGCCGTGTGTCTTAAACAGACACGCAGGGTTGACAGAAGAAGGAACACACCAGAGCTCCTATTGCTTGGCAGAGACGGGTGCCTGTTGGCTGCACACACAGGCTTGGTGCACCTCGGAGTCTACATGCTATGTCCCAGGTGATTCCTCCAGAGTAAAACGGGGAGACCTCTGGGTTAGAGAGTCAACGCTGATCACTCTCTAAGTCCAGTCTTCATCCACTCGCAGGGAGCCTCAAGCCTTCCTAGCATAGGGCAGGAAAATAGAGGTGGCTCCAACAGAGCCTTGAGGCCCTAGAGGGTTAAGTATGGATCTCACAAGAAAGCAAGACCAAGCCTGGCCACAGTAAGAGAAATCCACGACCCTAACCCAAGGATGGAGCTGTAGTCTGAGCTAGGCTGGGCTATCCCCATCCATGGTCTTGGGGCATTTAAATGGCCCAGCATTCGGTGGGGTTGCCGATGAGGAGAGTGAGCTCTCACAGCCCACCTGCGCCTCTAACAGCACCTGCTGCCCTCCTCCGCATGCCCCCACCCTCAGCCAGCCTGCTACCCCTCTCACCAGGCTGCTCTGAGCAACGGCCCTGTGTGCTGTGTGATACTAATGATGTGAGAGACCTTGAACATTTGAGGACTAAGAAAAAGCAGCCTGTTTCAACCGAAGGAAGCTCATTCCACCACCCCTGAACTCCGGTGTGCCTGTGAACTTAAGCATGGGGCATCACGTGCACTCTCTATTTTGTATTTTACCAGCTCGTGTGGCCAGCAAAGACAGGACAGGAAATGACGAGAAGAAAGCCAAGGTAAGCTACTGACCGGCCAGCCGGTCTCATTTGCCAGAAGTCTCTGTTTCCTGCCTGTGTTGATTCTCACTATAACGTGTGGAGAGTGTTTGTCACTAGAGCACAACTGTCATTTAAAGGCCATTGCTTTGTTACAAAGGCAGTGTTTCTGTCTTGATATTTAACACAGGGAAGAGTGGTCAGCTCTACTCAGTTCCTCCCCAACACCTACCTCCTGCCATTCCCTCTAAGTTTAAATGAAAAGTGTGTGTGGTTTGGAGTTTGCACTTCTGACTCTTAGCACTAGAGATCTAGGCTCAGTAAACTGAGAGTGTTTTGTTTTGTTTTTTAAAGATTTATTTATTATATGTAAGTACACTGTAGCTGTCTTCAGACACTCCAGAAGAGGGCGCCAGATCTATTTACGGATGGTTGTGAGCCACCATGTGGTTGCTGGGAATTGAACTCAGGACCTTCGGAAGAGCAGTCAGTGCTCTTAACCGCTGAGCCATCTCTCCAGCCCGAGAGTGTTTTTAATATATGCAGCGTATACCCAGAGCCAGAGAGCCATGTGCGAGGAATGAAGTGGTCACCAGACAAAGGCAGGGAGGATTCTGGGTGAGCAATCAACGAGAAAAGCAGGCAGGCAAACAGGACAGGAACCATCAGTGCATTCAGTGCATCCAAGCAGGGGACAGCAAGCCAGGGCAGGAGGGACAGATGGGACTGCGTCTGGGGAGAGTAGGCGGATGGCCTCGGCTGCTGAGTTGTATGTGGGGCTGCCTTGGGTTCTGAATTAGCAGAACCTCCTTTAAATGAAATCTGGAAAAGCGCGTGGGGTTCAGGGCGATCAGGAATATTGAGAGAGAGAGAGAGAGAGAGAGAGAGAGAGAGAGAGAGAGAGAGAGAGAGAAGGAAGAGAAA
>NC_034603.1:71705585-71713542 GCF_900095145.1 Mus pahari
GAAGAGAAAGAAAGAAAGAAAGAAAGAAAGAAAGAAAGAAAGAAAGAAAGAAAGAAAGAAAGAAAGAAAGAAAGAAAGAAAGAAAGAAAGAAAGAGTGGTTCAGGGTAAGCCTTTGCCAGTCTTCTGCAACCAACCCCAGTAGATAAAGAGCCTTCTCGCCACAGACCAGCTTCCCAAGCCCCGCCTGTCTTCCGTTTTGTTCATCTGTCATCCTCTCCCTCCACGCCTTTTTGTCTTAGAAAACCCTGAAGCTGTATTTGCGGTGTTATTTTCCTGGAAAATCCCACCACAGCCCAGGTTGGATCAACTGGACAGTCCCTAGGAATGCTGCCCAGAATGTCTGGGCTGTAATTAATGCCAGAGCTCCCAGTGAGTCTCCAGATGTGGATGGTGCTAGCTAGAGTCTGGGAGCAGAGGTTGAGGACCACTCCCAGAAGGGCCTGTTCTGTACTTGTTAGGGCTCCCTGACATAGTGCTCAGGAGACAGGCAGCCAAGCCTTGTGCAGGACTTAGCCCCGCCTCACTTCTTTTTTTTTTTTTTTTTTTGGTGGAGGTGCCGGGGATTGAACCCCGGGCCCCGCCTCACTTCTTGAAGCATGAGCGACAGCTGCTTGTCAGTTAAGATGCTCATTGAGCTCCTGGGTGAGTGCCGGGGAGTCCTGGCCCCATGCTTGCACAAGCATGTGTGTATTCATCATTCAAGGGTACACACAGGACACAGTCCCTGCCCTGGACTGACTCACAGTAGAGTGTGGAACCAGACCTATTACAAATCTAGGCCGGATAGAGGAAGCTTCCAGTAGAGAGAGAGGGAACAAGGGGCTCCAGTGCCCATCCTAGCTTTCCTCCTGTGAAAGTAGCCCCAGAGAGCCTTTCCCCTGGCCTCTCCTCCTGGTGCTGGTGACACAGATACGGCCCTGACCCCTTCACCGGGAATTTTGATAGAACAAGGAAACACAGTAGAATCTCTGGTCAGGACTCCAGAACATCCTGCACTTAGCCTCTATGTTCTGTTTTTCTCCCCGCCCACCTTTGTTTCTTTTGAGACAGGGTTGCTCTGTGTAGCCCTGGCTGTCCTGGAACTCGTTCTGTAGACCACGCTGGCCTCAAACTCAGAGACGTACTTGCCTCTGCCTCCTAAGAGCTGGAATGAAAGGCGTGCCTCTCAGTTTATTTCCAACAGTCTGGTCTCACAGCCCCTGCAGCCCACCAGGGTCATATTTCCCAGTCAGAGTACACAGAGACAACCATGATGTCAGCTGTCAGCCTTCTGGCTAGATCCTTCTCAGAAGACATCCAGCCACACAAGACACCTATTTCCTTAGGTGGGATGTTCTGAGGTTAATTTTGACTAGATCAAGAGTCCATCGATGGCGTTAATTATATTTGAGTCTTTGTTTAATCAGAAAGTATGTGTGTCTATGCATGTGCATATGCGTGTGCATTCATGCGTGTCTGGGTCTGTGTGTGTGTGTGTGTGTGTGTGTGTGTGTGTCTGTCTGTCTGTCCTTGGTAACATCTGACAGAAGCTTTTGGTTGACTCTGGCACAATCCTCCTTGAAGTATTAGGATTTGTTTGATTTTTGGCATAGTAGAGTGAGAGGGTAGGGTGTCAGTGAGCCTGCACAAGTGCTTCTCCTGAGGTTGAGCCTCTGACCTACCTCACGTTAACATTCTTTCTTGAGAAAAATCTCGCTGCCTTTTTTTTCTGGCGGTCTCCACATGCTTACTAAGTGGGAAGCACCTTTATAGGCCAGCGCTCTCCAAGTCGGAGCTACAACAAGGTCCAGTTGCTAAGGAAAGAACATAGCCACATATCTGCCTGTGCTTCAGCCTCCCTCTTACAGGTCCTACGCCATGTGCCATGTCACTTTTAATCATGCCCATCCCATGTCAGCTGTGTAGCATGCGTGTAGCTGATGGGTGACCCGGTGCCCAAGGGGGCAGAGTTGCTGTCCTTTCTTACTGGAAGGGTGGTGGAGAGGGCCGCTTTGATCTGTGACTCGCCTTCTTTGTGTTGGGATTTTGTTTATCCTTTTCTCCATTTGTTTCCATCCCCCGTGTGCTGACTTTCATTTTGATTTTATTTATGTTTATGTTTAAGACATCCACACCTTCCTGTGCTAAAACCCCGAGCCATAGGCCCTGCCTTAGCCCCACACGCCCCACTCCTGGTAGCTCAGACCCTTTGATCAAACCCTCCAGCCCTGCCGTGTGCCCTGAGCCAGCCACCTCTCCTAAACACGTCTCTTCTGTCACACCCCGAAATGGCAGTCCTGGAACAAAGCAGATGAAAATCAAGGTAAGGAAACCACCTTTGGCAAGACCCAGGCTGCTGTACCGTGGTGTTCAAATGCTTTCTTCAGCTAAACTCACAGGCAGTGCTACATGGTTGAAGGGAGAAGGAAGGCCCTGGGGACTCGGAGCCGTGCCTCGTGCTCCCCTCTTCCTTGGAGACAGCAGTCCCTGATAACCAGGGGATCCGCGTTCATACATTAGGGCTCTGAGCCTGGTAACTAACGCCTATCACCAATCCCAGCCCGGAGCATGATTTCCATAAGTCTGAAGCTAGCTTGAGCTATACAGTGAGCTCCAGGCTAGCCTGGGCTACGGTGTGAGTGAGATTCTAGCTTGAGAAAATAAAGAAAGAAGCCAGGGGTGGTGGTGCTCACAATCCCAGCACCGTGGAGTCAGAGGCAGGGGGCTCACCGCAATTGCATAGATAAATAAATACATGATAAGGAAAGCCTCAGCTCCATCTAGAGTTCTTACGGTAACTGGCCACGCCTCGTGGTGAGTGGCGTGGCCTCCAGCTGCACCCATCCGTCCCGGCAGTCCCGGCAGTTCCTCCTCTCCTCCCTTCCTCCCTAATCTGTGGCTCACGTGGTTTCTTTGTGTAGCTCATGCCACATCTAATGGTTGTCTACTGACCATGAGACCCATAACCACTCACAGTCCGCTGGCTGTGTCTGCTCTGCTTTGGCTCCTAGCTTTCAGCCACTGTTCATGGCCAAGAGTTCTGGGCACACCTAAGGAGTCACTGAAACTCCAGGGGCTGTGGAGAGAGCAGAAAAAGACATGGTTTGGCCTTTCGTGAGTTCTTCTGAGGCCTGAAGCACATGTGGGTCTTCAATGGCCTCCATCAGTCAGTTGCATCTATAATTAAGGATCTGAAAAATGAGTGTCCATCCACCAGGTGTCTTCCAAGGTCACAAGCCTACTGATCTACCCTGACCCTGATCTTGCTTCAAGCAGTCCTGTCATTTTATAACACAGGCTAGCTCACCATGTGTCTAAGAGGATTCTGGTACTTGACATGCAGGTGAACTGTGGAGCTGTGTGCTCCACAAGCCCTCAAGACTTATACTAGACCTTCTCAGCATCTGTCTCCACTGTCACCCTCTTCAGTCACGGTGGGAGGATGGGGTCACCTTTCCCAGTGGTGAAAACCTTCCACCCTGATTCGGTTTACAGGGCGCTGATGGCAAAACCGGGGCGAAGATGGCCACACCTCGGGGAGCAGCCTCTCCAGCCCAGAAAAGCACATCCAACGCCACCAGGATCCCAGCCAAGACCACGCCCAGCCCTAAGACTCCTCCGGGGTCAGGTGAGAAGACTCTCTGGAGTCTTAATCCAGAAGCTTCCAGAAGGTATAACCCTTGACTCAGGAAGCCACCGACAATTAGTAACCCCTGGCACCCACTAACCCTTGTGGTTTGTCTTCTTTTTAATCCTTTGACAATTGTCTGAGGTAGCTAATGAATCCTCGCCTTTTAATCAGTGAAGAGATCTTGCTCATTTTTCAAGCATGAGGAAAATGCAATCACGTGATTAATACATTGGAGAAAGGAGCATGACCTCTAATCCACGGCTCTGGTGTGTGTGGGGGGGCAATCCCAGCATAAGGTGTTTATCAGATCCCCTGCCTCTTTGGAAGATCAGTAGTCTGGGGCAGGAAACCGTGGGGGGGGGGGATCTCCAACATCTTAACATCACGCAGCTGGGGTGTCAGGAACCTTCTAGTAAAGCTCAAGGGTCATAGCTGAGTGATGGCGTGCTGCAGTCATTCCTCCAGCCTCCTGTGAATAAAAGCCAGTTGGCATTAAGAACTTGGCCAGGCTACAGTGGAGAGACCAGGACCTGCTCCCAGGAGGGTTTTTGCATGCTGGGTGACTCTGTTGCCTGGCCTGCGTTGCTCCCTGGTAGTACCCAGGAGGCCTGTGGGTCCCTGTGTCTAGCCTGGCTCTTGGTGTTCCTGACCTCTTGACAGAGGCAGCCCGAATTGCCTGCTGCATGCTTCTGGTATTGTAAAGGGTGTTGCCTGAGAATTGGCTGTGTTTTCCCTAAGCAGCTGTGGTTCTGTGTGTGTGTGTGTGTGTGTGTGTGCTTCTCATACACTAGGAGCATTAATGACGTGCTTAGTGGGTTTCTATCCTGACACTTCTCCCTTAAGGCTGTGCTGGTCTCACTCACACAATAGCCTGGAGCAGGGGCTCTTCCAGGCTCACCCGTGCTTAGGTGGCTCCGTGCTGATTGGCTACATCTTCCTCACTGGTCCAGCATCTGTCCCTGCTTGTCTCTGATGCTAGGCAGACCAACCAGATGCTGCCACCTGAAGTACCCCTGTGAACCTGATTATAATGAGGCTGTCTGTGGATTTTTTTTTTCTTCTTTTTAAGCATCCAAGCAACCGCAGAGAAAACTACCCCCTGCAGGGGCAAAATCTGAGAAAGGTAACTCTGGTCCATTGCCCTGAATGGGTGGGCAGACCCTCTTGGTGTGTGTTCTGCCCTCGAGCTTGTCTGCAAGGCTGGGAGAGAGTGCTGCTTCAGCCCAGGCTATCCCAGAAAGGCCCAGTCTCGAACTTACTTCTCAAGTGCGGTGGTTTGCACTGGGGCATCTATGGACTACATCCTGTGTGTTCGGATTTCCTTAGGGAACTAGGACTGTTTGTGGGATGGGGAACATGTGTCTGGAGACATCTGGGAGTGTTGGAGGTTTGAACCATCTCTAACCTGAGTCCCAGTGGGGAAATATCACCGATATAGGCAGATGGTTTTGCTGGGCTGAGATTTTTGTTGTTGTTGTTTGTTTGTTTGTCAAGAAATAGCCTCAAGCCGGGCGTGGTGGTGCACGCCTTTAATCCCAGCACTCGGGAGGCAGAGGCAGGCAAATTTCTGAGTTCGAGGCCAGCCTGGTCTACAAAGTGAGTTCCAGGACAGCCAGGGCTACACAGAGAAACCCTGCCTCAAAAAAAAAAAAAAAAAGAAAGAAAGAAAGAGAAAGAAAGAAAGAAAGAAAGAAAGAAAGAAAGAAAGAAAGAAAGAAAGAAAGAAAGAAAGAGCGAGCTTCACATCAAGCAGTGGTGGCACACACCTTTAATCCCAGCACTTGGATTAAAACAACAATGGATCTTTTGAGTTTGACACCAGCCTGGTCTATAGAATGAGTTCCAAGTCAACCAGGGCTACACAGAGAAACCCTGTCTCAAAAATAAAATAAAATAAAATAAAATAAGGCATCTCTCTCTATTTGCCAAGGCTGGTCTCTTGGCTCAAATAATCCTCCTGCTTCAGCCTCCCAAATGAGAGAAACTACAGAAGCATATCACCACACCTAACTTTTTCTGCATTTAAAGAATGCTCAGACAGCACAACAGATGCTGTGCTGGACCCTTCGTGACCTCCCTGCCTCACCTGTCCTAAAGATTTATTTTTATTTTGTACATATGGATGTCTGCCTGGTCCTCACAGAAGCCAGAAAGGGGTTTCAGATCCCCTGGAACTGAAGTTGCAGACCGTTCTGAGCCACCGTGTGGGTGCTGGGAATGGACCCCGCGTCCTCTGGATGGTCAGCCAGGGCTCTCAGCTGCTGAGCCATCTCTCTAACCTGCAGATGCCCCTCCCACAGCCAAATCCTGAGGGCTCTGAGGACACAGGCATGGATAGAGAGGGTCACTGGCTCACCCAAGGTTACTTTGCAAGAATTGGGGAAGGGACACAAGACACAGCTACCCACCCTGTATCCCTGGGGACATGGAGGCAGAGCTAGGCAGCAGGTCCACATCTCCCCGAGCCCGATGGCTTTAGGGGGTCCTGAGAAGTGGGAGACTGGAGCTGACGCTTTGAGGGAGATTGGCTGCAGTATCTGCTGTGGGAGCTTCTTGCTGTGGGCTGGGAAGCCTGAGAAAGACCAGTTTTGCAGGCCCAGTGCCTCTGTCATATCTGGTTCTATCAGATCTGGATGGGGGCCCCCAGAATTTGCATACCACAAGTCCTACCTCCTGCTAAGAGCAGCAGAGGTTTTCAAACACAAAACAAAACAAAAACCCTTGAGGTGTGGTGGCTCAGTGAACTCTAGGTGTGTGGGACATGCGGAGGGCCCTGTCCTGGAAACAAGCAGAGGTGAAGGACGCAGGGTCCCAGCAGCTTTCCTGGAAACTGATGGTGTTTAGAAAGGTGCAAGGGGGAGGGCATTCTCGGGTTCAGCAATGTGGGGTACAGAAAGCTCTGGGCAGGTGATTCACATACTGTTCTGCGGCCCCACAGTTGGAGGAGCTCTGGATGTGTGGGAGAAGGGTCAGGAGGACCCCAGCTTGAAGGCTACAGTGGGGCCCCAGTCACTGTACCACCCCTCAGTTGAGGGAAAGGACAGACAGAAGTGTTTGTGGAATGGCACCCAATCACTTCCTTTCGGAGGGGAGTGACACAGTTAGCTAGAACCCATCTCGTGACTTCAGGACACTTCAGTGCTCAGGGAGTGTTGGATCGCTCCTGGGAAGAGGGATGTCACATATTGGGACACTGATGAGAATTCAGTCATTGTATCAAAGTGACATAGCAGGAGTGATACTTCTCTACAAATGGTCCTCATGGTCTTCTCCCAGAGCCCCCTTTGGATCCTGGCAGTGGGTGCCCAGTCTAGCGGCCTCAGGGACTTTGCAGACATCGCCCCCACCCCGTGCGCCCCCCCCCCCCACGTGGCCTCAGTCCCTTCCTCTCTCCCGACTTTCCAGGTGAACCACCAAAATCCGGAGAACGAAGCGGCTACAGCAGCCCGGGCTCTCCCGGAACGCCTGGCAGTCGCTCCCGCACCCCATCTCTACCAACGCCGCCCACCCGGGAGCCCAAGAAGGTGGCAGTGGTCCGCACTCCCCCTAAGTCACCGTCAGCCAGTAAGAGCCGCCTGCAAACTGCCCCTGTGCCCATGCCAGATCTAAAGAATGTCAGGTCGAAGATTGGCTCCACTGAGAACCTGAAGCACCAGCCAGGAGGTGGCAAGGTAAGGGTGTGGCCGGCCTTTCGGGAAACCAGCCCAGGCAGGTAGCTCCCACCTAGCCAGACACGCTCCCCCCCAGCCCCGCCCTGCCCCCACACCCTCCAACCCCCAAGGACTCGGGCCACCACGGCACTGGCTCCTCCCTTCCTCTCTTTAGCCTTGCTAATTGGGCAGGTGACAGCCACTTGTCTATGGGGACCCACCTATAGTGGCCTGTGGATTTTGCTTGGTGCCACCCTTGTTGGGCTTGGCCTTCGCCCTTGGTTCTGGGGAAATTCATGGTTTTAATAAGAGCAGCTGGTTCTGCGGCAGTCGTGAAATTTCTAGACCTTTTGTCCCCAGGCTCCCTGAGGCTCCTCCTTCCTTGCTTTCTCCTGAGAGTTGCTCAGGCTGACCGACATATCTTCAGGGTTCTGGAATCCGCAACAGAGGGAGATTATGTGGGTGTCAGCAGGCATAACTCCCTACCCCTGAGTTTCTCCCGAGGCCCCCTCTGTGCATCCCTTGATGTCCCAGTCTCATTTTAGAAGGCACAAGCCCAGCGGGACGTGGTGGTGCACGCCTTTAATCCTGGAACTCGGGGAGGCAGAGGCAGGTGGATTTCTGAGTTCGAGGCCTGCCTGGTCTACAGAGTGAGTTCCAGGACAGCCAGGGCTACACAGAGAAACCCTATCTCGA
>NC_034603.1:71714906-71718255 GCF_900095145.1 Mus pahari
GGAGGAGGAGGAGGAGGAGGAGGAGGAGGAAGAAGAAGGAGAGGGAGAAGAAGTAGGAAAAGGAGGAAGAGGAGGAGGAGAAAAACCCACAGAGCCACATGCTCACCTCTGAGGAAAATGACCAGCAAGGTCACAGTGACTTGTAGCCACAGGGACCTGGTGGCCATCAGCACACAGTACCTGCAAGTCCGAGTCCCTGAGGCAGATACAGCCACTTCCTCTCTTTCCACCACCTCAGATGCCACCCCAGACTCTCAGCCACTGTCAGGCTCCTGTCCCTTCTGTCCCTTCCTTCTTAGAGCATCACCCGTTCCCATTGATTCTGGTCCTGGACAGTGGCTCCCCCAGCACTGTGTCCAGCGACCTCCATGATTCTGCTGACCCCAATCTGGGCTTCTCAGTATCATCTGTGCTGCCCACTCTTTGGGAACCTCTGGTTCTTGTCTTGCTTTGTTCTGACCTGCAGGGGGCGCCATCCGCCTAGAACGCCCTTCTCTCAGATCTCCCCTGGGAGGTCTCCCCCCCCCCATCTGCCGGATATGTGGTAACTGAAGGGAGCTCTGCATCCCATAATGCCCCAAGGGCATTGAACCTTCATGGAACAGGGCTTCTGGACCTCATCAAGGACTCAGCAGAACCTACAGCTTGGGTGGCTGCCCTGTCAGCCCCTGCCCATGGAGGGTGGCTTACCAAGTCGGGCAGTTCTTTCAAATTAGTACCAGGAACTGACCCAAACAGGGAATACAACATTCTGCAATGTTCCATAGAAGAAAGGGGCTTGGCTGCCTCATTTCAGGAGCTGTGCCAGGCTGTGACGGCAAGCCGTTGACTGCAGAGGAGACAAAGTGATTGCCTTGGGACTTAAGGGGTGACGGCATGGGATGTGACAGAACCATGGAACAGAGGGCAGGAGGGTTGTCTGAACAAGCCCTCAGCCCCGCAAGCAAAGAGCAGCGTCGCCGCCTCCAGAAGCTATGATAAGCCTTTTATTCCAGGTTGATGGACAAGACCTGTAACACCCATGGATGGGAGCTTCCGAGAGCTGAGCTGACATCTTGGGTCCCTGAAATGTCTGTTTAATGAGACCCTACCTCAAAAGAATAATTGGCCATGAAAGGCAACATTCTAAGAGTCTGAAGAATAGGGTCAGGGATGTGGCTCCAGGAATAGAGTGTGTGCCTAGCATGCTTGGAACCTTGGGTTCGGTCCCCAGCACCAGATAAACACTTCCTGGTCTTCCCGGTAGGGCACAGAGCTGCAGAGATGGAAGCAGGAGGGTTGGAAGTTCAAGGTCGATCTCCACCACAAGCAAAATTCAAGGATAGCCTGGGTTATTATGAAGCCATGTCATCAGCAGCAGCAGCAGGAGATTTTTAAAAAGAGCTTGGGTCTGGTGAGATGGCTCAGTGAGATAAAGGTGCTTGCTGCCAAGTCTGGCGACCAAGTTCAATTCCCAGGGCCCACATTGTTGTTGTGAGCTGTCCTCTGACCTCCAGTCGCTCACCTCCCCCACAATAAATGAATAAAGCCGAGCTGGAGAGATGGCTGAGAAGTCAAGGGCTCTTAGCCAGGGTTCTGTCCCCAGCATCCACTGTGAGCCATTCACAACTGCCTTTCTCCTGACCTCCTCAGGCATCCATACACAGACACACACAGACACACACACACACACACACACACACACACACACACACAGAGAGAGAGAGAGAGAGAGAGAGAGAGAGAGAGAGAGAGAGAGAGAGAGAGAGATCCACAAATAAAAGTAAAAAAATAAACTTTAAAAAGGACCCTGGACTCAGTGAGACAGCTCACCAGTTAAAGGCACTGGCCACCAAACCTGACCACTTGAGTTTGGTCCTCAGACCCTGGAGGAAGAGAACTGACTCCAACGGGGTTTCCCCTCTGATGGCCGTCACACCGTGTCACAAGCACGCACCCACCCACATCCGCACAAATGAATAAATGTAATTTAATTTTTAAAAAACGTACTGATTCCCAGCACTCGGGAGGCAGAGGCAGGCAGATTTCTGAGTTCGAGGCCAGCCTGGTCTACAGAGTGAGTTCCAGGACAGCCAGGGCTACACAGAGAAACCCTGTCTCGAAAATAAATAAATAAATAAATAAATAGAAATAAAATAAAATAAAAAAGTACTGAAGAACAGACCCCTCTGGAGTGGTGTTTACCTTGAGGAAAGAGACTACAGGGGACTCTGCAGACATTGTGTGTCCAAAGATTCATTTAGATTTTCCATCAAGCTAAGCAGGACAGTGACACATGTTATCCTAGCAACCTCAGGTTGGACCGTGGAGGTTGCTTATCCTGAACTCCACGTGAAGATCCTTGATTAGGAGATACGCAAGGGACATCTCCTTTCCTGCCATGGACCTTCCCCTCGGCTTCCATGGTTAGCTTCAGGGAACGTGTTCCACCCTAAGATTCCACCAAGATTCTACCTCGAGGCTGTGTTAAAGGCAAATGCAGCCAGTCAAACAGCCTTACCAGAGACTAAAGGAAGGCGTGTGGAACCGGGAGACAAGAGCTATTTGGAAGTTCTTTTAAATGTCTAATGCTGTCTACCCCAGCCTCACTGTGACCCCCAGAAATGGACCAGAGTGTTTTCACATCCCAGGCTGAGGGGCCTGCTAGCCTCTGGTCCACCCCAAACCGTGGGGTCCTGAGCACCTGGGGTTACCATGTCCTCATTTACAGGTTCCATACCTGCCTTCTCAGCTCAGACACAGCTGGGCCAGCCCTAGGCCTTCCATGTCCATCCAGAGTTGGACCCGCCCTGTACAGCGTCTGAGAGGAGAGAGTAGGGAGTTCACAGAAGACCAGTGTTTTAAAAACGTGTTTTTAAAACTTACTCACTGGAGCAGGGCACGCCTGTCATCCCAAGAGGACTTGCTGTGAGTTCAAGAGCAGCAGGTTCTATGGGTAGCAAATTCCAGGCCAGGCAGGGAGGCTTGTATCAAGATATTCTCTAAACAGAAAACAAAACAACAATAAAAAAGAAAAACAAAAATTTAAAAAAAGGAAAGGAAAGGAAGACTACTGTCCAGTGATCTGCTGTGAGATCTCTCATTCTGCCTCTGGAGCAATGGTTCTCAATTCTCAACCTTCCTAATGCTGCACCCCTTTAGTACACTAAGTCCTCATGTTGTAGTGACCCCTACCACATACCATAAAATTGCTTGCATTGCTACTGCATAACTGTAACTTTACTACTGTTAAGAATCGTAATGTAAGCCGGGTGTGGTGGCGCACACCTTTAATCCCAGCACTCGGGAGGCAGAGGCAGGTGGATTTCTGAGTTCGAGGCCAGCCTGGTCTACAGAGTGAGTTCCAGGA
>NC_034603.1:71721810-71729112 GCF_900095145.1 Mus pahari
GAGAGAGAGAGAGAGAGAGAGAGAGAGAGAGAGAGAGCAAGAGAGGGAGAGATTGACAATAGAGATCAAAGAGTCACTCTCAAGATGGCAGAAAGATTGGGGTGGTTGGCAGCCCTTTTATCTACAATACCTGGCCCCCACACCCAGTTTTATACAGTGTGAGGGCTTAAACCCAGGACCTTATGTGTCCTGGGGAAGTCCTCTACTATCTGAGCTCCGTCCCCTGCTACTGCCACTGTTGAAAGATAGTTGTAATGGTGCCTGACCTCCGGTACCTTACTGCTTTTTGCAGGTCGGCTAGACTGGATACAGGCAGGCTTCCTTGGACTCTAAGGAAAGGCTTTCTGGGAGCCTCAGCTGGCCACATCAGGTTCACTTTCCAAATGGGGTGATGCCCAGCCCAGCCCAGTCAGTTACCAGCAGTCTGGGAGCTCCTTGGGCTAGAGGCTTGGGGCCAGGAGGGGACCCCCTGAGAGTTCTGAACCCACACAGAGGTAGAACAAAACCACCTAGGGTTTGACATGCTTTGGGATCTCTGGGAAGTGGAAACTAAAGTGGGTCTAGCCAGCTTCTCAGGACCACTCCCTGCCCACAAACATTTCCCTCCTGAATAGAAGGCCCTCAGATGAAAACATCCTCCATGCGCTCCAGGATGTTTCCGGTGTCTGGTCAGAGCCAAAGCCCAGTACCGTGGACCGGGCCAGCTGCTGTGGCTGTGATTGGCATTGCAGGCTCCGGTTTCACAACGCCAACCACCTCCCTCTCCCTCTCTGAGCCTGAGTGTTCTCCAGCGCTTTGGCTTAACGTGACCACTAGCAGTAATTCAAGTCTGCTTTGTAAATATCTATCTAGTGCCAAACCCCACAAAAGCTTGTTTCCCTTCCTGTGGGGTTAGAATAAAACACACACACACACACACACACACACACACACACACAGGGTGGAGTCTCTATGTATGTTTCAGACCCTGTGTGGTTGCTTAACATCCTCTGATTAATTTGTGTCTAGCAAACAGTAATCTTCCTCCAAAAACTGTTACATTTTCTTTGTCAGATCATGAGTTATGTAATCGATCACATTTCCCTTTTCCCATTGGCTTCCAGGAAGCTCAGTGCTGAATATAATAGTGCCTTCTTCATATCTCAGTGACTTCCCCTTATTATAACATCATCCTCTTATTTAATTTATTATTGTTATTATCGTTTTGTTATTATCATTGTTGTTGTTGTTATTTTGGGTTTTCAAGACAGGATTTCTGTAAATTCAAGGCTAGCCTGGTCTACTACTGAGTTTCAGCATAGCCAGGGCAACATAGAGAGACCCCCCCCCCCGCCTCAAAACAAAACAAAAAGCTAAAATTAGCCCAGGATAGTTTAAAGTAACTAAGTATTGTATGTGCATGCCACTGCATACAGAAGGCAGAAGACAACAGATGCGGTCTTGTGACAAATTCTTTACCCTCACTGAGCCATCCCACCAGCTCAGCTTAAGACAATCTGGTTTTTGCCACTCCCCAGCCTCTCGGATGGACATTCTTTGTGATAAGGTGCCTTGAGCTGGTGGGTCTGTTTGGATTTTTGTTGATTTTTCTTCTCATCACTTTACACAGGGAACTCCCTGTTTACAGTTGTCACTCCACCCAACCTGGTGGCCTCCCAGCTCTGTCCTCCTGTTCCCAGCCATGTTCTCTTCCAGATCCCTTTTGTGATTTCTAGGGTGCCCTGAGGAGGTGGGGCTCAGACTCGGCTCCCTCCCCCACCCCCACCCCCCGCAGCCCACAGGTCAGGGGGTGATGCTCCGGGTGTGGTCGTCTCTCACTCTTTTTTTTGGCTATCAAAGGTGCAGATAATTAATAAGAAGCTGGATCTTAGCAACGTCCAGTCCAAGTGTGGCTCGAAGGACAATATCAAACACGTCCCGGGCGGAGGCAGTGTGAGTACTGTCGCACTCTCCATGAGGTGTGCTGCAGCCTTTGCTGTAACAAGTGTCATGAGTGTGTTCTTGTGAGACATTGCATAGAGTAAATCATCCCGGGCTCAGGACCTCCTGTGTCCCCACAGTGTCTGCTGTCCCCAGACTCCCCTCCCTGTTCCATGGACGGTCCAGCAGAATAGGGACAGCAACCGGTTCCAGCTGGCCCTTCTCTGAGTAGCTGGGTCCCCATGGTACCATGTATGTGTTCCTGGAAGCCCCGCAGATATTGGGTTGAAGACAGTGGCACCCGTGACATGGGCTGACACCTCTTCCCTCATCTTGGGGCAGTCTCTCCTGGGAGTGGGGCATGGGGGGGCGGGTCCATATGATCCCGCTAGACACTAGGACTTCCTGTTTTATGTCAAGGTCCGAAAGGCCCCTAGCCTCCCTCCATTTTTCATCTGGGTCTCCTTCATCTTTGAAGAGAGGAAGCAATTCCCAAGCCTCTCGGTTCAGTTTAGCACCCCTCCCCCAGCACAGGGACTCTGGTTGCACAGAGCCTAACCCAGAGGTGTCATTGCCTGCATTGTCTGCCGGAAAAGGGGTTTTAAATGTGTCCTCCTTTAAACACCACTGGGGACCCAGCACATCCTCGGCGAGTCCCTACGAGATGTTCTTAGGCTCCCTCAACGGACTTAGGGACTCCCTTGTTCTCTTGGCTGGCGCGTGCCCAACAGGGCAGGATTTGTAAAGTGGCCTCCTCCGGCTTCTCCCTGCCAGCTCCCCCTCCCGTTCTGGGTCAGTCCCAGGACCAGGATTGGCCGGGGCTCTCTGAGGGCTCCACCTCCTGCGCTTGCAGGCTGCAACGAAGGGATGGGCTCTCTTCCCAGAAAGTGCCTAGCCCACGGGGTTTATTCTTGCAATGTGCTCCTGCCTCCGGCCCTGACACCTGCCCTGCCTTCTGACTCTTGGACCTATTGGCCCCAGAGCAGCAAGTGCTGGCCCTGTGGCTACTGTCTTCTCGCGCTTACTCACTCACTCACCCTGTCTGCCTTTTCCTCTGTCCTCCACTCCCCGCTGGCTGATCCTGCCACCTCACCTCCCTTACTTGTTTTGCTTCCTAAGGAAAGGCGGGGCTGCCCTGCCCTGCCGGATGCCTTCTCAATGTATAGAAAGAGATGGGTTGCAGGAAAGGGTGATCTTTAAGATCGCTGTCCTTGTCCCTGGGCCCTGTAATGTTGTTTATGATACTTTAGCTTCCCAGCCCAGGCCTGCTGTGGTTAGGGAGGAAAGCCAGAAGTGTCTGGTTTTGCTCATGTCTGGTCTGTTGCTGGGGCTGCAGAGGGTGGATGCTCCTGTTGGGGAAGTCGGGAATAGGCAGCTCTCAGAGCAGCTATGATCACATGCTGATTGTCTGACGAGGCTACAGTGCCTAGGGTATCAGGGGACATTATATCTACCAGCATTCGAGCTAGCCTATGATCTTATATAGAGTCACAAGTTAGCCTGGCCTGTGGCCTGTTGACTACAGAACGGACCTGTGGAGAAGGCTTTCTTAGGGAGGGGGACTGGTGGCATTTGGGTTGTAGGATTCCAGGATGCCCATCTGGCTTGCTCCTGGCTCTCTCTAGGGTGGAGGGAACTGCAGCAGGGAGCTGCTTCTCCATCTCCACCTCCTGGCTGGGCTGTGGCCTCCTCTCCAGGGCTGCTCTGTGGGATCCAGTACCCTCCTCAGCTGCTCCCCCATTCCCCGCACAGTATATTCCTTTCTTCTCTGGCCATCCCAGGCTTCCAACATCTCCTGTCCCCCAACATACCCCCTGGTACTGACTCTCTAATGACTCTACCTGGGTTCCCCCATCATCACCTGTCCCAGAACTCCTATTGGCCTCAGGGTCTGTTTGCAGAAGGTCCTTGGTTTTATCTGCTCCTTACCCACCCTCCTCTGCAGGGGCAGGCTGACACCCCAGCACACTGACATATGAGGCCATGGCCCTCGTCTTCCATCAGGTCTATTAGTCTATTAGCAGAAAACACACACACACACACACACACACACACACACACACACACACACCCTAACACAAAATACCATCAGCACAGCTCTCCATGAAAACAAGAGGGATTTGTCCATTGAAACCTCTGTAGAAACCACTTTGCTTTATTGATTCTTGAACATGTGGCGCCCCTCCCCCAGGACGGGAGATGAGCCTCCTCACCCCTGGAATGACCATGGTCTGTATGGGAGACCCATGGGACTCTGCAAGTGGCAGCAAGAGTGACCAGCTATCTAAGCTGTAAAACCACAGATCAGAGAGACAGGCTTCCAGGAGCCCCATCTGCCTGGGTGGTCTCCTTCGGAGCATCCTGTCAGGAAAACAACTGTCATTTTCCAGGGCAGGCATTGCTGCTGGGCCACATGAAGGACCCTTGGTCTGGCAGGTCCCCCCATGTGTCCTGTCTGCTCACTCACGCTTGCTGAGACACTCACTGCAGCTGTTTCTGCCGTATGTCTGCCTCCTGTTGCTCTTCTCAGTAGAGGCTGAAGTGCTCAGGAGACTATGTGTCCAGACACCGACTGGCTCTTCTTCTGAGTCACAGAGCTGGTCTGGGTCCTGTTTGCTGACTGGTAGTCCAGGACCATGGGAGCTTCCTGGATGAAGCACACCCATCCTCACCCACTCCTGAGTCTCTTCTGAGGAGAAGATGCAGGGCTGCCAAGGCTTCTTCCTCCACTGGGTGTCATTGGTCTTTCATCGATAAAACGATTTATGCTTTTATGTTTTAAGTGTCTGCTACAGAGATGGTCACGTACAAGGACCAGGCATCTGCTTTTCCATGAGAGTGTCTTGTGTTTCTGGGATGTTTAGGTCCCACAGCTTCTTTGGTGAGGACCTGGCTCCTTGGGGGGTGGGGGTTGGCTGGATTTGGGGAGCCTATTTTCCATCCTGAGTGGGGCGTATGCAGCAGCTGATGGGAGCCACTGACAAATGGTCCATCAGCCCCTGCGCTGTGTTATACCCCTAGTAGCATAACCCCCTTTATTCTCTCTTTCCCATCCTCTTTGATCTGCAGGTGCAAATAGTCTACAAGCCAGTGGATCTGAGCAAGGTGACCTCCAAGTGTGGCTCGTTAGGGAACATCCATCACAAACCAGGTAGCACTTGAGGAAGGCAGGTTTTGGGGCAGGAGTGCTGGCTGGGCTGGGGGGGGGGGGGGGCTGCTTCCTAGACTAGGCCAACCTGGGCAGTGAATGTTCAGAGTGCTGTGTGGCCTGGGACCTGGGTCTGTCCCTGCTTGTCAGCCTAGATGAGGGGTGGAGGAACTGGTTTCATATCCCATCCTGTGGCTCCCCAGAAAAGCCTGTAAATCTCCACAGCTAGAAGGCATCCGGTTTAAAATTTAGTGTGCCTTCTCCTAGCCAAGCTTCAAGCACCACTGAACGATCTCAGGAGGAAGATTATGCAGGGTAAATATCCCATGTACACCTTCTCGATTAGAGAAGAGGCCGATAGTTTGCAAGTCCTAAAAGGGGCTTCCTGTGGCTAAGCCTCTGTCTAGATGAAGGAGAGCCCTGGCAACTCCTGACGACGGTCCAGCCAGTGTTGGAGTCAGAGTGGGGATAACTTCAGATGGTCCCCTCCTGAATGGTGATACCTGACCTTTTTTTTTAATCAAGTCTTCAGCAGCCCTGAGCACTTCGCTCTGCCTGCTGCGAGCTCACTTAACATATGCTAAGTCCTCTAGACCCCAGAAAGTGACCAGAGGCTCCTGTGGGTTGTGTTCCAGGAGGTGGCCAGGTGGAAGTAAAATCAGAGAAGCTGGACTTCAAGGACAGAGTCCAGTCGAAGATTGGCTCCTTGGATAACATCACCCATGTCCCTGGAGGAGGAAATAAAAAGGTAAGGGGGCAAAACGGGAGGTCATACAGGGATAAGAGGGCTAGCGGAGTGGATGAAGACTTCAACCTGAGGGTCCTGTCCCCTTCGGAGGTAGCATATCATCATACCCATATCATCATCTGCATGTCAGATCATCTGCATCATCACAGCCTGCATATCAGATATTTACATCATGATTCATAACAGTAGCAAGGTTACAGTTATGAAGTAGCAACGACATAATTTTACGGTGTGTGTGAGTGGGGGGGGGGGCGGGGTGTCACCATGGCATGAGGAACTATATTAAAGGGTCGCAGCCTTAGGAGGGTTGTCCTAGAGGGTCCTCTATGGACTCTCTGGAGATAGAGTCTCATCCTCACCTTGGTGTACCAAGAAGAAGGCAGAAGACCAAAGACGGACCTTTCCTACTAGTTACCAGAGGGCTAGGGCAAAGTCTACGCTGTCTGAGGCTGTGGTCCAGCAGTCAGGGAGATTGTCCAACATCCCCAGGTCATGCCCCAGGTTGCCATCTCATGCTTTCTGCTGCTTTCTCTTGGACTCTTGGTTATGGCATTGTTCCCTACCCTTCCTGTGTGTGCATGGTGTGTGTGTGTGTGTGTGTGTGTGTGTTACACACCCATGCACCTGTGTACAGAAGCCAGAGCAGAACATCAGGTGTCTTCCCGTTTCCCTCATGAGACAGGGTCTATTTCTGAACCAGAAGCTTGCTGTTCTTGCTAAGCTGGCTATCAGTGAGCTCCTGGGATGTACCTGGTTACATCCCTCGATGCTGAGGTTAAAGGGTACAGGCATGCACAGCCATTCTCTGCTTTTTTACTTGGGTGCTAAGGATTCGAACTCAGGCTTTTGTGTTTGCAGAGCAAGCAATCCTACCCATCTCCCCAGCCTGATGGCATCATTTAAGAAGAACTTTTGGTAATCCCAGCACTTGGGAAGCAGAGGCAGGTGGATTTCTGAGTTCAAGGCCAGCCTGGTCTACGGAGTGAGTTCCAGGACAGCCAGGGCTACACAGAGAAACCCTGTCTCAAAAAAACAACAACAACAAAAAACCCAAAAACCAAAAACCAAAACCAAAACAAAACCAAGCAAAACAAAACAAGACAAGACAAGACAAAACATACCTTCTATTGCATGTGCCAGCAGCTGCCACCTGAAATTACCTTAGTAATCTCTAGTAAAGGGTGTGAGGTGGCAGCCAGTGGCATCAGTAGCTCTACACCAAGCTTGCTTCTTTGTGGCTTCTTTTATGCTTTTAGCAGCAGGATGGCAATAATCTAGTAAATCAGAGTCCAGAGCTGGTGGTGTGGAGTGGCAGTAGAGTGTTGCAGGATATTTGATCACACTGTGAACCCCCAAATTATGTTCTTTACTGAAAAACCTGTTTCTAGTTATGGTGTGGCCCAGCCCTTTAGCACACACCTTTAATCCCTCTGGCTGGGACGCAGACACTCCCTTACTAACCACCTTTAATTTCTTTTTTTTTTTT
>NC_034603.1:71729292-71731397 GCF_900095145.1 Mus pahari
TTTCTTTTCTCTTTTTCCTTTCTCTTTTTCTTTTCTTCTTTTCTTTTCTTTTCTTTTCTTTTCTTTTCTTTTCTTTTCTTTTCTTTTCTTTTCTTTTCTGGTTTTTCGAGACAGGGTTTCTCTGTGTAGCCCTGGCAGTCCTGGAACTCACTCTGTAGACCAGGCTGACCTCTCAGAAATCCGCCTGCCTCTGCCTCCCAAGTGCTGAGATTAAAGGCATGTGGCACCACGCCCGGCTACACCTTTAATTTCTAACTGTAAAGATAAAGTTAGTTTGTAGAAGGAAACACCCATGTTTGAAAGTGACTTCTGAGCCCGTCGTGCGTGGTGGCTATACAGGGCTATACAGAGAAACCCTGTCTCGAAAAAAAAAAAAAAAAGTGACTTCTGAGGGGCAGAGAAAGTGACAAATCAGAGAAAGATCTGACAGAATGAATTAGAGATAGGATATGTCCAATGAGGAGAAAGAAAAGGGAAGTGCAGAGAGGAAGGAGGCAGCTTGGCTGGGACAGCTGTACAAAGACAGGTTGCAGAGAGAACAAGCCAGATACAGGTGAAGACAGAATGAGCCAGAGAATGAGAAGGAGCCAGAAGATTAGAACAGATTGCTAGAGTTTGTTCGAGGCCAAGCAGAGCAATTCAGAGAGGCCACGAGAGAAGTCAGATTGAATCAATCAGTTTGAAGAGGAGCTTCAGCCAGAACTACGGAGGTGAGTCAGCCAGGGCTCAGAAAGAACCAGAGAGGGTCAGCTTATTCAGCAGTGAGTCTCAGAGGCTGAAAACACTCTAGGCCTAGATTAGATTGTATGGAGGCTCAAAGCTTTGAGGACTAGGCCTGGGTTAACAGACTGAGGCAATAAGCCTCAAGAGACAGTTACATCAGGCCAATGAAAAGTATATTTACAACATGTGCTTAGCCTGCTTGAGGCTATGGGTTCCATCCCCAGCACTGATAGATAGGTAGATGATAAATAGATAGATAGATAGATAGATAGATACATAGATACATAGATAGATACATAGATAGATACATAGATACATAGATACATAGATATCTAGATAGATAGATGGGCATTACATTTGTAGGATACATTTACAACATGTAACATGATGTGTGTGAGGTCACTCAGGGTTATTCATACTGAGCATTATTTGTAATTTGAGAAAAATGGAAGCGCCTCCACATGCGTCAACAGGGAGTAGGTAGGTTCTGATGCAGACGCTGCAACAGTGTAGCAACTGGCATGAAGAAGCACTCTGTGGAATAGCAAAATAATTAAGTCTGAACCTTGCCGGCACACACCTGTAGTCCCAGCAGTTGAGAGACTGAGGGACAGCTGGTTCTTGGCCAACCTGGGATTAACAGTAATATCTTGTTTCAAAAAACAAGGCACTCCAATGAAATTGCTCAGTGGGTAAAGGTGCTTGCAGTCAAACTTGATGCCCTGAGTTTGGTTCCCAGGATCCAGATGTTACAAGGAGAGGACCAAACACCCACAAGAGAATACGCGCGCGCGCGCGCGTACACACACACACACACACACACACACACACACACACACACACACCATGCACACAAATGTAAAAAGATTAGACATACAGCCAGGTGTGGTAGGACATTACTTTAATCCCATCAGTCTGTCGAAAAAGTAACTTTTATTCTCCTGTAGTAATTGTTACCTCAGAGGTTTACTGCCTCAGTCTGTTAACCCAGGCCTAGTTCTGGAAGTTTTGAGCCTCCACACAATCTAATCTAGGCCTAGAGTGCTTTCAGTCTCTGAGACTCACTGCTGAATAAGCTCACCGTCTGGTTCTTTCTGAACTCTGGTTAACTGATTCAACTCAGCTATTCTGGCTCAAAACTACTCTCCATGCTGACTGATTCAAACTGACATCTTTCCGCCATTCACTGAATTGCCCTGCTTGGCCTCGAAATAACTCTGGCAATCTGTTTTAATCTTCTGGCTGCTTCTTATTTCTCAGGCTTGTTTTGTCTTCACCTGTGTCTAGTTTGTTCTCCCTTCAACCTGTTTCTGTAAAACTCCCTCAGTAAAACTGCCCCCTCCTTTTCTCTTCCTCTGCTCTCTCTCTCTTTTTTTTTTTTT
>NC_034603.1:71731502-71752507 GCF_900095145.1 Mus pahari
TTTTTCGAGACAGGGTTTCTCTGTATAGCCCTGGCTGTCCTGGAACTCACTTTGTAGACCAGGCTGGCCTCTAACTCAGAAATCCGCCTCTGCCTCCCGAGTGCTGGGATTAAAGGTGTGCGCCACCACACCCGGCCTTCCTCTGCTCTCTTAAGTTGTCTTTCTATCCTCTCTCCTTGTAAGAGTTGGGCATGCTGGGTGGTGGTGACGCACACCTTTAATCCTAGCACTTGGGAGGCAGAGACAGGCAGATTTCTGAGTTTGAGGCCAGCCTGATCTACAAAGTGAGTTCCAGGACAGCCAGGGCTATACAGAGAAACCCTGTCTCGAAACAAACAAACAAACAAACAAACAAGCAAACAACAAAAAAGAGTTGGATGTATCCTATCTCTGACTCATTCTGTCAAATCTTCCTCTGATTCATCACTTTGTCTGTCCCTCAATTAGACGTCACCTTCAAACCTGTGTGATTCTTTCTACAAACTAACTTTACCTTCATTGTTTGGGATTAAAGGTGTGTACTAAGGGCATGTCTGTATTCTAGTCAGATCACACAGTCCTAGAAGGTCTTTGGATATGATCAGAGCAGCCATGTTGCTGGATTAAAATTCCTCTATGGTCAGGGAGCAGATCTCCTGGAGTTCCAAGCCAGAGTGATCTATATAGTGATTTCCAAGCAGACCAGTGCTAAATACTGGTATCTTTTCTCACAGTAGATAAATCAATATATTAATTAACAATATATTAATTAATAAAAACTTAGTGAGCAATAATGAAGCAAGCATCCAGCATGAAAAGCCAAGGGCAAAGCCCTGTGTACATTGTTCCCATATGAGTTAAGTATACACATGCATATCTGTTCCTATATGTGTGGAACTTTTTAAAAAAGATTTATTTATTATATCTTAAGTACACTGTAGCTGACTTCAGACACACCAGAAGAGGGCATCAGATTTAATTACGGGTGGTTGTGAGCCACCATGTGGTTGCTGGGATTTGAACTCAGGACCTTTGGAAGAGCAGTCAGTGCTCTTAACCACTAAGCCATCTCTCCAGCCCCCATGTGTGGAATATTTAAAGGACATAGAAGCAGTGGTCACTGTCCTTGGGCAGGCAGGTGTGGGATAGACCATGCACAACTATTGCTAGTTGGAAAACAATACAAGTAGGGTGGTGGCTCACAAGGATGCAAGCAAAGTTAGATAGGTAGAATGCTTTCCTAGCTTGCTGGAAGCCCCGGGTCTGACTCTACCAATACATAAACTAGGTGTGGTGACATACATCTGTGACTCCAGCCTTGGGGGACAAGGAGGCAGGAAGGTCCAAAGTCCAAGGTTATCCTCAGCTGGATAGAGAATTCCAGGCCAGCCTGAGCTACCTGAGAGCCTTTTTCAAGAAGTAAATATGGGGTGTGGTGGTGCATACCTTATAGCACTTGGGAGGCAGAGGCAGACAGATCTCTGAGTTCAAGGTCATCCTGGTCTATAAAACAAGATCCAGGACATCCAGAGCTACACAGAGAAACCCTGTCTTAAAAACAAAAAATGGGGGGCTGGTGAGATGGCTCAGCGGGTAAGAGCACCCAACTGCTCTTCCAAAGGTGCAGAGTTCAAATCCCAGCAACCACATGGTGGCTCACAACCATCCTTAACAAGATCTGTCGCCGTCTTCTGGAGTGTCTGAAGACAGCTACAGTGTACTTACATACAATAAATAAATAAATCTTAAAAAAACAAAAACAAAAAATGGCTGGGCGTGGTGGCGCACGCCTTTAATCCCAGCACTTGGGAGGCAGAGGCAGGCGGATTTCTGAATTAGAGACCAGCCTGGTCTACAAAGTGAGTTCCAGGACAGGCAGGGCTACAAAGAGAAACAATGTCTGAAAAAAACAAAAAAAAAAAAAAAAAAAAAAAAAAAGAACAAACAAATGAATGAATGAATAAACAAATGAATGAGTGAATGCTTTCCTCTCACCACAGACTAGCTCTGGTGTATAGAACCTTATCATTAATCTCACCCTCTACATCTTGCAGATTGAAACCCACAAGCTGACCTTCAGGGAGAATGCCAAAGCCAAGACAGACCACGGAGCAGAAATTGTGTATAAGTCACCCGTGGTGTCTGGGGACACATCTCCACGGCACCTCAGCAACGTGTCCTCCACGGGCAGCATCGACATGGTGGACTCACCACAGCTTGCCACACTAGCTGATGAAGTGTCTGCTTCCTTGGCCAAGCAGGGTTTGTGATCAGGCTCCCAGGGTAGTCAATAATCATGGAGAGAAGAGCGAGTGAGAGAGTGTGGAAAAAAAAAAAAAAAGAATGATCTGGCCCCTTGCCCTCTGCCCTCCCCGCTGCTCCTCATAGACAGGCTGACCGGCTTGTCACCTAACCTGCTTTTGTGGCTCAGATTTGGCTCGGGACTTCAAAATCAGTGCTGGGAAAAAGAGTAAATTTCATCTTTCAAATTGATTTGTGGGCTAGTAATAAAACATATTTAAGGAAAAAAAAAACATGTAAAAACATGGCCAAAAAAACCCAACATTTCCTTGGGCAATTGCTAATTGATTTCCCCTCCCCTCCCTCGCTGAGTATTAGAGGGTAAAGGAGGCTCTGGAGGCTGCTTCTGGGGAGTGGCTGAGGGACTAGGGCAGCTAATTGCTCACAGCCCCATCCTAGGGGCTTCAGGGGCAGCGGCAGCAATGAGAGATTTGAGACGTGGTGTGTCAGTGGAGCCGTAGGCAGGTGCTGTTAACTTGTGTGGGTGTGCGTGGGGACTGAAACAGTGAAGGCTGAGGGATGGGTGGACTGGGAGTTAGAGAGGTGAGCAAGGCAGGTTGGGAGAGCAGCTTGGGAAGGACAGGTAGCTCCAGCTGCCTGCAGCACTCCTAGCTAGATGCCTGCTTGATAAAGCACTGTGGGGTACAGTGTGGGTGTGTGTGCCCCTCCTGAACGGCAGGCAGCCTGTGGGAGAAGGGGGTATTTATTGGGCAGAAGGAAGGTAAGCCAGCAGGTGGTACCTTGTAGATTGGTTCTCTGAAGGCTGCTCTTGACATCCCAGGGCCCTGGCTTCTTCCTCCCTCCCCGCAGGGTGGGAGGTCCTGAGCGAGGAGTTTCCCTTCCCTCCCACAGGAAGAGCTGCTTTACTGACTTCTCAAGTTTGGAACTACAGCCATGATTTTGGCCACCATTAACAGACCTGGGACTTTAGGGCTAACCAGTTCTTTGTAAGGACTTGTGCCTCTTAGGGGACCTCTGCCTGTTCTCAAGCTTGGCCCCCTGGCACTTCTGCAGTGTGAGGGATGGAGGTGGTATTTTGGGAGGTGGCTCCCAGGCCTCCCATCCCTCACACAGCCACTGTATCCTCTCTCTCTGTCCTATCATGCCCATGTCTGCCACGAGAGCCAGTCACTGCCGTCCGTACATCACGTCTCACTGTCCTGAGTACCGTGCCTCCCCCAGCCCCCATCCCCAGCCCCTGGGTAGATATGGGCAATAACTGCTCTATACTAGGGGTCGGAGTCCAGGGAAGGCAAAGATCTGGGCCTCAGTCCCTAGTCCTACGTTCCACGAATCCAACCAGTGTGCCTCCCACAAGGAACCTTACGACCTCGTTGGGTTCGCTCCATTACTTCCTATCCTGGATGGGAGCCGGTGTGTGCCTGCCTGGAGATGACCTTGGGCCTCTGCTTTTTCTTTTACTTAAGTGGTTGCCTCCTAGACCTGACTCCTTGTGTTGAGCTGGAGGTAGCCAAGTCAGGGGCCAATGCCTTGGCATCAGTAAGAACAGTCAAGAGTCCCAGTGCAGGGCCACACTTCTCCCATCTTTCGCTTCCACCCCAGCTTGTGATTGCTAGCCTCCCAGAGCTCAGCCGCCATTAAGTCCCCATGCACGTAATCAGTCTCCACACCCCAGTTTGGGGAACATACCCCTTGATTGAAGTGTTTTTCCTCCGGTCCCATGGAAACCTTGCTGCCTGCCCTGCTGGAGCAGACGGCCACCTCCATAGATACAGCCCTTTCTTTCTCTGTTGCGTTTGTAGTTGGATTTGTCTGTTTGTCTGGGTTCACCAGAGTGACTATGATAGTGAAAAGAAAAGAAAGAAAAAGAAAAAAAGAAAAAGAAAAAAAAAGAAAAAAAAAAGGACGCATGTATCTTGAAATATTTGTCAAAAGGTTCTAGCCCACCACGAGATGGAAGGCATGGATGTCACTTGTCTCCTTCCTGAATTGGCTCCAGGCCAGTGCAGTGCTACCCTGCTGGACAGCCCATGTTTTGAAGGGTTTCTTCTGCATCTGGGACCTCACAGACACTGGATTGTGACATTGGAGGTCTGTGACATTGGAGGTCTGTGACACTGGCCAAGGCCTGAAGCACGGGACCAGCTAGAGGCAGCAGGCTCCGCCTGCGGGGAGAGCTTGTGGCTGGCCTGTTTTGTAAAGTGAAGATGGTCCTCTCTAATCACAACTTCAAATCCCACAGCAGCCCTGAAAGACATCTAAGAACTCCTGCATCACAAGAGAAAAGGACACCAGTACCAGCAGGGAGAGCTGTGACCCTAGAAATTCCATGACTGCCCAGCAGATACCCTTGGGCCCTCTCCAAGCCTTGGCCTCTTCACCGTAGAGTTTGGGATGGACTGCCCCACCGATGAAGGGGACATCTTAGGAGACTCCCTTGGTTTCCAAGCTGTCAGTCCCCTGATCTCGCATGATCTCCTACTGCTGCAGCGACTAGGTCTTTGGAGATTAGGAACTTCAGGTCCCGGTCGGCCACTTCTGGCTTGGGTACAGTTAAGGACAATGTGGAGAATAGGAGGAAGCAGCCAGCCTTTCCCATTAAAGAATGCTTGAGTGCCCAGGGCTACCTATTGTGAGCCTCTCCACTGATAAGACTTTAGCTGTCTATAAGAGTCCGAGGGAGGAAAAATGTGGTTTGATGGTCCGTGGTCCTTTCATCATGGTTACCTGTTGTGGTTCTCTCTTACACCCATTTACCCATCCTGCAGTTCCTGTCCTTGAATGGGGGGTGGGGTACTCTGCCATATCTCTTGTAGAGCGATCAGCCCAAAAATCATGATTTGGAGTGATCTGGTCAGTGCTGATAGGCAGTTTACAAAGGGATTCCGGCTTGTGACTTCAGTGAGGACAATCCCCCAGGGTCCTGGCACCTGTCCTTTCTTTCCATGCCTCTCCAGTCCAGAGCCAATGTCTTTGGGTGGGCTAGATAGGGCATACAATTTGCCTGGTTCCTCCAAGCTCTTAATTCACTTTATTAATAGTTCCATTTAAATTGACTTCAATGATAAGAGTGTATCCCATTTGAGATTGCTTGTGTTGTGGGGGAGGGGGAGGAGGAACACATTAAGATAATTCACATGGGCAAAGGGAGGTCTTGGAGTGTAGCCGTTAAGCCATCTTGTAACCCCATTCATGATTTTGACCACCTGCTAGAGAGAAGAGATGCCACGAGGCTAGAACTTGGAGGCTTGGCTGTCCCACTAGTAGGCTTTCGAAAGGCAGAGGCAGCCAGCTAGGTCCCTGCCTTCCCAGTCAGGTGCAGCTCTCAGGTTTGTGGAGGAAATCTATGAACTGCTCTTCCTGCTGCCTTCTTGTGGTGTCCAGAGCCCTGTCAATGCCTCCTCAGAACCCTGGCTTCCTTCCCTCTAATCCACTGGCACGTGACTATCACCTCTGGACTGACCTCAGATCCATAGCCTACACACTGCTAGCAGTGGCCAAGATCACCTCCTTTATCCCCATCTGTTCTCCAGGAAAGTAAGTGGGGATGAGGGTGGAGGTGGTAATCAACTATAGATCTGTGGCTTTATGAGTCTTCAGACTTCTCTCTGGCTTCTTCTGAAAGGGTTACTTTGGGCAGTATTGCAATCTCACCCTCCTGATGGATGTAGCCTGTGCAGTTACTGTGCTGGGCATGATCTCCAGTGCTTGCAAGTCCCATGATTTCTTTGGTGATATTGAGGGTGGGGGGAGGGACACAAATCATCTTAGCTTAGCTTCCTGTCTGTGAATGTCCATATAGTGTATTGTGTTTTAACAAATGATCTACACTGACTGTTGCTGTAAAAGTGAATTTGGAAATAAAGTTATTACTCTGATTAAACAAAAATCTCTGTTCATGAGTTCCAAGTACAAGAAAACAATAGTTTACAAGTCCTCTCCCGAACTTCGAAAATTCAGAACAGGAAATGAAGGTAAACAAACGCCAGACACTGGAGCAAGAGCTCTCTTGGTTCATTCTCACATTCCTCTGCTGCTGGCATACTACCCTCCAACAATCAGTATTCTGTAGCTCAGCCCACAAGGCAGCATTCAAAAGCCTGCGCCAGTTCATGCAAACTGAAGAAGTTTGGTGTGGCATGTATGAGATCCTTCATTTCTGGAACTTAAGTGTAGAGTACTGGGGCTGAAACAAGCCCCAGCATGTATACACAATTGCACTGCTGCCTTTGTACCTTGGAATCTTACTATATATAAATCAAGGAATATTTCTGCTAGAGATAGGACACCTTCTTGCTCACAGTATAAAGACAACCCATATGCTCTTAAAGACAGTGTCTCTCATGCAGCCCAGGCCGGCCCTGATCCGCCTGACTGCTGGGATTACAGGGGCGTACCATACTGCAAATGAAGTGCAGGGTTCTCATGGCAACCCATCCTCAGGCCCAATTTCTTGTTTAGTGCCATGGCATGTGGACAGAATACCACCTTGGGTGCGAGCCTATCCACTCTGTTGAGACATTATTTTCCTACACTTGTGCCGTGTTATTTGGCCTCCTAGCCGCTTAGGGATTCTTGGGCCTCAGTTTCCCATCTCACAGGAACACTGCGATTACAGATGCCTGGTTTTAGATTCAAACTCAGGGTCTCTTCCTGCTTTTCACTGAGCTGTTTCCCCTTACTCCCGAGTTCTTTGGTAATTATATCAAGGTCATAATCCTTAGATTTCCAATTTTAAAACATGTCTTCCTCAGTTCCCACCAATGCCTAGCCTCTGCAGTTAATGCATACAGGAATTTCCTGCCTAAAGGCAGGAAAATGATCTGGGAAAGAACAGCTCTGAGCCTTGGAGAAGGTACACCTGCTCACTGGTCCTGTTTTAGAGAACTGGGCCCTTAGCCTCTATAGAAGTTAGCGGTAGTCTCTCCCAGATGATATACAAACTATACACTTCCATTGATTGCAGCACCTCAAAGAAAGAAGGAAAATCCCTATTGGATAGAATTTGAAATTCTACCCTATTGACCTCTCAGAGGAAAGAATGAGGCAACTGTTTTCACTCCAGAGCAGATGGTACTTTTTACCTTAGGGAACTACTGATCACATCACACACCCAGTGTTCCCAGGACTGTGAGAAACCACCAGTGCTCAGCAATGCAGCCCCACACAATGCTGGAGCTGCCATCTCTGTCAGACACACAGTCCAGTGTATTAAGAAAAGCCTGACACAAAACTCTCTGTATCTTTTTTTTATTATTATTTTTTTCATTTTTCCGTCCTTTTTTTTAAGCACTAGTCTGTGCTTTGCAAACAGAATCATGACATTAACAAAGATCAGCTTCTCTGAAGAAAAGCATTTCTATAGAACAAAGACAGCTACATGTTCGCTGCCATTACACAGCTCAAAGCAGAAAAGAAAATATTTACAAAATACAAGTTTTTTTAAATTTTTGTCTTTTTTGGTTTTTTTGTTTTGTTTTTGTTTTTTACAATGCTAAAAGGGTTATTCAGAATTTTCAACCTTATAAATAGAAGAAGCACTTTATGCATAGGGATATGGTGCATTATTGTTGTTTAAAGAAACAATGACAAACCTTTTAACTTGCAAACAGAAAGAAAAAAAAATCACTAATGTTGAAAATTGTGAAAAAACCCCAACCATTAAGCAGTCTGCCTACTATTTTTGTACGATTATAAAATGGCAGAAAAAGAAAATTCCTTTCCCCCTCCCCTTTTTTGGTGATGTGATTATACATAAGACAGGCACAAGGCTAACAGGAGGTTCATGGGGAATGATGGAAACCACAGCTAGGACCAACAGCGTTCCACAGGCAAGGGGGAGGGGAAGGGGGGGGTCTAAGTGACTGTCTGACAGGGCTGTGAGGGAGACATGTGAACTCGTCAGTGAAAACATGATACAGAAGTGATGATGTATACTCCATGGACTTACTAGTTTGTAGGGGAGTGGGAATGGGTCATAGAAGCTCTGATTGGAAGGACTACCGTTATCTGTGTGAAGATGGAGAGAGAAAAAAATGGGGAAGGTAGGGCAGGGTGACCTGAGCAGCTGCAGCAGGGCACTGCAGTCAAAGAGCCAAGACGGACTACCAAATGCAGATGAAACTGAAAATGGGCCACGGTGTAGGTGACAAGGTGAAGCCAGCTATCGTGCTGGCCCAGAATTCAGTGACAAGAGCTAGCCAACAGAGCCAACAGAGCTGGCTGGAGGGGTGCTCCATCCTAGAAGACCAAGGAGGGGGTGACCAACCAGAGCTAAGCCAAGTCACAGATAGGAGGGAAGGAAAGAGCCCAGACTGCTTTTGCTCTACTCCCCTAATCTAAGGAGGCTGTGCTGATCTACCTGCTGCCATTTGGCTGGCCCGCCCTACCCCACAGGTGCAGGGGAGAGGGGTGATCATTCATTGCGAGTCCAGTGATCCAACAGTGCAGAGGATATGCAGGACCAGGCCAGCAGGGTCTCTTCCTGAACTTGTCTGCCAAGTGGAGGAAGTGCTCAGGTGTGACATGAAAACAGAACAAGAAAACAAACAACAAAACCAAACCAACCAAAGGAGGATCTAAATTCCTTAAATTCACTAAAAACTGTGAAAATTTCCAGCATATGATGTTTGAATATCAAACGCAGAGATTTCTGAAGCTTTAATGCCAATAGTAGTGAGTCTGTATAGTCTCATTTTCTGCTCATCTGTGAGCTGGGCGCTGAGCTGCAACTGTTGCTGCCAGATGCCGACTCTTGAGGGGGACAACAGGAGGCGAGGTGGGTGCTACCTCTGCCTCCCGGCCAGTCTTGCTGCCTGAGGTGCGGCGAGTGCAGCGGGCTGCTGTGTCCTGTGCATCCAGCTGCTCGTCACATTCTGCCTGGGGACTGTAGGCCAGAGGGAAGGTCCGTCGTTCCCATGGCTGGACTGACTGTGGACAGACAAGATGATCTGGTGAGGACCAATTTCTAGAGCCAAGGCCCTGACCTCAAACTCGTAGCTTGCAATCTACGACTAGCTTGTCTAGTATTATTGGGGAGAAGTTTAGGGAGACTGCTCCCAAGGTGGGGTACCATAGGAACAATGACCAACCACACTTCATTTCAAAACAACAGAGAGAAGAGCTCTATCTTCCGCACATGCTGCCCCCCTCCCTGCTCTACCTCATATCTTGCCCTTCCTCCACTCAGAAGGAGATACCCCCTACCCCCTCACCTGTTCATCTAGTCCCAACTCTGGTGTGGAACATCGGGTGTCTTCATTGGCCAGGTGTCGCAGACTGTCCCGAGCCACAGGGGTGAGAGGGGCTGAGTGTAGTTCTGGGCTAATGGGACTCCTAGGAGATTGACCATGGGAGAACTCTGACAGAGAGTGGCTACTACTGACATCAGGGGACGCAGGCTGTGGGGTGGAGGGGTTGGCACTGCCCAACTGAGGGGTGGTCCGGCCGTCTGATGACCTATAAGACCTATGAGTCAAGAAATACACCAACGAGTAAGCACTTTTTCTGCTTCTATTTGGGGTTGGGGATAGTAAGAGGAGTTATTTTAAAAAGGATCTACACCAAAGCAGTTAACTAGAACTGATAGCAATGGCACTCTTTTAAGATCCATCAACAGTACTTGCTTCCACTTTTACCCACACAGGTAGGGTCTATAACACAACATGTAAGAGCCATGAAGATTGCAAAATCAGACTCCATCAAGAGGACCAACTTTTGAGGCCTTCTAAATCACTATGATAACCAGTAGGCCTTTAATCATATTTCCGTGGCTACCACCCTCCCTCTTTCAATAGGTAATGGGAACCCATGCCTGCCCATTACCTGCTGCCCCGACGCTGGGGTGGCACACTTGTGGTCCACAGCCATCTTGCCCTTTCCATCTCCTCACATTTGGCATGCAGGGCAGCAAAGGCTGCATCAGATAGGTCCTCGATCTGCAACAAAGCAGTTTCATCAATCTTTTCCCCATGAAGCTAAGGTTATAAATCAGCAGACTGAGTCTAGAATCAGTCTCAGACTAGAATCAGTATTGCCCCATTGAGGATGGTGCTAGTCATAAACAGAGTATGACAAGCTTGCATACTCTCATGGCACCCTTATGTCTTAAGGCACTGAGTATTGGGGTGGGTGTGCATGTTCCTCCAAGACAGTACAAACATGGTAATACCTCCTCATTCTCTTCATCAGGACTCCCCTTCAGAGACTGAAGATCAACCTCTCGCCAGCTGCAAACAGGAAGAAAAAAAAAAAAAAATCACAGGATTGTAGGCAGGCAATGATGCTCCTACCTCTAAATGAAGCCCCACATGCAAACACACACAAAGGCTAGAAACAGCAACACAGAAGCAGCAAGCTATCAGAGGTGAGGCCGGTAAGACTGTCAACCTCAACTTTAAATAAACAGTATTTAATATTAGTTGATTCATATCATATAGAACATAATCTTTGAACTTTCCTATAGAGACTTATAAATGAAATAAACATTTTAAGAAATCTGGTTTGATGTTGAGACAATATATTCAGGATTTTAAAACACACAGTCTGAATGGCCTGTGGCGTTTGACCTTTGGGTTGGTGGATTCCTACAATGGAATAAAAGAAACTAACAGAAATAATTTTACGCCTATCAGGTATCCCCCTCACCCCAAGTTGCTCTTCCTTTTTTGAAACAGTCTCTTAATATGTAGCCCAAGTGGGTAGCAAATCTCGTGGCAACCCACCTGCCTCAGTCTGCCAACGGCTAAGATTAAAGGTATACACCATCCATGCAAGAAGCTGCTCCCAATGAAAACAACCCCCCTCCCACCCACTCCCCAAAACAAAACCCCCTCATTCTATAGCCTAGGCTGGCCTTGAACTTCTGCTGCCTCCTAACGTCTGGAATTACAGGCATAAGCTATCATGTCTTTTGACCCGCCCCCCCTTTCATTGTTGTTTCTGGAAATAAAGTCTAGACCTACAGCCCACAGTATACTGTGGGGAACCAGGATGAACCATCATGCCTGTCCCCAGACCCTTCTTTTAAAAAGAAAACAACTCGGGCTGGTGAGATGGCTCAGTAGGTAAGAGCACCCGGTCCGGAGTTCAAATCCCAGCAACCACATGGTGGCTCACAACCATCCATAACAAGATCTGACGCCCTCTTCTGGAGTGTCTGAAGACAGCTACAGCGTACTTAAATATAATAAATAAATATTTAAAAAAAAAAAAAAGAAAACAACTCAAGGATAGGGACTGCATGGTCAGAAGAAAGAGAACAGAACAGCAAGAGAGGAGGGGGAGCCGAGTACAACAGTCTTCTTTATACCTGGGAGTAAGGATTTCTTTGTATTGTAGTTTCTCAACACGAGTTGTTGCAGCAACAGACATTGGGATGACAATGTTGTTAATGTCAAATGAGCTCTCTCCCCTTCTCCTCCTCACTGGCTGCTGTAAGACAAAAGTTTAAGTTTCAAGGGAGGTACAATGCTACAAATGTAAAACCATCAGTCATATGATAGAATGACCATACACACAGGTCTTTGGGTAGTAGTGGCCACCACAGCAACAAGTGTATATCTATACAGATTGTTTCTGGAAGCAGAGGTCTTGGGGTGCACGTGTAGGTTGTGTGTGTGGCAGCCCCAAGGAGTAAATCCCATTCCCTAACCACCCTTCTTCATGGGTTCATGTGGAAATAGAATTGCTAGATTTTTTTTTTTTCCCCTCGAGACAGGGTTTCTCTGTGTAGCCCTGGCTGTCCTGGAACTCACTCTGTAGACCAGGCTGGCCTTGAACTCAAAAATCTGCCTGCTCCTGCCTCCTAAGTGCTGGGATTAAAGGCGTGCAGCACCACCGCCCGGCTTGAATTGCTAGATTCTTATAGGTGGGTATTCTAGATTTTAAGCCAATTTGGTGGAAGTGGTGGGGTTCCTATTACTTTATTCTACTCACATTCCTCTTTTTGTTTGTTTGTTTTTGAGGCAGGGTTTCTCTAGATAGCCCTACATGTCCTGGAACTAACTCACTCTGGAAACGAGGCTTACCTCAAAGTTAGAGATCCACCCGCCTATGCCTCCCAAGTTGAAGGCGTGTGCCACTACTGCGCGTCTTTAACATTCCTCTTTTAAAATCTAAAATCCTTAGAGCTGGAGAGATAGCTCTGTGGCTAAGAGCTACCCTTGGAACAATGGTAACTAGTTATATTAAAAACCCTGAATTCTTTTTACCAGAAAAGAGGCTAAAAGAGTAAGCCCACCTTAACAAACCATCTTACCTTAGCTGCCATGACAACATCTTCCTCTTGAAGATCCCAACTCCTCAGCTAAGTCTGTACCAACCACCTTCTCAGCCCTCACATAACTCTTATCTTTCTATTATTTTGGGGAAAGAGAAGAGTGGAAGGAAACTGAGAGACCAGTCTATAGCTTCCACCCCAAGAGGATGTGTTTCCACAGTAAGTGAGAACATTAAATCTTTGGGGAAATAATATTTCCAAGGGTCCAATAACAGAAGCAGAGTTGGGCATCTATGTTAGGACACTAGGAATGAATAAAACTAGGTGTAGTGCTACACATTTTTAATCCCAGCACTTTGGAGGCAGATGTAGACAGATCTTTTTGAGTTTAAGGTTAGCCTGGTCTACACAGCAAGTTCTAAACAAGCCAGAGCTACATAGAAAGATCCTGTCTTAAAAAAAAAAACCACAACAGACAAACAGTGAATAAAGCAGAGCCAAATGATTGAGTCTCCTAGACAGAGGAAAACTCTATTAGCTGCTTCTGCCCAGAGAGCAAATACCTTGTTCTGAAACAGCCTGTTAACTGAACTGTAAGAGGCCATAGGGAAACAGTGGGATGACAAGTATGCTGTCATGGCAACAATACAGCTGGAAACACCCAAGAGGTCATACCCAAACCACCAAGTGGAGTCAGCCCACTGGGAGGGGCTAGTAAGAAAGATAAGCTACTACCCCCTAACCAACTATTATATCTCTTTGGAAGGTGAGATAATCTATTAATTTCATTATCTTAGGACACTGTAAGAATATTAAAACGCAGAACTTCAGATGGTGTCATAAATGATTTCAGGTCATCATATTTAAAAATTTCTCCTATTCAGAAAGACTAGACAGTCATTGACCTCACAAATGTTAGGTCATAGCTTAACTAAAATGGTTGAGATTTTTGGAAACTTTATCCAGCTGAGTTCTATGAGTGAGCATTAGTGACCCAAAGGCTGTTACACCTTGGCTTAAGTTCTATGATCCACACAAGAAATGAATCCTGAAGGAGCCTTGGGAGAGACAACTCTTCCTCTCTTAATCAAGAATGAAGCTCCTGCTAGAAAGAGGTATGTATTTCTCTGAGACTTCTCAGGCCTCTAGCCTGCACCCTCTGCTTCTACACCCCCTTCTGCTAGCACTCCTCTACAAAAGAAACAAACAGAAAGAATCTGGTCTTTCCCCCTCTGCTTAAGTGTCTTTTGGGTGGTCTTAACTATGTTATGACTTAACTATGTATGTAGCCTGAGCTGCATAACTCACACTCCTCCTGCTCAATCCTACCCCAAGTGTTACTATATGTCTGATTTTTAAAATTTGCTAAGTATTTCTTAGAATTCACAGGATTTCAAGATGCACACGAAACAATCACAATGTGTTGAAAGACCATTAAGATGACTAACTCAGGCAATGATTCCTGTGAAGCACAGCTACAAATATCTTAAAAGCACCAGCCCTGCACCCCTTTGTCCCGTTACCATCTTTGCTTATCAACCTTAATTTGGCATATCACTCTGCTCATTATTCAATAAATCTTGATTCCCTGAATAAATGAGGCAATAAGAGCCCAAAAAGAGCTGGGTGTGGCAAATGTCTTTAACCCCAGCACTTGGGAAGCAGAGGCAGGAGGATTTCTGTGAATTTTGAGCTAGTGAACTATAGGACTATACAGAGGAATCTTGTCAAAAAAGGGTGGGGTGGGGGTAGGGGCTAAAACATCAGCATGCTATGCATAAAATATGTATTTAGTAAGTTTAATTCTAAATGGTGTAAGGTCTAAGTCATCACTCTCAAGACTCATCAGGGCTGAGAGAGAGAGAGAGAGAGAGAGAGAACCGATTTACCAAGTCCTTGACTTTCGAGTCCGTGGTTCTGTTTTGTTTTTAAACGAGAATTACTCTCATTACTCTTTTCTCTATCTGATTACTTGGCTAGTGTTTGGTGAAGTGTGTGAATACTATACACCTATTCAGACAGAGTCTGTGAGAAGAGAAGGTGAAGGAAGAAGGCTATTTGGAAGAGGCAGTGATCTGTAAGACTAAGACCAAAGAACAATGTGAATTTGTACCTGATTCCAGGAGAGTAGTGAGCACATTTTGTGAGCTCAGAGCTCCTCTAACACCTCATCTCAGGCCAAGGCTGTGTGATGTACTGGTCAGAGAGCTGACCTTGTAGTCAGACTACAAGGGTTTGAATCACAATCACACCCTCAAACTGCCTCACCTTATGAAACACTCATAACCTTGGGAAGTCTTAGTTTTCATGTTCACAAAAATCAGTATTCATAATGCTATCGATTTATCAGAGGACAGTATAATTTAAGTGGAACGGAATGTATTATCTATTGATCCTCTTTGCTTCAGCCTCCCAAGTTTTAGAATTACAGACCTGTACCATCAAGACCTATAGTGCAAGTGTTTAAAAAATATCACAGCAACAGATTTTATTATTACAAGTACAGTTACACTTGTTATTGTAATCACCATAAGGGATGGTTGGATAAGTATACCCGGCAATAGGTTTAACAAGGCAATGTCTGGAGTGGCTATGCAAATAACTTCGTGAATGGGGTTTGATAGTGCAGAAAGTATTGAGTATGCCTTAAATGGCTCCCCCTATGCACACACTAAGAGTAAATATGGCCACACATAGCCTGCTGCATATTTCTGCTCTGTACACATGAAAAAGCATTGATTCTACTACTGTCTCCTCCATTCATTCTTAGCATCCCACTGCCATTCATCAATAGCAGAAACAAGAAAATTGTAGTCGTGAATGTCTAAAAATAGCTCTCCTTCATGCTTCTTCTCATATTTACTCCTTGGCCTAATAAGATTAGGGTGCCATGGTATACAAGTTCTGGGTGAAAACAGATTCCGAAGAGTCAAAAAAGCACCTTCAGAAAACCTGTCTCTAGACAATGTGCTGTAGATCAGACCATGCCAAATATGGAGAAGATCCTAGTACTCTCCTGCTCAAAAATCAACCAACTAAACCCATCAAAATGTCATTATCATTATCAGTAACAAGAACACTACCACCACCACACACCCTTGACGCTACAGCAACTGTCTACCCATGACTTAGCAGAGATCCACTTTTACTATAAAAAGCAACCCTAAGAAAACTTAGCAGAGGGTCAAGTATCTACAATGGTCTCTAGAACTATTATGAGTGCCCCGTAATCTGGAGAATGTCCCATCAATTCCACATAGGTACTTACAGACGTGCTGGCTGCAACTTGTGAGCTCGAGCTGGTGGGTGTGGAGGTGTCTGATGAGGTGGAGAGCTGTCTCACCAGGGGGCTGTGCGGTGGATGGTGGGTAGCTGTCAAGTAGCTCGGACTGCTCATGTCTGTGTGATGCTTCAACACTGCCAAAGTCAACAGAATAGAGAAATACATGGCTAAATGGCTAGCCAGTTTGATTTTTAACATATGTTAGGAATGCCAGCAATATACACTAAAGGCAAAAAATGCTTTTTTAAGCCTAGAGGATAAAAAAGCTGCAGCAAACTAGTTGATGGGAAATAGGGGACAGGGCAGATATTACAGCAGTAAGAAGTGACCTGCATTTAGAAGCAACAGTGACCCCTGCTATGCCTTTCTAGCAAGTGATGACAAAGCTTGGGTTAGGGGTTTAAAAGAAGCTTGGGCTGTCCCAGAAAGCTCTGAGCAAGTGCCAATGCAGGTAGAGGTGCCGGGCCTGGCCGTACCTTCACTTCTCTCAGATGAATGATCTCGCAATCTCATTTTGCTGTGGGTGGGGTCATGCACAGGTGGCGGCAGGTGGAGCAAGCGCTCTGCTTTTGGAGCTGTCACTCGCTCCACCATGGGCACAGCCCCCACGCCGTCTAAGTGCTGCCTGTGGGTCCTGTCAGGCCGTGTTTGCTGATGGCACAGCTCTGAAGAGGGGAACAAAAAAGAGCTGTGAAATACATTTACTCAAATCTTATTTGAGTGCTGAGCTCTTCAGTTCTCCTAACGCTATATACTCAGGGCAGCAGCATAGTCTGGGACTCAATATTCTAGTTAATGGTACAATAGCTAGAACAGGGACAGGGAGGGAGTCACAAACAGAAATGCTAACACCAGGCTTCAGAAGTCAACCTGTCCACATCATATTGCTACTGGCTGTTCATTCAACATTTAAGGTCCTGCCTGTTTGAAATAGCTTCCAAAGTCTATCAGAAAGCATCCCAAACAATCAGATGGAGTAAGCTGTAAGCTGAATTAAATAACTCAATGCTTTTTCTCAATTCCAGAATACTGGTGTAGAAAACCAAAAAATACAAGAGGTAAAAATCGTAGCAATAATGATTCCAGAGGATTCCTCAGTTCCTGGAAACTTACTGGCTGTTGTAAGGAAGGAGTTGACCAACTTGTGTCTGTCTTTACGAACTGGATCTGACAGACTGCACGGCATGGTCGCCCTGTGCTTAAGAGAAAACTTTTTGGTAGGTCTGATCTTGTCAAAAGGCTTATTTTGCCACTGAGACTTCAGCATGCTCTGGAAGTGCAGGCTTGTGGGAACATCTGTAAGAAACATAAAACACTGCAGGTCAGTCCAAGAACCTGACCCTACAGCTCCTCTGTCCTTAAAAGGGTGTTCAGTTATTGACTCTCCAGAGGTCAATATACCTATTTCACACACCTTTCTGGTTTAACAAAACAAAAAAACCCAAGCACGGTGCCTGAGAAACTTAGGAAGGAGGACTGTTGTAAGATCTAAGGCTACAGCCTAAGAGACTGTTTCAATAAAAATCAAGGCTGGTCCTTTAGTACCTTCTCAATTTTGGTGGCCCACCGCTCACTTACAGTGTACTCCTGGTATATACTATGGCTCATTTTGATTTTTTGTGATAGAGTCTATATGTCCTTTGCTGAACTTTGCTATGTACACCAGGCTGGCTGGCCAAAACTCAGTTCCTTGCTACTTGCAAGGAGACCGAGACAGTTTGAACACAGGTTCAAACCACACAAACTGCAAAACTGGGAAGTGGAAGCAGACACAAAGTTCTACTCCAAAGCAAAAAGCTCTCTGCAACTGATACCTGCTGTAAAAGAAAAAAAAAAAAAAAAAAAAAAAAAAAAAAAAAAAAAATCAGTTTTCTCCTATGGTCTGTTATTAGATTATCAACTACACTCCAAGGCAGGCCCCATGTCCAAGAGTAGTTTGGCCAACATAAAATGGACCTTGATTTTTGTGTCTGTTTTTCAAGACATGGTTTCTCTGTGTAGCCCTGGCTGTCCTCAAATTCAGAGATCCAAGCTGGGCTACCACCATCCAGCTGGGCTTCATGTTTTTATGTTCTATTTTGATTTTGTTCTGTCATTTTTGATTTATTGGTTTTTTTGGATTTTTCTTTCTTTCATTCTTTTTTAGAGAAAAAGAACATGAAGCTGTATGAGTATAAAGACAGGGAGGAGCTGGAAGAGAGACCAAAATGTATTTAGACTATTATGAAAAATAATAGTCTAGCCCTACTCTACTGTTTTGTTTGTTACTGTACAGCCTTGGCTGGCCTAGTCGAGACATCCGACTGCCTTTGCTTCCCAAATGTTGGCCATAAAGGCTTGTACCATGAACTTCAGTTCACGTGGTTCCAGGGATGGAATTCAGTGCTTTATCCATACTAGGCAAGCACTATACCAACTGAGCTATATCCCAAGCATAAAATCCCAATGCATTTTTTTTAAGATTTATTTATTTATTTATTATATATATGTAAGTACACTGTAGCTGTCTTCAGACACTCCAGAAGAGGGCGTCAGATCTTGTTACTGATGGTTGTGAGCCACCATGTGGTTGCTGGGATTTGAACTCTGGACCTTTGGAAGATCAGTCGGGTGCTCTTACCCACTGAGCCATCTCACCAGCCCCCAAATGCATTTTTAACTCTGCTAATGAATGTAAGAAAATTTACAGCTGTAATCCATACCATTTATGTATCTGGTGTCCTTGAAAGCTGAAAGGGGATGTCTGAATTCCCAAAGGTGGAGTTTTAAATGGTTGCAAGGTACTACTTGGGTGTTGGGAACTGAATCCTGGGTCCTCTCCAAGAGCAGTAAGGTGTGGCAATGGCACACACCTTAAACCTCAGCCCTTGAGAGGCAGAGGCTGGCATCTAGATCTTTTTCATGAGTTTCACCAGTCTGGGCTACAGAGAAGAAAGACTGCAGGGCCCAGAGGCTTTATAGTTTCTTTAAATGAAACGAGGTCAGGGCTATCGCCCGGTTGCAGAACACTTTTCTAGGCTATGCAATGCCCTAGGTTAGACTCTAGCACATAAAAAAAGGAAGTAAGGGATAGAAGATAGAGAAATGGAAGGGTAAGGTGACAAGGGAAAAAGATTCACCTGGCTTAACCCCTAAAATAAATACACCAAACAGCTGAGTGTAATGGTGTATGCCTATGAATCCCAGGATTTGGGAGGTAGGAACAGAAGAACTGTTGCAAGTTCAAGGCTAGCTAAGGCTACATATAGTGAGACCTTATCACGAAACAAACTACAAAACAGACTCAAACACAGAAAGTACTGTATTTTTTTTTTTTTTTTTTTTCGAGAGAAGGCCTCGAACTCAGAAATCCACCTGCTTCTGCCTCCCGAGTGCTGGGATTAAAGGTGTGGTCGTGCGCCACCACGCCTGGCCTGTAGTTTCATTTAATCAATTTTATAAAAGAATGGGCAAGACCCTGTTAAACTTTCGCAATCAGTGGACACAAGTTCCTAGGTATTGATGGTCTGAGTATATACACTATCTGAATGGTAGTTATCCTAAGGACATGGAAAAAGTAAAAATTCTGAACATGGGCTAGGGTTGTAGCTCAGTGTTAAAGAGTGTTTGCCCATACACAAAGCTCTCAGTTTAAAAACAAGTACTGAAAATTAAAACAAACTAGACAGACTGGAAGGCCTGAACAAAGAGATGAAACATTTTAAGATGGTGGGCATGTAGCTTGCATGTATATAATCCTGCACTCTGGAGGGTAAGGTATGAGGGTGTAAGCTTAGCCTGATGACTGCAAGGATACAAAATTTGATACTAATAAAAAAAAAAAAAAAAAAAAAAAAAAAAAAAAAAAAAAAAACCCACAAGAGATTCATTCAGCTATAAGCCACCCAACATTCTACTTACATAAGATTAATATGCTATTATTTAAGCAGATGTAGTGCCTAATCAGGTAAATAAAGGAAAATATAAACCGATCATCAACCCCATCTCGCCGGGCGTGGTGGCGCATGCCTTTAATCCCAGGACTTGGGAGGCACAGGCAGGCGAATTTCTGAGTTCGAGGCCAGCCTGGTCTATAGAGTGGGTTTCAGGACAGCTAGGGCTACACAGAGAAATCCTGTCTCGACCCCCCCCCCCAAGAAAACGAAATGTGACTGAAAAAGTGAGCCTTCAGTTCACCAAGTTCTGATATTCTGTGCTCCTTGAAGGATTCTGGCTGTTATTTTCCACCGTTTTCTCAAGCCTACTCATCTTGGTGTTTTGTAATGCTCACTTCTTCCTCCTGCTCGTAAGTCATATACCCTCAAGAACTCATGCTGGCAGTGTCTCAAAAAAACCCCCCAAAACAAAAAAAACAAAACCTAAAACCTAAAAACCAAACAAAAAACCACAGCATAGATCTTCCTAGCCACCAGGTGGCACTCTCATCAGGCCGTGTTTCTTTTCCCAAAGAGCATACAGATTAGGTGATAAGAAAACAAAGGCCATCCTGCTGCAATACTAATAAATAATCACACCCTAATCTCTCATCTTCTACAGCTAGAGATAAAGGTTTCATACAACTACTTAAAAGTTATTTTTCTTTTCTTCTTCCTTCTTTCTTTTTTTTTTGGTTTTTCGAGACAGGGTTTCTCTGTATAGTCCTGGCTGTCCTGGAACTCACTCTGTAGACCAGGATGGCCTGGAACTCAGAAATCCGCCTGCCTCTGCCTCCCGAGTGATGGGAATAAAGGCGTGCCCCACCACGCCTGGCTGTTATTTTTCGATATTGGAGGTTAAACAAATGGTTTGACACATGCTAATAAGTGAGAGCTCTACCAACAGCTACAAGACCAGTCCTATGTTTACCTCCCTTTCCCCACCTTTTAGGTTGCTGTGGTTTTGAGATGGGGTTTCTCTGCAGACCAGGCTGGCCTCAAACTTGAAATACACCATCTGTAGCCTGCCTCTAATTAGTCAATAAAGGCTTGTGGCAACAGGCTAGCTGACCTTCCTGCCCTGGAATTATAGATGTATGGCACCACAGACTTTCTGCTGAACAAGAACCATGCCTGTGCCTTTACTTGCTAAAAAGCCTCTTTCCTTCCCTCTTATGATCTTTTGCTTAATTAAGAGAGAAAGAGAAGCCGGGTGTGGTGGCGTATGCCTTTAATCCCAGCACTTGGGGAGGCAGACGGATTTCTGAGTTCGAGGCCAGCCTGGTCTACAGAGTGAGTTCCAGGACAGCCAGGGCTATACAAAGAAACACTGTCTCGAAAAACCAAA
>NC_034603.1:71753087-71756344 GCF_900095145.1 Mus pahari
GGAACTCACTTTGTAGACCAGGCTGGCCTAGAACTCAGAAATCCGCCTGCCTCTGCCTCCCAAGTGCTGGGATTAAAGGCGTGCGCCACCACGCCTGGCTGGTGTTGTGATTCTTAAGTGTGCACCACCACATCTGCCTCTTTTTATTTTAAGAAAGAGTCTATGTAACCAGCAGGTCTCCTGTCTTAGCCTCCCCTTAATAGCTAGGATTGCAGGACTGTACCATAAGGCCTATGCAGCTCAATTTCTTTTGGAAATTGCCAGGCTCAATTTCATATCTGGAAAAATGTAATGGAAGCGCCTAAAATATGCTGAATGTGGAAGACACAACAAAACAAAGAATGGCAGATGATTTTGGTCCCAACAACTCTACAAACTGATAAGGAAATAAAAAAACGAAGAAGAAAAACAAACAAACAAAACACACACAATGCCACAGAATAGCTATCACATTAAAAATTCAAAATGTAGAAGAGAAACCCCAGTAAACACCCCCCAAAAAATAGATAATAAATTTGATGGAAATAGTAGGTTGGGGATGCTGAATGCTTGTGCTCTTAAAGCCCTGGGTCCAATGTCCAGCACCCACATAAACCCAGTATGATGATACACATGCCTGTAATTCCAACGCACTCAAGATGGAGGTAGGAGGATCCTAAGTTCAAAAGTCATTTTGGCTACAGAGTGAGTTTGAGGCTATAGACACATGAGACCCTGACATACTCCCTGTTCCTAAGTGGGGATGGGGAAATCAATAGAACCAAACTCACACTATGGTTTAGTAAGAATGTAACAATTTATAACTTAAAGGAGTCAAAACAATACTAATCTTGGGGGTCTGGAGAGATGGCTCAGCGGTTAAGAGCACTGACTGCTCTGCCAAAGGTCCTGAATTCAAATCCCAGCAACCACATGGTGGCTCACAACCATCCTTAACGAAATCAGACTCCTTCTACTGGAGTGTCTGAAGACAGCTATAATGTACTTACATATAATAAATAAATCTAAAAAACAAAAAATAATACTAATCTTGTCTTTAAAAAAAGTGGGGCAAGGCATGCTGGTTCCTCTCTTTAATCTCAGCACTCAGGAGGCAGAAGCAGGTAGTGAGTTCAAGGCCAACCCGATCTACATAACAAGTTTAGGATAGCCAGGACTACACAGACACCCTGTCTCAAAACAAAATTGTGAGAAATCCCCTACTTTTACACCATCTTTTAGAGAAGAAACTGCAAGAGGGCAAGCCAAAGCAGCTCTAAATACAATGGACAGGAATTGAAGCAATGCAGTCACACGCTGACTTGGTAGTCTTCACTGGTGCACAAAACCATTCAAAGACATTTGCAAATTGGCAACACCTCAGGATGCTATTCATAAAGACTATAGTGAGTATGGTGCCCTCTAAAGTTGGGCATGTCTGTTTCTGAGAACCTTTCAATTTATAAGTTAGGTGCATTCTAATGTGGCCGTTATTTAGACAATAAGAAAATTATCCCAACAGGAACATTATTAAACATGGTAGTTATACCTGTGATTGAAATTGCCTAGATCTCACCTTATTGTTAAGCAGAATATTTTAGAATGGTGTAGTACCTATATGTTCACATTCAGTCCTGTAAATTGAGCTTAGTTATCAATTCTCTTTGTCTAAACCCCAAAACTATGGCTAGAAGTTTAAGTGTTACAAATATATTTTGAATCAAGAAAATTAAAATCTGGTAGGAAAGATAGCATAGCAGTTAAGAGCACTTGTTGCTCTTATAGAAGATCCAGGTTCAGTTCCCAGCACCCACATGGAGGCTCACAATTCCAGTTCCAGATTTGACCTCTGAGCATCAGAAATGCTCCTGGTACACATAGATGTGGCAATACTCACACAAAAAATAAAATAAACAAACCTTGAAAAATTAAAATAAATATAAAGAGTCAGGCTTGGTGGCACACATTTGTAATCCTAGCACTGCTTGGGAGGCTGAGGCAGGAGGTTTACCTTTGCCAGGGTTTTGTTGACAGAAAGTGAGTGATATTATGTATCTGTCCTGACTGGTTTTCTTTCAGCTGGAACCCCTTTAGATCACTGATTAGACTCTATCTAGTAAACTCTGTTGTCTTTCTTACCATCTGGAAATGCTAGCACAGGGTGAACACAGGAGTCCAACTGGGAAAGACGCTCCAACAGAGGTGCTTCATAGTGTATTTCAGGAGGCATGGTGTTCACACTGCCTGAACCACACAGTGCACAAGAGGGATTCACATCACAGCCAGAGCGGACATTACGGTGAACCTGTGAAAAGCAAAACAAAACTGACAATTTGTCTCTGATAAACACAGTGGTGTATGCTTTTGGTCCCAAGCACCTGGATCTCTCCAATCGTCCTCTAACTTCAAAAAACAAAACACAACTTCTGACTATATAATGAAAATAAATTATGTATGTTTAATGTCTCAATTATAATTTCTATATTAGACTAATTCCAAGGATAAATTTTCTTTAAATTTCCTTCACATATAAGGACAAGATAGAGTTAAATGAAATTTAAGTCCTCTAAAGACTTAATTATGTAAACCATTTTTTTCTTTTTCTTTTTTAGATTTTTAAGCTTTGAGACAAAAAGCTGAGATGTCTAAAATGGAATCCCTACAATCTTGTGTTATGAAGAACAGGTCTGCCATTTGCCAAAGTATGACTCAGTTTTCCCTATTGAATGCTGCCTTCTGTTAAGAGGCAAGGTTGTACTGTTTCTCAGATTGCCCTTAAACACCAAAAATCCCTTCTAATTCCCAATGCTAGAGAATAGTAGGTGCACTTTCATAATTATTATGTTTTTTTTTCTGTTTTCCCTTTTTATGAAAATGTGAACAATAACTCACAGAGCCAAGGTTGACCCCCCAAACTCCTAATGCTGGTTGCTTCCTCCTCTACCACCTTACCACCCACCCATCCACATGCTGGGACTAAGTATCCTAAAGATGAGATTGGGTAAATTGAAGGGAAAAATTCTAATATGTTGCAATGGTAGATGCTGCTGGGAGAAAAAGATAATAACTGAATGATTATTTTACCTGAACATCATTAATTACTATTTGATGACAAAATTACCCATCCCACCTACTTAATTAGTGCTGCAGGTCTCAGTCAAAACAAAACAAACAGCCGGGCTTGGTGGCGCATGCCTTTAATCCCAGCACTCGGGAGGCAGAGGCAGGTGGATTTCTGAGTTCGAGGCCAGCCTGGTCTACAAAGTGAGTTCCAGGAC
>NC_034603.1:71756794-71763798 GCF_900095145.1 Mus pahari
GAACTCAGAAATCCACCTGCCTCTGCCTCCTGAGTGCTGGGATTAAAGGTGTGCACCACTACGCCCGGCGAAAACATATTCTTTTTAATAACTTCAGTTCTTTTGGTCTTGTTATCTCCTGAAGCCATTACAACCAGGTTTTCACTCATTTCCATTTATAGTAACTGTTCATTTGAGGTCTCTAGTAAAGCTGACCCAGCCAGTTTCATCTTATTTTATTTGTCAACAGCTGACCTGGACAATCACACCATCTTTCTCTTAGAAACCCCTCCATCACACTACACTTTGGGGGATCTTTTCCTTAGTCATTCTTGGTTTATTTTTTTCTTAGTTTTCATAGCTCTAAACTTTGAACTATTAAGAATTCATAGTCATACCTCTCCCTTATTTGAGGTCCCCAACACTCTAATTCACCATTCTGTATCTTTCCACACCAGATACAGGATAAATTGGGTAGTCTATTTAATGATTTGTTTCTGTCACTAGTAATTAGGTTATTTCATGAATAAGAATTTTTGGTTTTTTTTATCTAATATTGTATCATCAATACCTAGAAGATACTTAACTCACCAAAGTTCAAAAAGTATTTTACAAAAGAATGAATGTGTAAGAACAAAAGGATTCATAAAGGAAAAACTTACCAGCCAGGTACTCCAACATATATTATTACATAGATTTCATAAATTTCAAAATAAAATAAACTCTGCTATTCAAGAAATAAGCAATCAAAAATTTATCACAATTTTGGAGTCATCTCCATTTTCTGTGGTAATTAGAAACTGTACTGAAAGTTGGGCAAGATAGCATACGGCTGACTCCATTTTTAGGCCTCAGGAGGTAAAGGCAGGAGACCTAGGAGATAAAGACCAGGCTAGCTAGCAGAGACTCTGTTTCAAATCACAAAAAAAGCAAAAAACAAAGGAAGAAGGGAGGGATGGAGAAGAGCTAAGAAAAGATAATCTAGTGAAGGTTTTTTTTTTTAAAAGCAAACCTTCGTGGTTGGACAGATGGTTCAGCAGCTGAGTGTATGTTTAGCTCCTTGTTGAACTGGTAGTGAATATGGTAGTTTATAATGGTCTATAACGCAAGCCCAGGGGATCCAACATCCTTTGCTGATCTGAGGGTACTGTGTAACATGCATGATACACATTTTTTTTTCTTTTGCCCAGTGTAGTGACGCACGCCTTTAATCCCAGCACTTGGGAGGCAGAGGCAGGTGAATTTCTGAGTTTGAGGCCATCCTGGTCTACAGAGTGAGTTCCAGGACAGCCAGGGCTACACAGAGAAAGCCAGTCTTGAACCTCACTCCAAAACAAAAAAACGTTTTTTTTGCTTTAATATGTAATAGTTTTATATATATATAAAAACAAGAGTCTACTACAAACATAAAAATCGTACATACTATTGCATCTTTAAGTGGACTTTAATTCCATTTAATTTCCAGTGAATCAGAAGATCCCAGTTCATATTACTTAATGTATGTTATTTTTCATAATATTTGTATTGATTATTTTGGAATTTTACATCATGAACCTCAAGTCCACTCTTCCCAGTTGTCTGAGGCCCTCTGTCCTTGTGACCTACGTCCTCCCCACAAAAAAGCAGCAGCAACAGCATGCAAACAAAACCTCCAAAAACTCAAGTCCACTCTGTGCCCATCCACTCACTGCAGAACATGTTTAAACTCGCCAAACTCCTGGTGGCAAGGTCCTTATATACTACTGACTCCACCAGGCAATACATGCGGCACACATATAAACATTCAGGGAAAACAAGCACATTAAAAAAAAAAAAAAAAAAAAAAAAAAAAAAAAAAAANAAAAAAAAAAAAAAAAAAAAAAAAAAAAAAAAAAGCTCTTATAAAACCAACAATCTCAAAAGCAAGAGTCAAGGCTGGTGGTTCATACCTGTACACAGGAGGTAAAGAGGGAGTTTAGATCATCCTGGTCTACTAGAGATCTTGTCTCCAAATCAACATGTGGAAGGGAGAAGCCAGAGATGGCTTACTGCTCCACATCTGGTTGTTATTTTTGTTGGTTTACTTAAGACAGAGCCTTATGTAACTTCGGACGCCTTCAAATTTATTATTTAGTTTTTCGTCAAGGCTGACCTTTTATTTTTTTAATTTTTTTGTTCTTTTGAGACAGGGTTTCTCTGTGTAGCTCTGGCTGTCCTGGAACTCACTTTGTAGACCAGGCTGGCCTTGAACTCAGAAATCCACCTGCCTCTGCCTCCTAAGTGCTGGGATTAAAGGCGTGCGCCACCACATCCAGTTAAAGGCTGATCTTTTAACTCCTGATCCCGCCACTATTTGTTATGTACTGGTACTGTGCAGGCGTGCCCCACCATGCCAGGCTTAAAACTTCCAATTTCATTGAGAACAGTAAAGATGAGGAATTCCCCTTCAAAGTGTTCATGGCAGAATTTAAACTCTTCCATTTGTTTTGAAACTCGAGCCAGTTTTCATATCTGCTTATCATGGTCTATAACCTTCCTATGAACAAAGCACAATGATACATATAAAACTATCACTTTAAACATGGTATGCTAACTCAAAATTTAAAAGAATTAAAAATAAAAAAATAAAAAAGGCAAAGCAGCTACACCAAGTCCTGCGTAGCAGGTTAGGATTCAGTAGTTTTGAAGGTTCCCAGGAGAACTGGGGGGCTAGCCGACTCTGTAGAGTATCAAAGCTGACAGCAGCTGACTGGCCCTCTGAGCACCTACCTTCTTAGAGAGAGGAACACTGCTGCCAGGCCTAACAAGCCTCCGTTTCTTACAGGTCAGTACAGGCCGGGTTCGGGCTGCGACACACGTGCCATCAGATGAAGAAACTAAATTCAGCCGTTGCTTTTTATGTAATTGTTCCTCAGCATCAGAGCTGTCACCTGGAACTTGGTCTGCCAGGACAGGCTGAAGACTACAAAAGGGGAGGAAGATACTTACTCTTCAGAACACAGAGGAAACAAAGCCTGTAATGTGGGCTCCATCTCCTGACTTTCAAATGTTCACAGACACAAACAGGTCAACTCTGGATAACAATGCACATTAATCTAAGTGTGTTAACACTTCCTCTATGCTTAGTCAGGAGGCTGTCAGTGCACAGTATCTATTATGTCTGCAAAGTGCAAAGGTCAATTTTCTTCCGTAATACAAATGTGACTAACAAAATGTAAGAAAACAATTTTGCAAATATTACTGAGCAGTCTTAAAGACAGTTCTATGAATAATGAATTCTAAGGATAATATATATTCATATGCTCATGGAACCTATTAAGAACCTTCAAATAATTTGTAGGACTTTGTTTTATTCCATGGCCAGTCCCTTTTAGACAATGGTAGGTACAAGGGATTGCATGAACATACTAAATAAAGTATATTTGGCATAGTATAAAACATATAAAGTATGAATGAGTGGTAGGGTTTTTCCAGTCTTGTCTGGGAATAACTAGGGGCTACAAATTCAACATTTATATGAGTATTAAGTTTGAGAAGTAGAAGAGATAAAACATTACCTGTTAACAACTCCATTGACAGGTCTCAGTGCTCCACATGATTTGGTAGACAATGACTCTGTAATATTACTAACAGGGATACCATGGTTTTCTGATGGCTGAGAAACAGACTCAATCTGAGTAAAGGAAAGAGACAAAACACATTAATATTTATCTCAGCAGAGCCAGATGGTGGTAGTGCATGACTTTAATCCCAGCACTTGGGAGGCGGAGGCAGAGGCAGAGGCGGATAGATCTGAGTTTAAGGCCTCCCTGGTCTACAGAAGGAGTCCCAAAACAGCCAAGGCTACACGAAACCCTGTCTCGAAACAAACAAAACCAAACCCCATTTATCCCAGCATCACCACTTCACTGAAATTTCTGACAGTGAACTTCAAAACCAAACCAAACCAAACCATGACGGGAATAAAGTAATCAAGAAAATTAGCTCTGGAGAAAAAAGGAACCCAAAAGGAAATTTCAGTATTTTTAACGTTAGATGCTATAAAAATTTGTTTTTCAAAAACTGTTATTTTATTTCATAGTGCTGGGAATCAAAAACAGTGCCCAGAACATGTCTGACAAATGCTGTAACACAGATCTAGGATCCTCAGTTGTATTTTATTTTAAAATAGTTCTATGTGGGGATGTATGGATGGACACAACACCCCCCCCCCCACACACACACACACACACGCGGCGCACATCTGGCTTCCCCCCCACAGAGACAGGGCGCCTCTATGTAGCCCTGGCTATCCTTGACCTTTAATACACCAGACTGGCCTTGAATTCAAAGATCTGCCTACCTCTGTCTGAGTGCTACTACCCAGATTACACACATTATTTTTTGACAAAAAACTAAATTAAAATCTCAAATGATGACTGGGGAGATGGATTAGTTAGTAAAGTGCTGGCCAAATATGTGATAACCTGAGTTCAGATCCCTGAACAAACACTAAGCTCAAGTAGTTCTCATAAAGAAGGTAAGTGCAGAGACTAGAGACCCACACCCTTAATGCCAGCACTTACACAATAAAACATTAACTCAAACCAAACAACCAAACCAAACCAAACAAACAACCCCCCACCCCCACCCCACAAATCAAGAAAAGACTATTTACTACTCTTACAGTGTAGCACTCATATCTAGTGTCTCACAACTACTTGTAATTACAGACTCAGGGAATTTGACTCCCTCTTCTGACCTCTGTAGGCACTGCACTGATGTGAAAAACCGCACTCAAGACACAAACATATACACATAATTGAAAATAAAAAAACAGAAATAAGAGGCTAGAGAGATAATTCAGAATTAAGATTATTGAATGTTCTTTTAGAGGACCGAAATTTGATTCCCGGCATACACATGTCAACTCAAATCATCTATAGCACTAATTCCAGGAGATCCTATGCTCTCTTTTGGTCTACGTAAGTAACAGAAACTCATGTGGTGCACAGAATTACATGGATGAAAAATACTCATATACATAAAAACATTAAAATCACACCCTAGAAATGTGGGTAATGTGAATATAGTTGGAAAGACAGACAGGCAGATTCTTGGAGCATGCTGTTCTGCCAGCCTAGCTCAATCAGCTGAGTGCCAATCCACTGAGAGACACTATCTCCAGAAAGAAACATAGTTACTAGGACATCCGATGTTGCCTCCTGCCTCAGCACTTATATGCATACACATATGCACCCACCTGCACACATACATACAAATTTTTCTTTCTCTTTTTTTTTTTCGAGACAGGGTTTCTCTGTATAGCCCTGGCTGTCCTGGAACTCACTCTAGACCAGGCTGGCCTCGAACTCAGAAATCCGCCTGCCTCTGCCTCCCGAGTGCTGGGATTACATACACACAAATTTCAAATGAATGTAATCATCTCCTAATGTTTTATTTTCTATCTGTTTCTATGGATCAAACCCAGAACCTTGTGCATGATAGACTAACAATTACCTTTGGAGAAATCAAATATATATTTAGGATACAAATAAGGGAGCTCTTTAAGGAAACTCCATTAAATATAAAACAAATTTTATATTTACAGGTTATATATACCTCAAGAAAGGTGAGAGAGCTAGGAGTATGGTGATAATCCCATCATCTAGGAGGTAAAAGCAGGAGAGAAAACCAAGTGGAGGTTGGAGTGAGGAGTGAGTAGATCTGTTGTCAATCATATCTTTGAATTATAGGCAATAAAGACAGGAATACAAATAATAATTGATTCTGGAGTTGCAGGGAAAAAAAACCACATAAATACAGTGATTGTAGTTTGATTCTTTACACTCAGAATTAGCTCTGGGGTATTCTGAATTTCTTTTAATTTCTAAGATGCACTTAATAGATAGATCAATGATCCAAGGTAGCAGGGTTCCCAACCCACTCCCACTGCTATAGATTAGTATATCTAATCCAGTGTTTTTCAACCTGTAAGAGCCCTTTGGGGGTAGAACAACCCTTCCACGGGGGTCACCCCTAAAAACTATTGGAAAACATATATTTACATTATGATTAAAAATAGTAGTGAAGTTACAGTTATGAAGTAGCAACAAAAATAATTTTATGGTTGGTTGCTCCATAAAAAAAAGAGCACTGGTTGCTCTCCTATAGGGCATGAGTTCTCATATGGTGGCTAACAGTTCTCATATGGTTTTAACTATGGTTACAACGGATGTGACACATTTTTCTTGTCTCTGTGAGTACGTAACACATGTGTTAAACAAACATACATGCAAACAAAACTACGCACATAAATAATTATGATTTAAAAATAACATAAAAATCATAAGAGTATTAGAGAACTATTTTAAAATTTCCTTTACAACTGGGTAACTATATGTTGCATGGTGACATAGCCTATAATCCAAGCATCAGGGAAGCAGAGGCAGAAATATCAAGAGGTCAAGCCATACTGAACTACAGTCAAACCAGGTCACAAGAAAAAAACCAGATATGCCCAAATAGTCTCTGAAATGCTTGTGAAGATTTACTATCTACAAGGTATCTGAAAAAGTACAAATATTATAGCAAGAAAAAGTAATGGGAATTGACAGCACAGGCCTGTGCAGCATGGGGAAGGGATGAGAGGACCAGGAGTTCAAGGGCATCCTCAGCTCTATGAAACCCAGTCCCTACCACCCGATCCCACTCTCTAAACCCAAACAAAACAAATATGGGGCAGGGGCACCATGAAACACATGAGAAAAATTTAAGGTTTAGGTTAGTATTAACTAGAGGATGTATGACTGTTTGGTTTAGTAAACTATTTGTGGGTATGTACAAACAGGCAATTTCATATCCATTTAAAACATAGCCACACATGGTGTTGTGAGGCAGAAATAGGAAGATTTCAAGCTACAGGTTAGCCAGAATTACTACATAGGAATTGGAGCCCAGCTTATGTTAAAAATCTGGTCTCAGGCCAGATGGTGGTGGTGGTGGCGGTGGCGGTGCATGCCTTTAATCCCAGCACTTGGGAGGCAGAGGCAGAGGCAGGCGGATTT
>NC_034603.1:71764608-71791139 GCF_900095145.1 Mus pahari
CAGGCCAGCCTGGTTTACAAAGTGAGTTCCAGGACAGCCAGGGCTACACAGAGAAACCCTGTCTCAAAAAAAAAAAAAAAAAAAAAAAAAAACCCACAAAGCTTTATTTAGGACCTATCAAATTAAAGGTCAATATAAACTATTATGTCTAAAATGGCTCTGTTTAGAGCCCACAGCCAGGGAGCACTTCCTGCATCTGTGTGATGAGCTCACTGTGGGTTTTGTGGTTTTACCCTTTATAAGCTGACAGAAAAAGATGTTTGAGTCGTACGTAGCCTCTGCCCTGAATTCTGAATTACTGCCCCTGTGTGTTCAATAAACCAACCCTGTCTATCTGAGATCAGTGTTTGTGTGATCTGTGGTGTGACTCTTGCACCCCAAGAGTTACCATTCTTAACAAAAATCTTATTACAAAACACATTTACAAAAATTACAGAAAGAATCTTCTCTAAAGGGATAGTAAGGAAGTAAAATCACAGGTAATCTTATCATTCAGCAAATTTCTGCTCAGCAGCTACTTTTAATTTTGATATCTACAGATATACATATTTAAATACAAAACTGTTTTTTCTCTGATGTAACAGACAGGTGTTGTTATAAAATAACAGTAATGAAATTCAGATGTGTTATACTTTAATATGGATTTTAATTTTCACAAAGGAAGGTACATTTCAAATTATTTTATTCACAAATATGTGAAGTCAACCACAGTTACTTAAACAAATTCATAATACCTTAAGACAAAAGGAACACACTCAATCCTGTAGTCTAAAAGCTTCAAAGATGGTAACAAATATTTCATAAACAATCCTGATACACTTTAGGCTTGATCACTTTTGCTGCAGTGGTTTATCTCACTAGTGCTCTCAGAAAATGAAAGCACAATTCAAACATCTTCAATACCCCCAATAAGAAAGTATAAAAAGAAGCTGGGTGTAGGGGCATACACTTTTTTCTCCTTTGTTTGATTGAACTCAAATCTGTCTGGTTCTTTTGGGATTAAAGGCACCTGCCACCACAGCCCCTGTGAGCAGACAGATCTCTAGAGTTTGACACTAGTCTGATCTATAGAGCAGGCTTCAGACCAGCCAGGGCTACATACTAAGACCCTTTCTTAAAAAAAGAAACTATAAAAAGAGCCAAATATTCAGACTTAATTACCCAGTGAGTAGGCATTATCACTGAAGCTTCCGAGAGGTTTTTAAAATTTAAATATTCAGATGAACTTTTGTTTGTTTGTTTGTAGACAGGGTTTCTCTGTGTAGCCCCGGCTGTCCTTGAACTCAGAAATCCGCATGCCTCTGCCTCCAAAGTTCCGGGGATTTATATAGCTCACAGTTAGAGAAAAGCATAGAAAAGTTAAGGTGGCAGACAAAATACATTCATAATCCTCATCTGTCTAAAGCAGGGCCATAAAGGATTGCCTTTGGAGTAATTGTGAGAATTAGAGGTAATGAGGGATACTGTAAATGTTTTCTTTCTTTTATTCAAAGAATCCAGTATAAGGCATAAAATAATTAACACAGTGATAGAAAAGGCAGGCACTGGAATTAATAATTTGCTGATAGAAAAGGCAGGGACTGGAATTAATAATTTGCCCTCTTAGCCAATCCAAAGAAATGCAACAAAAGGTCTTGAAGAAAAATCCTATTAAGTAGAGGTTTTATAGGGCATATTGGGGGCGGGGACAAGGAAGGATCTAAGAACTAGTGTCCTGAGAAATATGTTTAGAATCTTAGCATCTGGAAAGTTAAGGGGGAAGAACTGTTTGGAATTCAAGGTTGGTGTGGCCAAAACAATATGAAAACAAAACCAGTCACTCAATTATCACCATACCATATCTTCTTGAAATATCATTTTCTTATACACATAATTTTTGTTTAGCTAAAACATTTAATAGTTTATTTTGGGTTAGTTATTCCCTGACAAACATCAAAATTGCAGGGCAAACTGGGTAACAGGGATTTAGTTTTATATTCTAATGAATCACTTCTTAGCTGAAAGCCCCCATCATCTCAATGATACTTAGCTCTCCAACTTTATGTAGGTGCAGGGGAACTGACCGAAGGTCATCAGGCTTTTGCACCAAGTGCCTTTACCAGCAAAGTCATCTGATATTTAAGATAGTTTTAAATGAAAACAGCAAATATGGTTTGCTACATATAAGGTACATCAGTCATTCCTACAAACTTAGCACTTTAGCCAGGATATTATCCTAAATGGAAATCAAAGACTGTAGAAATTCCACACCCACTGAGTTACTTGTATCAGTTTGAGCATATTTTAAAATGAGGTCACACACCTCACTGCACTTTTACTTTTTGTGGGTTGCTTATGGAGGGAGACACTTATTCATGGCTAACTTCTTTTTATCTGGCTGAGAATGACCTTGAGCTTCTGATACCTCACAGTGTAGTGAGAGCAGGATTGTAGCACCATGTCTGGCTTATATGGTGTTAGGAACTGAACCAGGGGTTTACATCCCTTGAATTACTATTTTCAGAATTTCAAAAGGAATAATGTTTCTATGGATCAATATTTCCCAGCCAGTTTCTATCCCTTTAACTTTACCCTCAAACCTTTGTCAGGCCAAAATACCACCCAATATATTTCTAGTGATGCAAGGAAAAGAAGTTACTCATGACTAACCAAAGGTAAGAAGATAGCTATTCTGAACTATTGAAGAGCTGACATTTTCAGCATACTTCTTTTCTGAGAAAGAAAATTAATAGTAGTTCACTTGTTCTTTATATCGCTTCTTTAAAGTAGGATGAGTACAGAAAGGGAAAAGATAACAAATATATAATAATTTAATGACATTATTTATTAATACTCAAAAAAGAAATGTTTTTAATAAACAAAATCCTCAATTTGAATTTAGGAGTAAATAGTCATTTAAACAATATTTACACAAGGAGGATTTTTATTTTTATTTTAGAGACAAAATGTGAGGTAGTAGAGAATGTTTATGAATCTACAACTGAGTTTCTAGGCTATATGAGCTCTTATATCTCAAAACAATAACAAACATACACATACCAACAACAAAAGTGTACAAATACCTATTTGTGTACAAAACAAAAAACAAAAACAAAAACAAACCACCAATAAAAAGATAACCCAAAAGTAAAGGTAGATGGGAAAGGAGCTAAAAAGAAAGAGAAAAATTGAAAGTCTATCTTTTAGAACCATATTACTGTTTCCTTAACCCCTCCATTCCCCAAAAGACCCCCCAACCATTTTGTGGGTGACTATGGTAAGTGGAATACAATATTTGAAAACAAATACAACGCTATCACAAAAAACATTAACTACCAAAAAGGACATAAGGAAGGCAATGTATGGCGGCACATGCCTTTAATCCCAGTACTATGAGATAGAGGCAGGCAGATCTTTTGAGAGTTCTAGGCTAGCCTATCTACACAGTGAGTTCTAAAACAGCCAGTGCAGTGTAGAGAGAGACTTCATATCAAAGCAAAACAAAACCCCACCAAAGAAACAGGCAAACCAATAAACCCACAAGGGAAAACAAACCAAACAAAACCCCTAAAATTTCAGAAAGCAGTTTAGACTATACAATAGCATTAACACTCTATTCTATACATGAACACTGTATTCTAGGTTAGTAAATTTGTTTCTCGTATGATCTAGTAATCATAAAACTCTCTACATAGGTATTGTATTGAATACATAATTACCGCTAAATGTGGTGGCACACATCTTTCTAGCTACAGCACTCAGAAGGCAGAGTTAAAAGGATTGCTGTGAACTGGAGGTCAGCCTTGGAAAGCAATACCAAGTATCAAACAAAAACAAACAATTAACTATCTATGACAAAGTGAAAATTATTATGATCACCTGTTAGTAATTCATGGGTTGGATTGAGACAGGATTTTACAATGTTGTTTTTCATCGTTAGACGATCTTATGTGTATGAGTATTTTGCCTGCGTGTATACATGTGTGACTCATGATGTGGGTGCTGAGAACTGAACGCAAGTCCTCTGCAAGCGCAACACGTGCTCTTACCTCCTGAACATCTCTCTCTAGGTCCTAGTCTCAAACTCTTCATTTTTCCAAAGCCAGAATAGTACTGCTTGGGTTGTTCCAACTAATGATTTTTAAAACATACAAATGAGCAAACAATAAAATAAAAATAGATGTAGTAAAGATGTATGAACAACAGCAGTTGACTTTCCTGGCTACATCTATTGGGAAATCTTATAACCAATGATACAGAGAGCAATGACTATAACCAGTGCACGTGGCTCCAGATCTTGGTCTCTAGACACTGTTTTCCAAGGTAAACAAGTGGGGCTGGTGAGATGGCTCAGTGGGTAAAAGCACCCGACTATTCTTCCGAAGGCCCGGAGTTCAAATTCCAGCAACCACATGGTGGCTCATAACCATCTGTAAGAAGATCTGACGCCTTCTTCTGGAGTGTCTGATGATAGCTACAGTGTACTTACATATAATAAATAAATAAATCTTTAAAAAAAAAAAAAAAAAGTAAGCAAGTAAAAATGCCTCAGGAGCCAATCTGAGGGAGTTCCCAATGCCATAATTAGGTATTCAATCAACTGATTCTAAACCCATATAAAATAAGATTAGTGGTAATCCTGAAATGAATAACCAAATCAAGAGCTGTGCAGATAGTAGGTTCAGTATATAAAACACTTGTCAAGCAAGAATGAAGACTTTACTTTACATTCCCAGTGCTTACATAAATCATGGGCTAGAGTGGCAGTCCTATAATCCCAGAGCTAGGGGAGCAGAGACAAGGGAGCCCCCAGAGCAAGCTATCTAGCTAGACTAACTGACAAACTCTGAGCAATAATGGGAGGTTCAATAATATAAAAGATGGAAAGCAAACAAGAAAACATACATTCTAACATGCTAAATAAACAAAATAATTCAATGAAAAGGACATTATTGAATGTTATGGAGTTCCTGTAATCACAGCACTTTGGCAGCTGAAGTAGCAGGACTTAAAATCTGTTGCTTAACATGACCTAAACAGCTATAACATGTTTGAAGACAAAACAATTTGAAAAATTTCTTTACAGATTTCTTCAAATAAGGGTTATTATATACACACATAAATTACCTAATGTAGTGGTAAATCGTTTTTTGAAAGATTAAAGTCATTATAGGTGCCTGCATAAGTTAATTTGTATCATAATGAGTAGTGGCCACAGAAGCTTTAGATCCTCTGGAACTTAAGTTGGAAGGGGTTGTGCTGATGTAGGTTGATAGGAACTGAGCCAGGGTCTTCTGCAAGAGCTTTAAGTTCTCTTAACCACTTAACCATCTTTCCAAGCCCAGGCCTTTATTATCTTTTTCTTTTAGTTTTTCCAGACAGGGTTTCTTTGTATAGCTCTGGCTGTCCTGGAACTCACTCTGTAGACCAGGCTGGCCTCGAACTCAGAAATCCGCCTGCCCCTGCCTCCTGAGTGCTGGGATTAAAGGCGTGTGCCACCACGCCCGACTGCCTGGCTATTTTCTTTTCTTTTTTTGGCCTGGCTATTTTCTTAATGAAAACCTTGTGATATAGGTATGCGAAATCCTTCTTCAGAATATTCCATATTTTCAAGTATTCTAGGTTTTGTTTTTAATGATAAATTAATTTTTATGTATCAAATAAAAGTTACCAAATCCAGGGACTCATGTCAAGTTTAGGCAAGCATTCTACCATTGAACCACATCCCTCACCCCCAATGAATTATCCTATCATTTGATGATTTGATAAAAAGTAATTGAATAAACGCATGTGCCATTCTCTGTGCTCTTTTTTTTTTTTTTTAAATTTGGAAATAGTCTCAAGCATCCCAGGTTAGCTTGACTATATAATCAAGACTGATGTTGAACTCCTGATCTTCTGCTCCAACTTAACATGTGATGTTATTACAGGTATGTGCTATGATATACTCAGCTTTATGTCTCTTTCTCTCTCTGGTTTTTTGAAAGAGTTTCTTTGGGTAGCTCTAGTTCAGCATCAGAGCTCTGCCTGCTTCTCCCTCTTGAGTGCTGGAAATAAAGGCATATACTACCACCACCCAGGTTTATGTTTCTTCTGATGGTTCATTATTCAACTCTTGCTGTCAATAAACTGAAATGAAAATGAATTTTAATACATTGATTTTTTTTTAAATTTATTTATTTATTATATGTAAGTACACTGTAGCTGTCTTCAGACACTCCAGAAGAGGGCGTCAGATCTTGTTACGGATGGTTATGAGCCACCATGTGGTTGCTGGGATTTGAACTCTGGACCTTCAGAAGAGCAGTCGGGTGCTCTTACCCATTGAGCCATCTCACCAGCCCACATTGATCTTTTATATTAAGACTTTTACATACAAAAGGTCTAATGGCTTTATAAAGTTTTCAAGTCAGTTTTGCCTTTGTCTTTCCTAATTTGAATGCTTTATATTCTACCTATGACAAAATACAATGCCTTTGCAATAGTTCTTCTACACAGGCGAAAATGCACTGTTTTACCAAGTAGCATTGACATTAAATACACACTTTCTGAGAACACTTCTAGTCACAGTTCGCTGACAACTTTTTTTTCTTTTGGTTTTTCGAGACAGGGTTTCTCTGTATAGCCCTTGGCTGTCCTGGAACTCACTTTGTAGACCAGGCTGGCCTCTAACTCAGAAATCCGCCTGCCTCTGCCTCCCGAGTGCTGGGATTAAAGGCGTGCGCCACCTCGCCCGGCGCTGACAACTTTTGTAAGCATCTTAAATTTCATTTATTTGTGTGTAGGATGATGCATAACAATGGTACATATGTGGAAAGCCGTAAGGATAACCTGTGAGGGTTTTCTTTTCTTTTCTTCTACCATGTGAGTCCCAAGAACTGAATTCAGGTCATCAGGCTCAATGGCAAGCATTCTTCCTGACTGAGCCTCCACTCAAGGCCTGGATTGTTTTCTAACACAGGCTATCATATCGCTCTAGTTGGCCCCCAACTCTAATGATGCATCAGTAGAAACCATTTTGTTGTTTATGACACATGCTTTTATAAGCATTCATTTGATTTGCTACTATGCTGTGGAGTTTTTTGTTTGTTTGTATGTTCAGAAGGAACAGTAATAGAAATTTTTCCTTCTACCTTTTTTTTCAGATTTTGGGTACACTGGACTTATCAAATTAGTTTTACAAGGCCCGAAAATACAAATTCATTTTTTAAAACAAACAATATGGCAATTCACCATTTATAATTGGCTCAATGTAACCACAAATCCCACCTCAACAGATTGAGTCAAATAAAATGAACAGAAAATAGGCGAACATATCTGTAGTGAACATTCACAGACTTTCTCGGTTGTTATGCCCCCCAAAGTACTGTGTAGCTCCATATAATGTATGTTACATATGTTATTAAGAGACAAAAACATATGGAGGTACTTATAAGTTATATGCAAACATTACTATCTTCTCTTCAGAAACTGATAGGAATGGATAAAAGAAGGGAAGATCAAAGGATAACCAGGAATGACTGTATTGGTGAATCTCAGTAGTCTGTATCTCTTAAAAGAATCTGAATTTTTTTATCTATGTAGCCAAAGCAAGTCGCATTAAGACGTTTATAAAACTGTTATTTGTGAAATCTGTAATGACAGTCCTTATTCATGTTGGCAATATTTACCTTTTCTCTTTTGTATTGGTAATGATTTATTAACTTTCTATCTTTCCAAAAGACAGACTTCACTTTTGATTTTTATTGTTTATCTTGTTTTGCCCTTCTTTTTTTAGTATTACTATGTATTCATGTTGTTTTATGTGTATAAATGTCTTGCTTCCATGTCTGTAAACCATGTGCAGGCACTGCTTGCACAGACTAGAAGGCACCAGATCCCCTCAGAATGGAGTTATAAGTAGTTAGTTGTGAGCCACCATATAGATGCTGGGAATTGATTGGGAGAGCAGCTGTGTCCTAACCACTAAGCCATCTCTCCAGACCTAAAGATAAGGGTTTTTGTGGGCTAGATAGGCCTATGTATGAGGAATGGTACAAATTAGGCTAACTAGTGTCTCCATTCCCGGAAATAGGGTCCTAGATTACAAAAAGGAGAAAACTTATCGAGCACCAGCATTTATGCCTCCGGCTTCTTGACCGCTGATGTGTAACTACCCCCATCAAAAGCTCCCTGGCTCCCCGCCGTGACCTACTGCCTCCTGGAACCGCGAATAGTCTTCTCATCAGGTTATCTGATCACAGCAACAGAAAGAGTAAGAGTTCAAAGGGAGCCCAGGAACGCTTGCAAGACCCAGTCTCAGTTCTAGCAACCAGAACCAAACCCAACAGAGCTACATAAAGACCCTTCCAGAACTCAAATATCTCTATCTAAATTCTTACTGGTTTCCACCAAATTTCAAGTTAACACTAATAATAGAACATAAACAGCAAAGTCTTTTGATGCAGATAAAGCAAACTGCTTTTCACTTATAACAACAAAAACACCACCACCAATCAAGACTTTATGTTCATCTCTTTAAAAAAAAAAAAAAAAGCCAGTACTTTTTAAAGGAAAAATTGAAAAGTGAAAAATGAGTACTCTTAGAATCCAGATTGAAATTGTGCCAAGAGAAAGGAAAAAGGATAAAGAAAAGATTTGAGCTAGAAGTATAAATTGAAGATTATTAAGATACTTTTATTCTCATTATAAAATAAAAATCATTCACAAAAGCATGGTAAAAATATCTGATCCAAAAAAAAATTCCCTTTGTTCTTTTTATTTGTTGAGAATTTTTTGTACAAAGTGTTTTGATACTTGCACTCACTCATTTCATCTCCTCCCCTCCTGCCATGTCCAACTTTGTGTCTTTATTTAAAAAAAAAAAAAAAAGCACCCCGGGAGCCACAAGTAGAGGAGGATCTCTGTGTGTTAAAGGCCATCATGGATTACATAGCGAGTTCTAGGACAGCCAGGACTATATAAGATAGATCATGTCTCAAGACCCCTCCCCCCAAAGCCTAATTGTGCTGTCTATATATTCTTGCACATGTGGTCTTCCACTGGAAAAAACCGAACCTCCCCTCAGCAGCTATTAGTCGGCAGTAGCTCCTTGGGTATAGGGATAGGATTTTGTGTACAACTTCCTCTTCTATGCTGGTATTTTTGTCTGGGTAGAGTTTGTACACATCCTGTGCATACTGTCATAACCATTTTAAGTTTACAAGTGCAGCTGCCCTGCTGTGACTGGAGGACTGGTTTCCTAGTTGCTACCCACCATCTCTGGCTCTTATAACCTTTATACACTTCTTCCCCAAGAATCTGTTTTTCTGAGCCTTTGGGGACAGGTGTGTGTGTGTGTGTGTGTGTGTGTGTACAACACAGATGTCCCACTGAAGACTAAGCACTCCTAATTCAACTTTTAATGCTTTGTTTTGGTTTTGTTTTTAAATATTTGAGACAGGGTTCCATATTTTCTAACCTTGATTCAGTTCACTAGGTAGCAAACCATTACCAATATTCGGACACTCTTCCTAAGCTGTAGGGTTACAGGTGAGCACTACCACACCTGCCTTATGCGTGCTAAGAATTGAACCAGAGCTTTGCACATAACAGACAAGCCCTCTGTCTCAAAACTTTATTCTCTCTGTCTTATGCAAAATGTGGCTGTCCCTTTGCATCAACTAGTTTAAGAGCCTGCCCCCCCCCCATATTGGTCCAGAAAAGATATCCTACTAAAACTGTATGAGTGTGTTACACCTATGTGCCCTGATTCAACCACTACTGTGTAGCTTTATATGTGGCTGTAGTTTCTTGACCTATTATTAAGAGCTACCTTTTTTCTTTCCCCCTTTTCTATCTTTTATACTTACCAATTTATCTCTCCCATGATCTGTCTTCACCTCAGAACTAAGTGAAAGTAAGTCTGTTGTATGATCTGGGAAAGGTGCCTCCCCAAGGACTATCAACCCCTGTAGGACAAAGAGTAGAAAAACAGTGTGAGTGGTATAAACTACCAAGTTTAAGAATTAATCTCAAATTGGTTGGGGCTCAGAGTTTGCTAACCAGAGGCCTTTCCCTTATCCTATGGCTCAAAACTAGCCTGAAAAGCAGCAGCGCTACAGCACTTGTATTCATTTGGGCAAGACCCTGGATTCTCTTTCGCTTGTTTGTTGTGTGTTCCAAGACAGGGTTTCTCTGTGTAGCCTTGGCTGTCCTCAAACTCAGATCCACCTGCTTCTCCCCACTACCCCCTTGAGGGTTCAAAGGTGAGCACCATCACCCAGTCAAGGTCCTGGATTCTAACCCTATCAAAAGGCTTCAACAGCTGAGGAGTGGCACAATTTCAGTAAGATGTTAGGATTCAAAACTGAGCCAGAGGGATGGCTCAGGAAGTAGAGGAGCTTGCTGCTATGCCCATAATATACACAGTGAAGGGGTAAAGCTGAATCTTTGAGTTGTCTTTTTGCGTACAAGTTCTCTGCAGCATGTGTGTAAACGCTCATTATTAAATATAAATTTAAAAGACAGATTTGGACACTCCATCCACTTTTTTTTTTTCACCTTAATTCACCTACATAGCTTATCTTATATGTCATTCTTTTATTCTGACCTAAGAGACCTAGAATCTTAATCAATTAGGGTATTTTATTCTAACTGATATATTATAAACTACACTTTATTAGATTAATATCATTAATGGAAGGGTTTCCGTTATATGTGTATAAACAATTACCAAGCTGGGCTGAAGGGATGGCTCAGCGATTAAGAGCACTGACTACTTTTGCAGACGTCCCGAGTTCAATTCCTGTTTTTGGTGTGTCTGAAGACAGCAACAGTACACTCACATACATGAATGAATGAATGAATGAATGAATCTTAAGGGAAAAAAAAAGTCCCCATGTATTCTCCTTGCAAGAGAGGTATCTGAATATACTAGAATGGGACTAGGGACACACTAGATAAAAAGTAAAGACTCCTAAGAAAAAAAGAGAGATCAGTAATTCATACGGGAGAAACATTTACCTCTGGAGAAATGGGATTCCACACTAAGTTGATACTAAAAATTTATTAGTTCAAAAATCCCATGCTCAGTACATTAAGGATATAGTTCAGTAGTGTAGTTAGTCTGTGCTTAGTGTGAGGGTCTCTAAGTTCAATCTCCAGTACATGAAAAAAGTCCATTATGAAACCACAAAAGCAGATATTTGAAAACACTATCATAAGTGTATGTATAAACAATCATTTTCAAATTTAATAAAAAGTAGCATACTTTAAAAGTTTCTCCATTAAAAAAAACTTCAATCTGAATTTGGTGCCTCATACCCAACATCACAGCATTGAGGAAGATGAGGACAGAGGAAGGCCACAGATCCAAGGTCACTTTTCTGGCCCATAATACAACTGTCTCAAAAAACCCCCAAAATCTTGAAAATATTTTCCTCCTTAATTTAGTAAGCATAAAATTGACCTCCTAAACCTTACCATTTAAAAGTAAAAGCTTTTTGTAAAGAGCAGAGTTCTTGTGCATTGTTTCTGAAAATTTTCCATCTAAACTGGACATGATGGTAATGTCGGAACTTGGACAGAGTGACAAAATCATTAGGAGTTCCAGTTCAAGGCCAATTTGGGATATATGAGACCCAACTCAGAAAACAAACAAATGAAGACTGAAGTATTTGGAGTAGAGATCAATAGTCAAATCAAGACAAGGCTTTGAAATACAGACTATGCTGGTTCTAAAAGTATAATCAGCCTTCAAAGGGCTGGGATTAAAGGTATGCACCATCACAGCCATCTAGGTGGAGTTCTGCTTTTAAAGACTGTCTCCGATCATAGATCCACTCTACTGGATCACTCTTGAGAAGCTCAAGCTTCCCTACTCAAGTTAAGACAAACCAGAATCCACTACAAACTAAAATCTCAAGAACCAAGATAGATGAGACAAAATTTTCCATGACACCTAATAACACAGATAAGATGGGAAGCAAAATTGGCTTACAGTTTAAAAATAAAATTAAATCTTCCTTCCATCTTTGTATTAAAATCGGTGTGTGCATGTGTTCGTGGATAGCCCAGGATGGCCTCAAATTTGAGGCAATTGTTTGTTTGTTTTTTCAAGAGGGTTTCTCTGTATAACCCTGGCTGTCCTCGAACTCAGAAATCCACCTGCCTCTGCCTCCCAAGTGCTGGGATTAAAGGCGTGCACCACCAGTACCCGGATTGAGGCAATTTTCGTGCCTCAGCCTCTTAAGTACTAGAATTACAGGCCTAAATCAATACACCTGGCTTAGCTCTTTTTGTATCCAGATTTCAATGCTTTTAGTTTTTATTTTTCCACCGAGACAGTTTCTCTATGTAGCCTTGGCTACTCACTCTGGAGAGGGAGGGGGAGAGAGAGAGAGAAGGGGGAGGTGAGAGAGAGAGAGAGAGAGAGAGAGAGAGAGAGAGAGAAGAAAATATTTAAAGACTTTAAATTTATCTGTTGTTAACCTCTAGCCAGAGATTTTACTCTGAAGCTTAGATGAACATACAAGAACTTCTATACTATTGCTGTTACATCTCCTATCCTAGCTTCTCTAAAAAGTATTTTACCTGAAAACTATCTTAGCACTTCTCTATGGAACCTCACCTGAAACTTTATGATTGAAAAAACATTGTTTTTCCCTTTCTAAGACAAAAAAATCTTATGAAAAGGAGGGAGAGGGAGCCAACTATCAGACCTAAAAAAATTCAAACAGTAGCATAAGCATGCCTAAGACTCCGAGTACAATACACACAGTAACTTGGGCTGCACTCAGCAGGTAGAAGCAAGAAAATAAGTTGTTCAAGGTCCTCCTTGGCTACAAGTTAAATGCAAGACTGTTTCCCAAACAAAAATAATGACACCACAGCATATAAAAGAGGAGGAGGCCACAATCAGATGTTGTACTTTTGTCAGAGAACAACAACAACCAAATCTTATTTCCAAAGGGAACTTTTGGGACTATGAAGTACATTGAGTCTTAGAAGGTAACAGCTAACTTTTGAGAGAACAGAAATTGGTGTCTGGATCCCAAAACGCTGGTGGGGGCTAGAAGCAACGACAATTGCAAAAGTAGTCCTCAAATGATTCCTTTTTTGGGGAAATAGATTACTTGAAAACTTTAATAATTTTTAAAATTTATTTTTATTTTATGTGTACAGGTGGGTGTTTTGCTTGAATCTATGTCTATATACCACTTGAGTACAATGCCTTTGGAAGGTATTTGATGCCTTGGGACTGGAGGTATAAATGGCTGTGGGCTCCTATGTGGGTGCTGGGAATCAAAATCTAGGGAGTGTAGTAGTCAATGCTTAACTGCTGAGTGTCTCACCAACCACTGTAATACATTACTTTTAAGAAAGGTAACTCCCAGCACTTGGAAAGCAGAGGCAGGCAGATCTCTGCGAATCTGAGGACTGCCTGGTCTACAGAATTTGTTCCAGGACAGTCAGGGCTACACAGAGAAACCCTCAAAGAGATGGGAAGGGGGAGAGGAAGGAGGAGATTAATGTCAACATATAGCAAAGTAAATCAAGAGTGGTAATGCACACCTCTATAATCTCAGCGACTACAGAGACAGATGGAGGCAGAGAGGAGAATTCCAAGTTTGAGGATAACCTGGGGTACACAGCTGAGTTCCAGCCCAAAGTGTGCTATATAAGTGAAGGACAATGTAAAAACCTAAACACATAACACAATACCACTTTAAAAAGGAAAACTAAATGCCAAATATTATAGCAAACAACTTTAACTTGAGTACTTGTGAGGCAGAGGCAGGAGGATCATTTAAGGGTTACACAGTGAGTTGAAGCAAATTTGAGCTAAATGAGATGTGAGGGAAGGGAGAAGAAAAAATCTGAGCTCTTTAATTGTCTGCCCAAAACTACAAGAAAATTGATGCTAACCTACGGCAAATACTTCCATGACCCCTAATCTACCTAAAGACAAGTTTACAACTCAACAGTCTGGGTACATGGATAGATATAAGCACATAAAGATCAGGAATTCAATCCCCAGAATCAAACTAATTAATTAAAACAAATGTCGATAATAGAAATATTAGTAGAAAAAGGCCTAGCACATATTTTCAAACAAGGACTCCATTATCACAGTGCTATATAAAACCCAAGCTCACATTAATAGGTCACTGGACTAAGTTTAAGGCTTATCCGGTAAGTTGAGATCAGAGTACCCTACAAAATTCATTCTGAGAACCTGAGGCTGTGCAGTTATTTCAAAGTAGGATCTTTGCAGATGACATCAAGTGAAAACATATCCTTTACTGTGGACCATAAATATAATATTCTATATTTTTAGTATTTTAAGAAAAATTTTGTTAGTTATTTTCTTTATTTACATTTCAAATGTTATCCCCTTCCCTAGTTTCCCCCGCAAATCCCCTTTCCCACTGCTCCCCAACCCACCCAGTCCCGCTTCCTGGCCCTGGCATTCCCCTATTCTGGGGAATAGAACCATCACAGGACCAAGGGCCTTGACTCCCATTGATGACCCATGAGGCCATTCTCTGCTACATATGCAGCTAGAGCCCTATGTTCCACCATGTGTTTACTTTATTAGTGGTTTAGTCCCAGGGAGCTCTAGGGTGTACTGGTTAGTTCATACTGTTGTTCCTCCTATGGGGCTGCAAACCTTCAGCTCCTTGGGTACTTTCTCTAGCTCCTTCATTGGAGACCTTATGCTTCATCCAATGGATGACTGTAAGCATCCACTTCTATTTGTCAGGCACTGGCAGAGCCTCTCAGGAGACAGCTTTATCAGGTTCCTGTCAGCAAGCTCTTCTTGGCATTCGAAATAGTGTCTGAGTTTGGTGGTTGTTTATGGGATGAATCCCCAGGTGGGACAGTCTCTGGATGATCATTCCTTCAGTTTCTGCTCTGAACTTTGTCTCTGTAACTCCTTAGTAATTTATTTTTAAACTGTGTATGTGCATGGTATGTATTACTGTACATGCCATACTTAAAGGATACCCTACAAGCTTTACCTGATTCTGCGAGACATAGGATACCAGGTCTGTATGGCAAGTGTCTTTACTCTCTTTGTCATCTTCAGTCTCTAAACAGTAGTACTTTACTAGGAAAATTTGTATATAGAAGTAGCTAGCCACGTGAAGTCAGGCAACAATGAATACTCTGACATTCCAATTTCTAGTGTCCAGAACTTTGAAAAAAACTTGTGCTTATGGTTCTAAGCTATTCAATTTGTGATATTTTCTTATGGCAGCCTAGAAAAGTTCTTCAATCCAGGGGTTGGAGAGGTAAGAACACTGGTTGCTCTTTGAGAGACTTGGGAACATCTCATAGTTCCCACATAGAATCTCACCATCACAAGCTACTTATTTACAAACAAACAACAAAAAAATATAAAATTAGTGATTTTTAATCAGGTAAAAATATTGTATCATAGCATTCCTCCAGACATCATTCAAACAGGAGGATTTTTTTTTAAAATTTATTGCCTCTCATTACAGATGGATGGTTGTGAGCCACCATGTGGTTGCTGGGATTTGAACTCATGACCTCCGGGAGAGCAGTTGGTGCTCTTAACTGCTGAGCCATCTCTCCAGCCAGGATTTTTTTTTTTTTTAAATGCTCTAAAAAGAACTACATTAAAGTATGTGACTAGCCTAATAAGAACTTGGGCTCTTTATCTGTTATTACCCTATCTCCCAGCTTCACCTCATTAGGAGGCATACACAGGAACAGCATGGAGAATCTGAACAAGTATGTAACAGTTAACAACAACAACAACAACAACAACAACAACAACAACAACGTGATAGCTAAAATCAAAAACATTTTTTAAATGATAGGGAAATATGCAAGATATACACACAAGATGACAATGTATAAAAAATTGTTATATGCCTACAAGAAAAAAAGTAGCTTCATAAATATGTATGCTATATACATATACATACACACATCTCTAAACTCTGCATTGGATTAACTTTTGATTTGGGTTAAAAGGAGTTGCCTAGAACATTCTAAACATACTGTTCTTTGATTTTTATATACACTTTCAAAAAGTTTCCTAAAAGTAAAGAATCACTCCGAAGAGAATTATCAATCCTAAGCCATACATTTAGATATGTTAAGATTACATTTTATTTTTACTTTATTTATGTTTGCATGTGCACGCACACGCCTATAAGTACACCAGAGGACAACTCACATGAGTCACTTCCACCATGGAAGTCCTGAAGACTCAATTTGGGTCATCATGCTTGACAACAAGCACCTTAACCCACTAAATTCCCTCACCAGCCCCATACTAACATTTTAAAACACAACATGCAGCTGGAGAGATGGCTCAGTGGTTAAGTGCGCTTACTGCTCTTGCAGAGGATCCAGGTTATATTCCAAGCACAAATATCTGTAATTTGAAGTTCTAGAGAACTTGAAGCTCTCTTCAGACAACAGGTATACATGTGGCTCACATACATACATGCAGGCAAAACACTAATATACATAATACATGTTTTGATATATGCAAAATAAGTGTAGCAATACAATGTAACAACTAGACTCAGTTGTTACTAAGAAACACTCATTCTCAAATATAAAAATGAACACTTATTAGTTGTGAAAGCCCCGACACAGGATAGGCACAGATAATTGCCTCTTTTTGTTTCCATACCACTTGACATTCATGCAACTCATTTAAAATTTTCCTTTGTGAAGACCACTTAAGGAAACTCAAATGTTTGCTACCTCTGGAGATATTTTTTAGTTTTGCTCTAATTAATTTTTTAAAAGATTCATTTATTGTATGGATGTGAGTACACTGTAGCTGTCTTCAGACACACCAGAAGAGGGCAACTGATCCCATTGCAGACAGTTGTGAGCCACCATGTGGTTGCTGGTAACTGACCTCAGGACCTCTGGAAGAGCAGTCAGTGCTCTTAACTGCTAAGCCATTTCTCTGGCCCTTTAATTTTTTAGTTATCTAGGAACAAGTTGCTTAAAAAGGAACATTATAAGCTATGTTTCTAATGAACTTTTGGAGAGCAGAGAAAACTGAGTTCAACTTCCAAAACCCACACTTAAAAATAAATAGAAAATCAAGCAGTCTTCCAATTCTAGAGACACTAGAATGGCAGGGATAGGCAGCCCCTTGCTTAGCCAGCTCCAGGACAATTACCAGTGACTATGGTATCAAAAGAAAAAAGAAAAGATGGGCAGCATCTGAGGAACTCACCTACAGTGTTGCTCTGGCCTGCACATTTGCGGAGGCATGTGTATACACATGCAACACACATATTTTAAATGACTATGTAAGGAGGAGATGTGTACAACTTCAGAATGACAGTACTGCAAAGTAATGCTGTTCACATTATAATACTTTCCCCAGGCCTCGGCCTCCTAAATACACTGACTATAATATAACAATGAGCTATCATTTCCACCTTTTAAGACTTTCAGAGGCACTGAAGATTACACCCATAGAATTTTAAAGAACATTAGGCTTTATCTAAAACTATGCAACAGTCCAGTCATGCAGCTCAACCGCAACTATTTGTTTTATTCATATCTGTGTCACGTGTGTAAGTAATTTCAGAGGAAGTTGTGAAGTACAACATGAATGCTAGATGAGCAGAAAGCACTCCTAACCACTGAGCAATCCCTCCAGTCTGCACCTTGAGCTTTGAAATGTTTGCATGAGACTTAAAAGAGATAATTTTGCTGCTTTGGGTGCTTGCCCCCAAGTCTGTTGTCCTAGGTTGGTTCTCTAGAGTCCCTAATCACAAACTATCTATAAAACATGTTTTGCCAGAACATAAGTACCATGAAAGTAGAATTTTTCTTCTCTAGTATATCCTACCAAAGACCACTGTATGTACATAGTAAGCATCTAGCAGTATAAGGGTTTGTTTCCTATGGATAATTTTCCACAAGTCAAAATCAAAAAGAACAAGACCCTTTTCAAAAATGTCTTTTCAAAAAAGAAAAAAACTGCTCAATGTCACTGTCAAGGTAATTATCAGTCCTCTCAAACAGGATAATCTTTTAATTTAAAAATTTCTTCAAGAAAGAGCTTATCAATAATAGAGAATATCTGATGAAATAAGCAAAATGAAAAAGTAGTAGATATGCCTTTCCCAAATTAAAATAAACAATACAGTCTGTTAATATACTATATGGTTTCTTTTTCTCATTTTGGCCCAGATACCATTTTTTCTAAACATATGTCAGCTGGGGGTTATATTCTACTGTTTCCCGACCTACACTAGTGCCATTAGACTCTTACATTAAACTGTTATACTGAACCATTAAACCATTTATCCTGACATAGTTAAAGAGTTATTGAAAGAATGGGAAGGGATGGGAGGAGAGGATTAACAGAAGCATTCAGACTGGTTAGAATATACCAAAAATTTATTCCTTACCTTATTAGCACGTATCTGTTTGTAAATATCTGTTTGCTGACGAATTCGATATTCCAAATCAGAAACATGGGCCTGAAGCCAGTTCCAGCGGCTGACAATAGCTGCTCGGTCTGCAGCCCATCTCCATTCAGACCTACGTTTCCTACAAAGAAATAAACCGAGTGAAATCCAAGAGCAATTCTAACATATATATAACACATGAGGAGAAGGTTAGTGTGGGGTAGGTTCTTATACAGATGGACTATCATGTAAAGACACACAAAAAAGACAAAGTACACAATCCATAGAAGACATGGGGTTAAGTCACTTTGTATAATTTCCTTCCAAAGTTGCCTAACTAGAGGTGCTAATTGTACCTGACACTGTGACAATGTTCTTCTGAAATTGTGTTAGATTCTCAGGAGATAAAAGGTATTTTCTTTGTTAAAATAGTAGTTTAACAATGTGAGGGTGTGTGTTGTGTGTCCACCTGTCCAACCATCCATCCTTTCTATTTATCTATTTATTTTTATCTATTTTGAGGGAGGGCCTCATTATGTAACTCTGGCTGTCCTGGAACTTCCACCTGCCACTGATTCTCTACTGCCGGGATTAAAGGTATATACCAACATGACCCGCTTAACAATATATTTATTTTTTAATCCTTGAAGAATTAAGAATGACTAAAGAATGGAAATTCAGCAGTTTTTGAATAAAGATCAAAATAGAAAACTTTACAGCAGAGTAGAAACCTTCGTTTTCTTAGCATGTATCATAGCACAAGTTAAAACTATAGAATTCTTACAGATAAAATTCAGAAAGCAATAAATAATCTATATAAATTATAGAATATACTTTTTAGTACTGTGATTCTCAACGGCTACAAATATTTGTTTCTAATCTCAATTAAATTTGGGTTTCTGTTATTGCTGCTGCTGTGGCTTAGCAGATCTCCTGTGTATCTCAGGCTGACCGTAAACTTGCTGTATAGCTAATGATGTCCTTGAATTCCTCATCATCCAGCCTCCATTTCCCCAATGAAAATTATAGGTGTGTGCTACATTGTCTACCTACTTCTTTTTGGGGGGCAGGGGAGGAGAAAGGGGTGGGAATTTAAATTTTATTATTTTATGTGTATGGGTGTTTGCCTGCATGTATGTCTACACATAGTAGGCATGCCTGGTGCTCTTGGAGGCCAGCAGAAGGAGCTGGATCCCTACCATGTGGGTGTTAGGAATCAAAACCAGGTCCTTTTAAGAGTAGCCTGGGCTCTTAATCACTGTGTTACCTCTCTAGAACCTCTCAACTTGGAAGCTGAGACTAGAAATTCAGAAAAATATAATATAAACTTGAATAACCAGATATCAAGACATATATAAAGTGGTAATAATTAAAGCAGTATAAGATAAACAGAAGACCAACAGAACATGATAAAGACTCAAAATTTGTAACTGGATACATGAATTGTCAGCTCCTTATATGGACAAAATTAAAATTACTTTCTTTCTTTGTTATGTCTTACTGGCATTACTGTTGGCTTTTCAATTTGCTTTAACCTTACAGCTAATATGAGTATGTGAGACCTAGACCAGGGAAGAAATTTCAAATAAAACACAGAAACACAATTAAAATTTCAGCAAACAAATGATCTAATGGACAAAGTTAAAAAACAAACACTTGTTAGAGAATGTCTGAATCAAGATTCAGTATCAGGCTTACAACTGTAACCGAACTCCTGTGAAGCTGAGAGACAGAAGGATTACCCTAAGATTGCGGGGCTGTCTAGCCTACAGAGTGAGCTCCTGTCTTTAATACACAGGAATTCTTTTAAAGGAGGACTAAATCAGAACATAAAAGATATTGTTCAAGATTACCATAATAGAAATATTAAATTCAATAAGAAAAACTCAAATATACAAACACATTAAGTCTTTCAAACAGAGTGGAAAAAGTACCATAAAAGGAGGAGTTAGTAGGAAAAACAGAACCCATTTCATATGGCTGGTAACTGTAAAAACTGGTAGAATCATTTTTACAGAGCAATTTGGCTAGGTTTTTAAAAAAAAAGTTCATGCCCAATCACAAAGAAATTATGCTTCTGAGAATATACTTTTATGGGTGCACAAGGAGAACAGGCTCATTATATAATCTAACTCTGCTAAAGAAGGCAAATAAATTAGTTTATTCCTTAAGATATTCCTATAGTAATGAAAATTAAACTAATTAGAGCTCTCTGTATCAATATGACTACATCTCAGAAGACAATGCTAAGAGGAAAATTCACATGAAGTAAAAATTAAGTGTACATGATAGTGCAGGTACACACACACAATGTTAACGGGAAAACATGAAAATTAAAAAAAGAAAACAAACAACAACACCACAAAAGGACTGTTACTATTACTGGTCAAAAAGAATGTATAAAGATGTGCTTGGAGCTAACTAACGTGCAGCTTCAGAGCTGGTGGATTAACAATCTAGGGAGTCTCTGACAATGACCCTGAATTTAGCTTATAAAACAAGTATCTTAGGATACTATCCCAGAACAGCTATCACTTGAAACTGCCCAAAGAAAGGTAAAGTTGGACGGTTTAAGAATTTTTTGTTTACTGTCAAGTGGGTTAGAGGAAAAAAAGGAAAACAGTTTTAAAATCTGCTTGAGAAGATACTGTAGAAAACACATTAAATACAGCCAACCTAATGTCAGTCAGTTCTGGTTTATACACAACATTAATAGGTTTCTTTTTAGTTACCCGACCTTCTGTTTTAATTGTTCTCACAGATTTAGCAGAATATTTCTACATACCTAGAACTAAGGATATTTTACCCAAACCAATACATGAGGAAAAAATGTCATAAACTATAATCATTCTAAAATGATGCTGAATAGTAGCTGTTCTCTTTTTGAAAATTTAAGATTCAACTCAATGTTTCACTAATGTGTTAAATAAACAAGGGATTACTTTTTGCTTTTAGTTCTTACTCTGAGGTTCCTCAAGTATGCTGAAATCATCTTGAATGGTACTCTCAGTAGTAAAAATATTTTGTTAGAAGGAACAATAACCAGAATCATCTCTATTAATGTGAAAATTAGGGTCCTTCTGTTGTAGTAGAAAGTATACATAGATCAAGCTAGGCCTCCAACTCACAGAAGTTTGGCTTGCCTCTGTTGTTGGGGTAGTACGAACACTTTAAAACAGAAAGTGCAGGCTGGTGAGATGGCTCCATGGGTAAGAGCACCCAACTGCTCTTCCAAAGGTGCAGAGTTCAAATCCCAGCAACCACATGGTGGCAACCACATGGTGGCAACCACATGGTGGCTCACAACCATCCTTAACAAGATCTGACTCCCTCTTCTGGAGTATCTGGAGACAGCTTCAGTGTACTTACCTATAATAAATAAATAAATTTAAAAAAACAAAACAAACAAACAAAAAAAACAGAAAGTGCTAAGTGATTTGATTTCTGCTCAGAAAAGTGAGAATTTGCTGTATTACCCAGTTCACTCAATTCATCAGTAGGCCATAAATCCAAAATGAATACTATATCAAAGCTATGCACTTTTTTAAAATCCAAAATGAATACTGTATCAAAGCTATGCACTTTTATACACACCATTGGTGTTTACCAGTACTGCCCAAACCAGCAGAGCAATAAACAGCAGCAGATACTTTTATCTGAAATAATCCACAGCAAAAGTTACTACTGTATCTAAACTTAACAAAACCCAGATTCTGAACTACACTGCAAACACCACCTGGCCCTACTGTTGTTTCTACGTCTTCTAATTTTATTCAGGATGGAAAATTTAGTAAATCCATAAAGAATGAGCTGGATAGGGGCTGGGGAGTTGCCTCAGTGGTAAAGAGCATACCTGTTTCAATTCTCAGCACTCACATGGAGACATGGAAGGCTTACTATCTCCACAGGTATCAGGCTTGTTGTATGTGGTGCACAGACACACAAGCAGGAAAATAATCATAAATATAAAATAATAAAAATAAAAACAAACAAAAAGAACAGATCTATATTATATTTCTCTTCTTTGAGCTAGGGGGGAAAACACCTCTTAATCTCATTAAAGCAACAATGACTATGTCAGAAGGACTTTACAGTGGTATTTCTGTTTTTGGTGTTTTTAAATCTGTGATTTCAATCCTGTCTCCAGTTCTTTCCTTATAATTCAACAAAGAAAGTCTCTATTAAGAAATCCAAAGTAGCCTGGTGGTGGTGGCGCACGCCTTTAATCCCAGCACTTGGGAGGCAGAGGCAGGTGGATTTCTGAGTTCTAGGCCAGCCTGGTCTACAAAAATGAGTTCCTGGACAGCCAGGGCTATACAAAGAAACCCTACCTCGGAAAAAAAAAAAAAAAAAAAAAAAAAAAAAAAAAAAAGAAATCCAAATAAAATGACTTTATAACAAACTACAGATAACAGAGCTATACTCAACCAATAATTGGCAGGTTAAGTTATTTCAAAGTGTTATATACTACTTCCAAGAGTGCAAGAAAAAGCTTGAAATACTTAAATTCTGAAATCTTGTTTAGATTCATAAAACCAAAAGAAAAAAATAAGTAAAACTAAGGCTGTCCCAGAACATGCAGAAAATACAGCTGCCAGAATTTCAGTAAGAGGTTTACTAAGCATCAGGAAGAAATTCTCAGTCACTAACTCCAGGGGGAAACAAACAAACAAACAAAAAAACAAACAGAAAAATCAAAATCAGGTGGGTGAATTCAAGGTGTAATTAGTTGAGTCCCATGACAGAGAGACAAAGAAAGCAGTGTAAAATAAGAGCAGGAATATAATGTTCAAGCAATGTTACTGTTTTTTTTTTCCTTTTTATAATCCTGAACATGTAAAATGACCTTTGGAAATAATAGCAATATCTGTCTCATAGTTATGTTATTCATAAAATGATGAATTCCAACTATCAATGCACAATGTGTATTTTAGATAAGAACATGCAATAACTGTAAGCTTGGGTTTCAACTCCCTAGCATCAAGGATACAAAAGAGAAAGCAGTGAAAGAATAAGATGAAAAGAAATTTCTAAGACAAATTTAAGAAACATGTTTCCAGTTACCTGACTTTCTTAATCCTTGGGCTTTATGCTTTATAATCATTTAAAAGTTCCACCCTAAATGGTAAAATCTTAGCTACAACTTCAGTAACATTAACCACTCCCCTCAATTTTATAGGAGGAACAAGACATAGGTGAAGGGGAAAGGACCAGTTTATCTAGTGTAAAATAACCAAGTTTAGAATAAATACAAGACAGGACAAAGAAAGCCCTTTTGATAAAATGTTCTCTTGGCTTATTCTCTTTTTTCCTTCGATTAGGTTACAGCTTACTAGAAGTTTGTAGCCATAGAAAATCTGTTTCATAGGTGTTTTAACACTGCTGATACATACATCTGTCTCCAAGTGTATGTAATTCAACACTTAATGTTTGTCTGTTTCACCAGATTACCTCTGATGTTAAAATGAGATGTATGTATGTATCTATGTTTACAGATCATTCAGTTAAAAAGTAACACACTTTCAACTCCCTCACTTCCATTAACAAATACTTAACTATTTATGAGGGGTGATATTGGATGATAGAGATGTATAAACCATGTTACATTTAAATTTCTAGAGTAGACAAAGGTTTATAGATTTTTTTTTTTTTTTTGAGTAGTAGAAGAGTGATAATAATATGTTAGAATTAACTACGACACCAGATTTAGATTTGGGAATCTACAAAGACTATGTTATTTATGAATCAAAATATAAACTAGAACCTACATGGGGGGTTTGGGGGGAGGGACTATCTTTTAAGAGAAATACATATTTTGGTTAACTGGTCTAGAGCTAGGGTGGTGGGAACTGTATACTTAAAGAGACACTGGACACCTAAGCAGGATTAGACCATGTAGAGCTCTATCATCTATGTTAAAACTTAATGAAACAATTTAAGCATCCTCCTGTTTTGGCCTCTGTGCACACATGTAAGAAAACATTATTTTTGCTTGTTAAAACGAAAAAAGTTAAAAAAACAAACAAACCAACAAAAACCCAACCCTGCCACCTGCTAAGTTTCAGAGAAATGCTGCTATAAACAGCATCTTCTTCTGGAGGATATAACTTTATCAAAAGAAATGAACAAAAATGTTGCGGCATCAAGAATCCAACCAATAAGAATCTGACACAGAAGATAGCTTGTTCTTGCCCGTGTGTACGTATACACACCTCATATCTGCCTCACGCCCAGGAAAGTCAGAGAGGGTGTCAGATTCCTTGGAAATGAGGTTGTAAGCTGTCACTGGGTGCTGGGAATTGAACCTACTCAGTCTGTAAAAGTGGCCAGTGCTTTTTTTTTTTTTGTGGCCAGTGCTTTTAACTAACTGAAGAACCCTCTTCTCCAGGCAGCAGCGTAATTTTGATTTGTTTCCTAAATGATAAGAGACTTTTTTAAAAGTAGCGATTCTTCATTTGATCCAGATAAGGGTGAACTGCAGGATTCCTTAACATACACTAACAAGACCAATCATTTAATTAATGGAGGGTAAGAGTAAAACCCAAGGAAGTATAAAGAGATTTCTGTGAGAGGCTAGAAAAGTGGATAGATTTAAGCAATCAAGTTCAATTCTCATGATCAAGTAGAAAATCACTACTCTAAATACAGAACTATTTCTAGATTGATTTCTTGACCATTTTAAGAATCTATACGCTTTCTTCCCACTTCCAAGGTTAAACTAGTCTTTCTACACCTCACATAGACCAGTGGTTCTCAACTTTCCTAATGTTGGGACTCTTTAATACAGTTTTTCATGCTGTGGTGACCCCAATCAGGAAATTATTTATTTGCTACTTCATAACTGTAATTTTACCACTGATATGAATCATAATGTAAATATCTCATATGCAGAATTATCTGGTATGTGATCTCCACAAGTTGAAATCTACTGATGTGAACAATAAGGGTTTTAAGAAATGACTGCTGTAAAATATCCTAAGGGTTTCATTATTTTAATACCAGAAAATGTCTCATATTAGCCATAATACTTTTACTAACTTTTCTTTTTTTTATTTACTGCATATAGTTATTAACATCTGCTTTCTTTGTTCTTATTACTATGTTATAAACATTACATGAATTTTCATTGTTGAATAGTTACAACATCTAAGGGAGTGGAGAATATGAGGCACCAAAAGGTTAAGTTGTTTTTCCAGAGTCGCAGGTAAAAATCTGCACTCAACCCAAAAAATACAGTTCCAGTGACTTGACTTGTGTGTACCACAGAACATACTTAAAAAAGTCTGAGGATAATCTTAAAGTCAGTTAGTTGGTCCTTGCCTTTACCCAGATTAGAAAAAGTCTCGTTCATTATTACAAAACCCAGACTAGAATGCTGTCCTAAGAGTGGCTAGAAGACTTTCTGTCTCCACTGGCCATCTCCCTGTAGGGATTATAGGCCTATGTTATAATGATTCTGGAATCTGAATTCAAGTTCTCATACTTATTTGGCAAATGTTTTGCCTACTTAAGTTACTTTCCTAGTCCTACAGTAACCTTATTTTTAACTACTATACTTTTATCACCCAAAACTAAAATCTATTCAAAGTCCAATTTTTTTCCCACAAAAGTAGTTCTTCCACTAAATGTGTCTATGACAGGCAAAAATAAAAATAAAAAAATAAAAATCTATTCATCTATCGATCCATATCTACCTACTATCTATCCATTAAATTATTATTTTTCAAGACAAAGTTTCTCTGTAGTCCTAGCTGCCCTAGAACTCACTCTGTAGACCACAGTGGCCTTGAACTCAAAAGACCGTGCCTGCTTCTGCTACCCAATAAGTGCTAGGTTTAAAAGTGTATGTTACCATGTCCAGCTCATAAATTATTTAAATTAAAGTGCGGTAACTAAGTCCTTTTACATTATATATCATATTCTAAAATTTCAATAGTGATTGGTGAAACAGTTCAGTTGTTAAGAGCACTTGTTCTTGCTGAGAGCCTGAGTTAGATTTCCAGCATTCACATGGTAGCTGAAAACCACCTGTAAGCCGGGCGGTGGTGGCGCAAGCCTTTAATCCCAGCACTCGGGAGGCAGAGACAGGCAGATTTCTGAGTTGGAGGCCAGCCTGGTCTACAGAGTGAGTTCCAGGACAGC
>NC_034603.1:71792839-71803081 GCF_900095145.1 Mus pahari
AGGGCTACAAAAATAAGATATTGTTTCAAAACAACAGGTGAGATACCTCATGCATCTATACGCAGTTGTGCACATGCACACTATGCACACACTGTCAATGTAAAGTATTGAATCCTGAACCTTACTGATTTTCTGGCAGTTCTCTTGATGAATGGAACTTTTAAATGTTGAGGCTTAAACACAATTTTTTAATATCTTCTTGCTGTACGTGTGTGTCAGGCCAGGCATGGGTAGTCTAATGCCTATAATCCCAGTACCTGGGCTGAAGAGATGGCTCAGCGAATAAGCGCTGACTGATCTTCTGAAGGTCCTGAGTTCAAATCCCAGCAACCACATGGTGGTTCACAACCATTTGTAATGAGATCTGATGCCCTCTTCTGGGGTGTCTGAAGACAGCTACAGCGAGTCTGAAAGATGGCTCAGTGGTTAAGAGCACTGACTGCTCTTCTGGAGGTCCACACAATAAAAATGTGTCATATAGCCTTGATGACATTGTAATTCCACAGTCAGATGTTTACTTTTTTTTTATCCTCAATAGTAAACTTTAAGGAATAATTTTTTTTTGGGGAGGGGGGGGCTGGTTCGAGAGACACTCTGTGTAGCCCTGGCTGTCCTGGCACTCACTTTGTAGACCAGGCTAGTCTTGAACTCAGAAATCCGCCTGCCTCAGGAACAATTTTTTTACATCTTTTTTTTTTTTTTTTTTTTTTTAAAAAAAAAAAACCTCTCTGGATAGTCAAGATAATAAATCGCTACACAAGTCAAGTCCATAGGGCACATTGCAAACCATGCATAATTCCTTGTATAAAATAAAGTAAAACTAAAAAAAAAAAAAAATCATGGGTTTAAAACAATACATTTATGTACTTAAATTTCAGAACTGTTTAGAGTGTTACTATGCCTCCATTATAAAATCAACAGCAGTTAAAGACATAGCAGTTGTGCTGATCAAATCTGAGGACCTTGTTTCAGACCCCTAACATCAAACACTCATGTACAAGCTGGGCATGGTAGTTAGCATTTATAGTCCTAGCACTGGAGAATGGAACTCACAGGCTACCCATCATTGACAAGTCAGTGAGGTCAGCCATCAGAAAGAAAATCTACTTCAAAACTTAAGGTAAAGTCAGGCAGTATGGTCCATGCCTTTAGTTCTAGCACTCAAAGAGGCTGAGTGAGGTCCCTGAATCCACGGTTAGCGTGGTCACTAGTGAATTACAGGCCAGCAAGAGCTACAAAGTGAGACCCTATCTCCCCAAAACAAGTAAGCAAAACAGTAAATGAAAGGTAAATAGAAGATCCCCTATATTGACCCATGTCCTCTACAAATCCACACACTCATACCCATTATGAACAAATACAAATAAAACGCATGTCCCTTATTAGAAAAAGAGAAAGGTATTCCATTAGAATACAATGAACAGTTCACTGAGTTGACTCTGATATTAAAAAATAAAATAAAATCAATTAATTTCATCTCTTTACATAGTCTGGCAGATAAAAATCAGTGAGTATCATGGTGAATGGCAAGAAGAACATGACACTGTGAGTCATCTAACCATTTCATTTCACACAAGCCATCCTAAGTACCTCTGAAATTTGAGAAGTTCCAGCTGCCTATTGCCTCATCTGTAGTGTAAAAAGAGTTCTGGCTGGCTGAGGAACTTAAAGCAGAGCTAGACTATTACTAGTCTTAAGCAATAGTAATCTCTTTTTAAATAGAATTTGGAATGGCTTTCAATAAATGAGGCAATCATGCACATACATAGAGGAGAGAGAATAACATTTCTCTTTTTACTATAGGATCCAGGGAACACAGGTTACCTTTGTGAGTTTGAGGTCAGTCTGGTCTACACAGCAAGTTCAAGAGCCAGCCAGGGTTCCATAACAGGATTCTGTCTCCAAATAAAATAAAACAGAGCTGGGCTTGGTGGTGCACACCTTTAATCCTTTTACTCAGGAGGCAAAGGTAGGTGGATCTCTGTGAGTTTGAGGCCAGCATGATCTACAAATCAAGTTCCAGGAAATGAGATAGATATCGACCTAAATAGATCCTCAAGCTGTGAGGACTGCACACCAAGCGTTTTACATGATGAACCATTTTGCCATCTCAACGTTAATTTTTTTCCAATAAAACTTTATTTCATGTATGATCATTGTACTTCAGGCATATTCCAACTGACCCAAATTCAATCTTCACAAAGAAAGGCATGAATGCAAAGTCAAAGCCTGGCATAGTGCCACATGGCTGTAGTTCCAGTACTTGGGAACTCGAGTTTCAGACCACTCTTATACATAGGAAGATCATTTCAGTAAACCACCACAATTAAAGGAACTTTTTCTAGGGACCATTGGTGATTGATACACATAGATCAAGACACCTAGGAATGATGACAAGTTCCAGCTGCCTAGCCTCATCTGTAGTGTATTAAGAATTCTGGCTGGCTGATGAACTTAAAGCAGAGCTGGATTACTACTAGTCACTTGGAAGTGATTGAACCAAAAAAGAACAATGAAATTGTACTTTCAAACCAGTTATCACTAAAATTCTACTTCTTACATGCCACTGTTTTTACGAGCCCTTTACTGAGTGAGTACAAATATATCCACACACTCTATAGAACTTTTGAGAAATATGCTATGAAGAGGGTCAATACTTAATCCATGCCTAAGGAATAAATTAAATTATAAAGTAATTAGGTAGTCAGGTGGTGGAGCTGCACACCTCTAGTCCCAGCAATTGGGAAGCAGCAGGAAGATCTCTGAGTTTGAGGTAAGTATAGTCTGCAGAGTGGGTTCCAAGATAGCCAGTGAGGGACAGGCAGAGAAATCATGTCTAGAAACAAACAAACAAACAAACAACCAGAGAATGGTGTTCTAGAAGCTCAGTATCTTTATAATAGGAATATGAACTCTCCTGTCCTGACCAAGAATTCTATGTTTCCCAAATCAGTACAGAAAGACACCTCCTAACTAGTTTCTGAGACCATAAACTACCTACCTGGCCCAAGCAGCCATTTTTTTCTCAGTAGAATCCTACAACAATCACCTGTTCCTATCTTACAGCAGTGAAGCATTCCTTTCAAACTAGACCAGCTCAAGAAAGCTGCTGTTTTCTTTCCATACCTTAGAGCAGTGGGTCTTAAACCTCTTTGGGAGCTGAACTACCCTTTCACAGAGATCACCTAAGACCATCAGAAAACAGATACTTGGGCTGGAGAGATGGCTCAGTGGGTAAGAGCACCCGACTGCTCTTCCAAAGGTCTGGAGTTCAAATCCCAGCAACCACATGGTGGCTCATAACCATCCGTAACAAGATCTGACACCCTCTTCTGGAGTGTCTGAAGACAGCTACAGTGTACTTACATATAATAAATAAATAAATCTTAAAAAAAAAAAAAAAACTCCACAATGATGTTAAAGGAGGAATAAATTTTACATTGGTGTTAGTAATACTAAAAGTAGCTAATACTCAACAAAGATTAAAGAGCCTGGTACTTGACATACATTATTTTCTATTCTAATAACCTAACAAAGTAAATATAATGTTTTAAGGAAACGTACTATTGGAAATGGAATTACCGCAATAAACATACATCCAGTCAGTGCACGCAGAAAGTCAGCTTTAGATTTAACAGTCTACATGCTAAAATATAGTCAATATGAATTGGATTCTAAATAATATCAAGGAGTACTATCAATACACTACTGGAACAATTTAAAAGGTGGTTACAATCTTAAAATACTTTAGTAAAATTTCTCAAATTTATGGGTTTGGGTCTTCCATAGTCCTTTATGAAAGAGTTGAGTACACTAACCTTAAGTATTGAGTTGCTTTGATGAATAGGAAAAAAATGTCAAGACATATCTGGCTATATATTCTAACAAAATTATGATGTGAACAAAAGAGAACAAACAGGAACACTACAGGAATCTTGGTGACTTTGTCTTAATTTTTAATTTACTATTGTGTGGGGGTAATATGTGTGAAAGTGTGGGTGCACACGTAAAGGTCAGATGACAAATGACAACTGTCTGGTTTGCTATGGCTTCCAAGGATTGAACTTAGGTCACCAATATTGTACATCGAACATCTTTATCTGAGTTAATTTGTAACTACTGTAGTCAGTTTACTTCGTAGACTTATTCAGAGATTAGACAACATGATAGCATTGTGGAAAGAGACAAATTATATATATAAAATACTAAAAGAGGGTGAGATAAGCCAAACTACAGAGTGCCATTTGAACTGAGAATGTAATTTTAAGGAAGAGTCAACAACTTTCATCAGTAAACTAGAACACAAGATATGGAGAAGGCCACACACAGATGACCCTAACACCTGTCTCACTAACAGGAAATGTATGCAATATGTTCTAGTTCAATGAATGAACAGTTCCCAACAGAAGTAAAATGATGCAATTATTTTGGTGAGAAGTATTAAGGTATTGAGTGTAGAAATTAAGCACTTGGGGGTGAGGAGGAGAACAGGATGTTAAACATCCACAAGTTTAAGAGGAGGTAAATATGTTCAAGTACCTGAGCCTATTGGGTATACTTTTCATTCTAACAACCACATATTTTATTGAACTAAAAAAAAAAAAAAAATTCAATTTAAAACACCATATGCTTAAAAATGGAATACATGCATGATTATTTATGAAGCTGGAGAGATGGCTTCATGGTTGAGAGCAATGGCTGCTTCAGAATGACTTGGATTGGATTGCCAACACCTATATGGCAGCTAATAGTTAACTCCAGTTCTAGAAGATCCACCACACTCTTCTGGATTTTGAGAGCATTGCAGACATACATGGTACACAGATATATAAGTACAAGCAAAAGACATACACATAAAGATAATAAAGAATTTTAAAAACTGCTCATTTATTTAGCCAACAGTGCTTTGCTACAAGTTTACAATATTCTCCACATATGTAAGTGTATTCTATGTAAGTATATTCTTTGTTAATGTACACAGAGCCAGAGACCAACTTAATGTGCCATTCCTTGGGTGTCAATCACCTTGTTTTTTTTAAGAGACAAGGTCTCCCATTGGCATGAAATTTGCTGGTTAGTGTGGCTGGCTGGATTCTAGGGATTCAACAGCTTTCCTCTCCTCACTCCATGTTGGGATGACAAGTGCAGAGCAGCATGCCAGATGATGTTTTTCAATGGATTCTAGAAATCAAACTCATATAATCATGTTTACGTAATACTCAACCAACTAAACTATCTTCATAAACTCTGCAACTCACGACATGATGCTTGACTGGAGAGACCTAGATTAGATTACCAAGTAAAACTAGAGATTCTTGGCTCTCAGTGATCTATACAGTGCACATGCGGAGGTCAGAGGACAAGCTTGGATGTTCCTCAGGCTTCTTCCAGCTTTTCGTGGTCCTTAACTTCACCCAGAAAGCTATGATAGCTGGCTAGTGAGCTTGAAAGCTCTGTCTCCATCTCCCACCCACCTGCTGCTGAGGTTACAAATGCTTTTTTACATAGTTTCTGGGAATCCAGACTCAGGTCACAATGCGTGTAAAGCAAGGACCTTATTAAGCTATCTCCACAGCATTAAGTTTGAAAAACAAGAATGCTGAGGGGGGAGGAGGGCTCCCTGGAGAGAGAGCTCAGTGATTAAGAGTACTGGCTCAATTCCAGTTTCAGATGATCGAAAACACTCTTCTGGCCTTGAGCACTAGGCATACATACCATGGACATTTATGCACCCATATATAAAATGAAATTTAAAAAAGAACACCACAGACCAACCTTAGGCCAGTCAATAGATCAGAATCTAACTGAAAATAATACCAATTTTTTTTTTCTTAAATGCTTTTCAGTCATCCAATGTACATGCAAAAAGTACCAACTCCTGTCAATAAATTAGAAGATTTAGGTAAAAGTCTTATCATAGTAATGTGAGTAGGCATTCTGGAGGACAGACAAATAAAAGCCCTCGGCTTAAAGTCAGATAGGATGGCAAATGTGGCTTACGATTGTTAAAATCTTTGAAGAGCTATAGGAAAAAGTAATTTTGGACATGGTAACAGCACTGTCAAGATACAACAAATAGGAGCATACAAATAGGAGTTTGAGGCCAGTCTGGGCTACAGAGTATGAAATGAAACAATTTTAATAATAACTTTATACACACATCCTTTCCCTGGCCTTGCATTTTTAATTGTTATTCTAGAAGGCAGTAGTCTTTTTTTTTTTTTTTTCCCTTCAAGACAGGGTTTCTCTGTGTAGCCCTGGCTGTCCTGGAACTCACTCTGTAGACCATGCTGGCCTCAAACTCAGAAATCCGTCTGCCTCTGCCTCCCGAGTGCTGGGATTAAAGGCGTGCGCCACCATGCCCGGCGGCAGTAGTCTTAAGAGTTAATTCCAACTATTAGCTATTAATTACAGCTAAATCTATCTTCAGCCAAGTAAATCTTTACATAGAAAATATAAAATAATATCCAAATTTTTGTCCTTTCCCCCTTCATCATATCAAGATATTGAGATTTATACCATGTATAGCAGTTTATGACTAATTACCAAGGTTTAGCTACAACATAAATATTTAAGAAATATTATAACAGGTACTAGGTTGACCACTTTTCTTTCTTCCTCACAACAGCACCACTATGCTCCAGTGAATAATGAAAATCTGAAGTTCAGGAGGATTTGTCAAAGTTAGTTAAATTATCAGTTTGTTAAGCCAAAATTCAAGCTGAATCAAGTATATAAACCCTAAACCCTTCACAAAATGGACTGCTGTGAGCTAACAGTACCGAAAGTGCCAAGACTTCTCATTCTAGGATTCTTTTCTAATTCAAACTTACTACTTTAGCAACATTAATTTTATCACTAAACAATCATAACTTACCACTATAGGAAACACTATGAACAAAGACAGAAAGCATGACATTATTATTTTTTAAAAAGGACAGGAAACAGTATAGAATTTAAAAATATGGAAATGAGAGAGGAACTTGGGGGAGGGGTGTTGCTATGTAGATGTAGATCAGGCTGTTACTGAAGCCAAAAGACCCTCCTGCCTCTGCCTCCCTAGTTCCTGGGATTAAAGGTATGCCCATCTCAAAGGAGATTTTAAGGAAATAATCTATATTATATATAAGGAAGAATTCTCTATTGGCCAGAGCCTGGTACTTTCATAGTTTAGTTTATTAATTCAGTTGTTCCAAATTTATGAAAGTGATAATAAGGGTATTTTTCTTCTACAACAGCTGGTAACATTTGATTCTAAACATGAATATGTTTACCTTTCAACTCTAAGTTAATAAAGCTCTTCTATCATTGGGCAATGTCCCACCTTTTCCTCCACATCCATATGAATCCTGGATACAAAAACAAAAGCAATTGGTGGCACAAGCCTGTAATTCCAGTATTCTAGAAGTTAAGTTTTACATCAGCCTAGGCTAAGTAGGGACCCTGTTGAATGGTGTGTGCAGAAAGGGAGGGGGAAAAGGGCTAGAAAAAGAAAAAAAGAAGTAGAAGGAGGAATGTGAGGAGGGAGAGGGAGAGGGTGCCAGCTAAGGAGCTTTATCTTTTATAGATACATTCTAAAATACTGAATGAAATATTAAGTTCTTTGGAATTGGCATTTGGATTTAGGCTGATGCTTGCAATAACTAGGTCAACAGGGGTTCTTAACATAGTTCTTAACATAGTTCTATTTATATGTTTGTATTTTCTACCACAACACATCAAAGGGAATGGTAAGAGGCTGGGGAGTTTAAAACAAACAAACAAACCACCCACCCAGGAATCCACAGGTTTGACTTAAGACATTCTGAAAGAGTCACAGAAAAACAGTAACTGGGAAAAACTCACACACACACCTCACAATCATATAGTACCCATTTTTTTTTTTTTTTTTAGTTCTGCTGTTTGTCCAGACAGTATTTCTCTATGTAGTCTGGGTTGGCAACAAATCATGATTGTTCTCCCCATCCCTAATGATTAGGATTTCAAATCCAACTGTCCTTAAATTAGTTTAACAGTTACCCTCCACCACATTCTATGAGATGTATTAATCAGGGTTAAAAATTAAGAAGCGAGGCACATTGCAATCCTAACAACTTGGGAGGTGGAGGCAGAAGGATCATGGGTTCAAGGCCATTCTAAGCTGCTTTATGACTTTGAGGACAGTTCAGGTTGCATAAGATAGTGCCTAAATTAAAACAAGCAAATGAAGGGAGGGGGAAGGGGAAGGGGGATGGAGGGAAGAGAAAAGAGGAAGGGGGGAAGGGGGAAGAGAAAAGGGGAAGGGGAAGGGAAGTGTAGGTATTGTATGCTCCTTCTGGGTTATATAACCAGATATGCTACATAGGATACTGTTATATTTAAGAAAATAATCCATGGTAATCTCCATACAAATTATTTGCATTTTAAGATACAATTTTCTTTCTTTTCTTTTTTTAAAGATTTTATTTATATGAACACACTGTAGCTATCTTTAGACACACCAGAAGAGGGCAGTGGATCCCACTACTGATGGTTGTGAGCTACCATATGGGTGCTGGAAATTGAACTTGGGGCCTCTGGAAGAGCAGCCAGTGCTCTTAACTGTTCTTAATGGCTCTTAGCCATTTCTCTGGCCCTCTAGTTATGTAGGAACAAAATTCTTTTTATTTAAAAAATAATGCTGTAAGCTAAGTTTCTGATGAACTTTTGGAAAGCAGAGAGAACTAAGTTCAATTGCCAAAACCCACACTTAAAAATAAATAGGAAATCAAGCAGTCTTCCTAGAGACACTAGAAGGTCTGGAGGATGGACCCCCCCTTTTTTTAAAGTGTCTGGTTTTTTGTGTAAAAGTGAGCACCTACACATTTGTGCCTGGTGTCTGTCAAAGACAGAAAAGAGCAGATCCCCTCGAACTGGAGTTATACACAGTTGTGAGCCACCTTCATGTGGTTCGGATGCTAAGAATCAAACCCCAGACCTCTGCAAAACATCAAGTACTTTTAACCACTGAGCCAACCGTCTGTCTCTCCAGCCCTTGGGGCCCACAATGTCTTACCCATACTAGCAAGTGATCATGAGCCTCTCTTTCTCCTTTTCTGATGTTGAGGACTGACATGATAATAAAAAGGAACAATCTGACATTATCAACACTCACATAAGTTATTTCCTGGACTGGCTAGAAGGTTCAGCAAGTAAAAGCACTTGTGCAAATTTGGCAACCAGAGTTCAACCTCTAGAATGCATATGAAGGTACAAAAAGAGAACTCACTCCACAAGCTCTTATGACCTCCACATATGTGCACCCAACTCAAGAAATAGAAAGAAAGAAAAAAAAAAAAAAAAAAGGTCAAGCCAGGCAGTGGTGGCGCACGCCTTTAAGCCCTGCACTTGGGAGGCAGAGGCAGGTGGATTTCTGAGGTTGAGGCCACCCTGGTCTATAGAGTGAGTTCCAGGTCAGCCAGGGCTACACAGAGAAACCCTGTCTCAAAAAACAAAGCAAAACAAAACAAAACAAAAATCATTTCCTCAATGGTAACAGATATGACAAACATTAAGTAGATTCCCTCATTTTGTCCTGGTCTTTCCAATTGTCCTTACTCCCAAGATTCTTTGGACATGTTTAAGGCAGGGTCTCACTATAGGTCAGCTTGGCCCCCAACTCAAAATCCTCTAGCCTTTACAGGGGAGCACTACCATATTTGACTTTTCCATCTTCTGTCATGTTTTTTGTTTTAATTCATTAGACCTCCACCCTGCCACCAATAATCTTAAATAGTCAAAACATTACTTAGCAATACATTTTCTTTCTTTTATCTTTTCTGAAAGTGGGGTTTCAGACAGGGTTTCTCTGTGCAGCCCTGGCTGTCCTGGAACTCACTCTGTAGACCAGGCTGGCCTTGATAGACTTTGGGGATAGCATTTAAAATGTAAATGAAGTAAATACCTAATAAAAATTGGAAAAACAAAAAAAACAAACAAACAAACAAACAAAAACCCTCAGAGATCCATCTACCCCATCTCCAGAGTGCTGGAATTAAAGAAAGTGCCAATGCCACCCAGCTTACATTTAACTTCTTTCAGTATCTGATCTGGCATTTTCTGTGAAACCTTACAAAAAAAAAAAAAAGAAAGAAAGAAAGAAAAGAATGGCCAGCTCACCACCCTTCCTCATTAACGAAACTTAAAACTTCACAAGAGGGCTGGAGAGATGGCTCAGCGGTTAAGAGCACTGACTGCTCTTCCAAAGGTCCTGAGTTCAAATCC